>NW_027271163.1:0-600000 GCF_040938485.1 Diadema antillarum | reverse complement strand
TAGGCTCCTCGAATTTCATCGCTTCGGGAAAGATTTTTAATGTAATTAATGTCACGTGACACTCACAAATTATAGATGATATTGACACGTGATCACTCACAAGTGCTGATTATTATCTGTAATTGGCACAAGAACTATGTACCTAACCAAGTTATATCAGATATGAATATCTTTTCGAACATGAGCTTAATACCTTCGGTACTTACATTAGTTCTGATAACGATGTGGTTTCATGAAAATCGACTGTTTACTGAGAGTGCCGTATAGATCGAAATCTCATTGATTGAGGATCACCTTTATTCATTTCACATTAACAACTACACTGTACATTCAAATGGCTTTCTTCCCGATAGAGTATGTGTATAGGCAACGAAGCCTCCTGGTTGAATTGGCCGTCATGATGGGGTAAACACTACTAAACAGGAACTCTTCGACAATCGTGTAGTGATGAATACAAATCTAGTCAAGATATCACGTCACGAATTACAACAATCTTACATGATATTGCATTCAACATGTTATTTGCTTGTTCTGAAAAGGATCTATATTTTCTCTAAAATTATGAAAAAAAAAGATAATTACAATGTGGGCGGAATACTATAATTATTATAGGCAGTCTTAAACCCGAACTTAACTTTATCGTTTTCAGTAAAGGGTTATTCCTAAACACAGCGTCCCACAGTGTCTCCACAGTGTGTCTACAGTGTGTCTACAGTGTGTCCACAGTGTGTCCACAGTGTGTCCACAGTGTGTCTACAGTGTTTCCACAGTGTGTTCACAAAGTCGACTCTGTGAGCACACTGCCACTTTCTGTTCACACATAGTCTTCACAGAGTCGACAATGCGAACAGACTATGAACACACTATTTGAAACTGTCTTTACGCTCAATGAGCTTTAGAATTTAACACTGTGTTTCACACTCTGGTCTTTTCAGTCGGGAAGAATTCTCTTCCCCGAATAAGACACAAAAGTGAAGTTAATGTCTCAAACACACAACAGACACTGGGCGTTAGAAGTAAAACATTGATGAGGAAACTTAAAGGAAAGCATGCGTGGATATGCATGCACTTTACTCCTTGATCATCGCATTTACGTCATCAACAAATTTCGGAGCAAGCGGATATCCGCAAAAACTTCCTCCTTGCCGGAGGATATTATGACGGCAAATAACTGCGTTTCTCCTAAAATATTCCTTTGTTCTTCAATTGCATCTTTCGCAGTTATTTCCACAGCATCATTCAGAAGTTTATGTATAGATATAAATTTTTCCATTCTTGTCCTTTTTTTTTCCTTTGATGATAGGGAGCTCTGGTCATGAAATAATCTTCGCGAGAGGTGCTGAATAGAAGCAGACTACAATGAGTTTCCAGGCCAACACACGACTCTATTACGTACATGAGGAGAAAAGAACGTCTTTACAGACACCCCTGGATGAGTGGTTAAACCCGCGGGAATAATCTTTTTCATGGTCCATAGCCGTTGGAGAGCAGCGTACTTGATGTGGTTACGTCACAACGCTGGTGATATATGCTTGTATGTGGAAGGGGGGTGGGGTGGAAGTCATGGTAACAGCCTGTTATCATAACGTTTGTTCTTTAGCAATTTAAGAGATCACGGCAAACGTTCTGCTCGATCTCATGAAAGCGTTGATGCGCTGTTTTCATTATACGTTGCCATCAAAGTACCAACATGCGCCCGCCTCTAATAACACACACACACACACACACACACACACACACACACACACACACACACACACACACACACACACATCACGTAAGTACAGGGAAAACTCGCTCTTACACACCAACAAAATCGAGACTAAAGAGGACATTTAAACGACCGCTCTTCTCAACCTTTTTCAACCCGAGACACACTTTGTCTCCTATGGTTATTATTATTATTGTTATTATTGCTATTATTATCATTATTATTATTATAATTATCATTATTATCATTATTATTATTGTTATTATCATTATTGTTATTATTATCATTATTATCATTATTACTACTATTATTATTATTATTATTATTATTATTATTAGTATTATTAGTATTATTATCATTATTATTATTATTATTATTATTATTATTATTATTATTATCATTTAGACCCAGAGGACTGAATACGACTTCTAATTCATTTTATTTTTGGCCGACACTGGTTGAAAAGCAGGGGTCTAAGACAATCTAAAGCGCACATTTATATACATAAGAAACTCGTTTACATACTGTACTCTCTCGCACTTGTTGTCTTTTCAAAGTTCTTTAAGTTTCCTATTGTTTTATACACACCCATAAATACACATACACACACACTCACACACACACACAATATGAAAGATCCTGGAGATCGCACAAGGAGGAATTTCTTGACTTGAGCGAGGTCTGGTTGACTTCACTCAAGGGCTTGGCTTCGCTCATACGACCACAAAGCGTAGGAAGGGAGACATGTTAACAACACTCGAAGATGTTGGTTTTATTGTCACGCTACATTTACCGCTTCTTGTCAACAGTAATAAGCTCTTTCTTAATCTTTCGGAATAAACATGTATACCTATAGCTACATAAACACACGATCTCATATATAACACATGAAAGCCATATTGCGCATCTACAGTATGTTTATATAATCCATTTTATTCTATATCAATCTTTCACAAGAGATCTGATAAACATTTATTTGCTTACATTGGTAGCCTAGTGGCCCGGTGCCACTGAAATTGATGTTACACCATGCAATCAATCTATCTTTCAGAGGCCCGATCAGGCATCTTCAAATGAAAATACATTTTCATATTTCCTTTTATTTCGGACCATCAAAATGTCTGATTAAAAGATTATATATATATATATATATATATATATATATATATATATATACACATATGTATATATATATATACATATATATAATCTATATTTGTGTGTGTAGGTGTGGGTGTGTGTGTTTGTGTATATATATATATATATATATATATATATATATATATATATATATATATATAATTATATATATATATACATACACATAGGTGAAACCATTACAACATAAGAAGAGTGTGCAGGCAGTCGAAATTCCGTCAGAACACGCGATTATTTAGTCATTTCCTTATCTAGGCCAACACTTGTTTTGCTGTACTAATTCAGCTCTTGTTTAACAGACCTACACATTATGCATCAAATGTGATAACTCGAACATTTTCTGAATCACTGCTTCCAATGGTAGACAGTACCTTTAATCATTAGCTTATCTAGGCCAACACTTGTTTTGCTGTAGAGGTTCCTACTGATTCAGCTCTTGTTATTGCCTCTCTGTTTTCCATTGTTAAGATGACTTTTGAATCCTTTTTGAGCCACAATGGAAGACTTACCTCTTCATCTGCAGCCTAGAGCATGTGGAGATGAGAATCAAAGTAATTTAGACTGTCGATATTCTTTGATTATGTCAAAACCCTGATGGCTTGATTGAGACGCGTTATGTGATGGAATGTTCCCTATCTTCGTCCTAATTTCTTCTTGGAATTTTGAATATGAATGTAATCAACTCTGCTCGTTTCTCTCAAACTAGCAGCTACACTTGAAACCGTTTTTACTTATAGTGGCTTGTGTTCATTTGCTAATTACAGTAAAACATCCTATGGATTTTTTTTAATCATAGCTGTAAGCTACAGAACTTCCACTTTAACCCTGTCAGCCCCTGTCATGCCTGTCAATACCAACGGCAACTATTTTTATACAGAGTGGAGGACATTTTTTTGGTGGCATTTGATGTTGTTTCATTACGAGAAGCTTAGACTGGTCCGTCTTGTTTGTTTTGCTTGTCTTGCCTTTTAATCCTCTCGGGAGCATTAAGTCCCGTAAACCCTCTAAGCAAAAAAACAAAAAACAAAAAACAAAAACGAAACAAATAAAAAGAAGCAATAAAGAAACAAATCAAAACAGAAAAGACAAGGGCAAATGGCCCCTGTTGGGTCATATCATTCAACGCAAAACAAAACCAACTACGGGAAAATGCGTGTGTGTCTTGCGATGCCAGCGTGTTGTCTATCACAGTAACGACTTATTAAAAGGGTTTTTGTTTGTAATTTCTTCAAGCTTGACTCTCCCCCCCCCCCTCTCTCTCTCTCTCTCTCTCTCTCCCTCTCACTCTCTCTCACTCTCTTTAATTGATTGTTTGCCTTACCAGGAATCACTTTTGGGAAAAACATAAACAGCAGTAAATCATCCTCATTCATTTATCACGTTATGTGGCGCATCGTGTACACGACGACCGCCATCCGTCCGGGATGTTTGTCTGCCCGTAGACAGGTCCAGCTTTCCTTGCTGGGGCTAAAGCCCGTCCACTGGCCCGTGCCCGTCGCTATGACGAATATCTCTCCGCAGCCTCTCACTTTTCCTCTCAGCAAATGTCATGCATGTCGTCATCTTGTCTAAATTTAGACTTTTCACGCAAACTCGGCAATTTCCCCTCTGAAAACAAGTTCGTGGTCTCTCAGGATGTCGCGGCCGAGGGAAAGAGACAAGGCAGAGAGAAAGTGACAGAGAGAGAGAGAGAGAGAGAGAGAGAGAAGAGAGAGAGAGAGAGAGAGAGAGGATATAAACACGAGATATGTTATTGTCACGTCGTGTTGACTTATCAATCTATCATCCGACATATCAAGTGAATCGCTCTTAACCCTTGGGTCCTTCAAATTCGGAAACCCAAATCTGTCGGACAACTTCGACATACACACACTTACACACATGGGCACGTGCTCGCGCGCACACACACACACTGACATACACACATACATTCTCAATCCACTTCATTAAATTATCTCTGCATCGTTGAATCTCTTTCTTTTTCTTTCTTATCTGCAGCACTGCTAAGTTTGATCTTTCCATTTTCTTGTCTCCATACAGTTGCCGTAATTAACCAAGAGCTATGAACTTCAATTCTGAGTCATTATTGTCACATTGTTTTTCCTCTTTACAAGTGGTTTGGTTTTGATAACTCGTCATTATGAAGATTCCATATTGTCAAAAAAGTGCTCAAGAATATGTATATATATATATATATATATATATATATATATATATATATATATCACCGGACAGTGCTCTATTAAAGGGAGTCATGAATCATGAATTTGAAATTAGCATACTCTCTCAATATCATCATCAATAATCATATAATCCCCTCTTATGAGGAATCAAACTGGAGGGGCTTTTTCTTTAAGGTCCTGTTTACCTTTAGGGTGGGATTTCACGGAGCACGCGAACGATTTGCGAATGACGCGAATGGCAAAATCCAGCATTCGCATTTTAGTCTGCAAAAGATCGCCAAACAAACGTGAGGGTTCGGAAGCGTCGTCAATTGTTCGCGAATGTCGTTTTTACTTCGGCGAGAATTTAAAAAAAGTTTGAAATTTCTTGCGAACCTTTTCCGCACACTTAGTCGGGATTTGCTCGTGAATTGTTCTCGAAAGTGTCTTTAAAGCTTCGTCATATGCGCAAGACCTTCGCAAAACACGCGCGATGTTCGCAAAATGTTCGTGAAACCCTAAACAGACTCCGAAACTTCGGAGAATGTCTCGCGTATGTTACGCGAAATCTGCGAAGTTTTTCCGATCATTTTACGACGTAATCGCAAACTGTTCGCGTACCTTTTGAGACATTCTCGCGAACGTTTACCGCACGTTTTGGGGATGTATGACCTATACGTTTTCTACTTATAAAAGTTTTACCATACATCTAAACATCAAACAATTATTAACAACTATAGTAACAAAAGAAATTAAAAACTAGCAAAGAGAAAGAAATGTTTGATATGATATACAAAAAAAAAAATCGCAGAATACACCTAAAATTATTCTCAAGTAGGTAAAATTTCGTTTGAACTATAGAGATTATGTGTTGGAGGAACTGCAAAAAAAAAATCAAATGCTTTACTAGCGGAGATAGGTCCTAGGGAAAAAATATATATGTAGGCACACCATAGACAAATGAGAGGAAAAGAAAGGAGAAATAGAGTAAAGAAAAAAATTCAACTCAAGACAGCTTCCACCTCTCCTTGGGTACATTTTCTCCCATGATTAATGAAAATTTTTCGTTGTTCGCATTTCCGTCGCGTGTTCTTCGTGTACGTAACATGCTGTACTTTAGCAATGATGCACACGACATTCGCACATACGTCGTGGAAACTTCGCACAAATTTCGCAAGAATAGTTTTCGGCTTCATTGTCGGAAAACATTCGGAGAAAAACTTTTCCGAATGTTGGATTTTGTCATTCGCGTCCTTCGCAAATCGTTCGCGTGCTCCGTGAAATCCCACCCTTAGGAGCAGTGGCTTAAAAAATGTTCAAGATATCACATTTGATACATAATATGTGTAGGACAGTTGTATCACAAAACATCCTATACCACATACAATTTTCGCAATAAAATCTAAAGTTTAAGGAGATATCACTATTTTTCTTAATAAACCATAACTGTGTACGGTTTGGTCTGGAAAATTTTTCATTATAACTATTGTTCACATTCTGCACATTTAACAATACTTAACATCGATTATAGTGGTTCAATTTTTTACATTGGTAGTTTCTATCTCTAACTCACATTTTAGAAATATTTCGAAGCACTAATGCTGGGTTTTTGTTTCATCTGCAAATGGTAAATTATGCCTTTAAGCTCGCTAGTCAGACCTTAATACAAAAAGAAAAGATGAAGAAAGAGTGAATGTGAGAGAATGTGAGAGATGTAAAAATGAGAGCTCTTAATTATGTGAAATCGGGTGTCCTACTTGCTGGCAAATGTCGCCACTCATCAGAGCCCCGCAAATTAACTCATTTGGAGGTTTATCATAATAATGCGTTAGGCTGTATTGATTTGACAGGTGATGGCTTATCGGATGATGTCTTTCCCTCCGGGGATGCCTCTTAAAAGCACCGTTTTCTTGTTGTTATTAGGTAGCTTTAGATTTTTGACGCGCGGACGTTCAGAGGGGGAAAAAAACCATGTTCTGAGCGTACCGATCATATGGGGGCGCGATTTTATTTTTTATACGTCGCGTCCCAGTGTAATCTAAAGCTATTTTTCAACTCGACGCAGGGGAGAGGAGAACGTCCAGCGCACTCGTCGTCTCAAACGTCCGCGCGGCAAAATCTAAAGCTCCCTATTACCCCAGCATTACTAGGTGATCCTTTTTCACATCGAGGTCAGGAGGAATAAGGTCTGCACTGACCGTAATTTGAACTCGTGATCTCTTATTCACAAATATAGAGCCTTCATTTCATTCAATTTTATCGAATTTCGTTTCATTGCATTTCATTTCATTAAATTTTATTTCATTTCATCCCATTAGATTAAATTTCATTCCATTCCATTCCATTTATTTAAACTTCATTTAATTTCATTCCATTCCATTCCATTTATTTAAACTTCATTTAATTTCATTTCATTCCATTCCATTTCATTAGATTTCATTTTATTCTATTCCATTTCATTAGATTTCATTTCATTCCATTACATTTCATTAAATTTCATTTCATTTTATTCCATTTCTTTTCAATTCATTTTATCGCATTCCATTTCACAAAATTTTATTACATTTTATTTCATTCCATTCTATTTCATTTCATTTCATTTCATGATATTCTATTAATTTCCTTTCCAACAAAAATGAAATTTCAAAAATAAAATAGAATACACATAATTGCACAAAACCAATGCAAAATCGAACGAAAATATTGTGAAGTGAAATACAGTAGATGTTGTGGCTCAAAAATACGGAATCAACCCTTGATACCTATTGTACCACGGTAATAATACCTCGTGTGAAATTTATTCCAAAAATTACAAATTTGCTATTGCAAATTCATTTGATTTAGTAGCGAATAAACAGGAGGCTGATCTCAAGATCATTCATATGAATCAGAAGCACTTGGAGAGCACACATCCCCTAAGGCCATTGGATCACTTACTCCATAGAACACTGCACGCATGCATCCTTTAAAAACAAGAATCCTGAATCCCGATCATGATCCATTTCGTCACCAAAATAGTAATCAACGGTTCCTTTTACCAATACGTATCTATATCTTGTGTGTAATCATACCGTCCCCTCTGGCAAGAGGCAAAACACTCTGTCCCCCGGATAGGAGATAAAATGGAGGTCCCGTGTATGAGAGAGTCACAACTCATACACGTAAAAGATCCCGCTTCATTCATTAATCGCAAAGAGCAGGGTGTTCAACACGGTTCTGGACCCCATGGAAGACCTGGGGGTGCTTCATCAAGTTAATCAGTGCTGACAAGTTGTCAGTCTCTGGCAATCACTATAGTAACAGTCAGTGACCAGAGCATCTCGTCCAATCAAAACCAAGGATTTTGCTGAAATTGTCATTGTCAGCGCTGACTAAATTGATGAAACACCCCCCAGCTTTGCATAGCTGAATATGGGCTATATATCCAGCCATCTTCTCAGATGGAAATATGAACAAACAATATCTATATCCTGATTTTACTTTCAGAACTTTTGGCCTGTACTCCGATTGTGCATATAAAAATGGCAAAGTGAAAAATATACGCCAAAGACAGGAATAACTGGAATTAATGATTAACAAATACACGTACAGACTTTTATCAAATATATATATATATATATATATATATATATATATTAAATACATACATTGAGGTCTGTCACTGTATATAATTGATGTGCTGCTGCGCTGCAGACGTTTGTTTTCCTTTTTCTTTTGTAAGTTCTCATGAGAAACTTTTGCTCTTTAGCGTTCTGAAAATAGAATCAGATTAAAGAATAAATGACCCCCTGTTGACAAAATGAGAGTACCATTCACAGTTCGTTGGGATTTTTATAATTCCGACAGTTTAAATCTTCCCTTGCCCACACTTCTGCTCTAGTTTACAGGAATATCGAATCTAATCCGTCATGTGCATCATCCTCTCGTGTCCTGAAAATTCACGATCACTTGTTTATACAGTCTCTTGCCTATCTCTGATTTCGACAGTGTTTGTAAGTCTGGTTTTCTGTTTTTACGGAAGTGTTTGCTTTCGGAGCCTTGTTTATTTGTTTGTTTACCGCTTTCTGTGAATTCTTCCATTTACGTACGGCAAACAAATCTCTTTCACTATCACAACAAATCGACACAGTGGTTTCTGTATGAACATGTGATCTACAGTCTCGTGGCCAGCAAAGTGTTTGATTACTTTCAAAGGCTCTGTGCTGATCAGATAAAGAAAAGGGACCTCGAATGAGAGAAAAACAAACAAACCTACAGACAAACAAACAAACATAAGCGTGATTAATAGGTCGTGACCAGGTTTCATATCAGAATGTTATCGTTCTCGTCATTTTTTCTTCCTTCCGCGAAGAAATTAGGTTGTCCCCCGATTGTCATTGATTATCAAGAAAGATATCCTATCTCTTTACGAAGCAAGAGAGTGATTTATGCTCTAAAATGCTGCCTTATGTCATCGAGTAGGTAGGATTGCCTGATGTGTTTCCCCCATAACATATCATCCATGACAAGCTCCATCAAATTAAATCCAGCCCTGGATACTCTGCCCCCCCCCCTCGTTCAGCATCACTACAGCTGCTCATCTCGCTGATGATTTCCTGTCTATACGCACGTTCCTCCTATGCCATGTGAAACCAAGTCACGCGGCACGAGATCGTTGAGCAGACTATTGGGGGCGAAGAATTTGAATAACGTTTTAGATCTTCTAACATAACAAGAGTGGGGATTGTGGTTCAGCGGCATCGTCTTAGATTGATGGATTCATCCAATATCCCAGTAGACACCCGTTGTGGATTTTGTCATTTACTGTTGTAAATGAATTGTGTCTGAGTGCTCTCTAGCACCGTGGAGTAGGCTACCGTGGTTGCCGGTAGTTGTGAGGGAGTAAACCATTCCAATATTCATCATAAAAGGCATGCCTCTCATTTGGAGTGATGTATTTGGTTAATAATGTTTGGATGAATCAGCATAAAACCTAAGAGGAGGCATCTGAAGAGGAGAGCATCTGAAGAAAAATCAACATGAAACACGGCCATATACATTGTTTGTGTAGCATATTTTAAAGCTGAAATAATCATGGCCACGCCCATGACTCTGGATTAAGATGGCAAATGGTGTTCAGTCTGTCTTTGTGTATCGGGGGGGGGGGGGGGGGGGGGGAGGCCGCAGGTTTTAATTTTACCTGTAATTATTGTTGAACTTTCATGGTGTATCAATTTTATCAGTGGGTAATGCTAATTCAGCTGGAAAGGTCGACCTTGCAACCACTGCTATGGCACAATGAATAAAATGTTGTAGCCTTTTGTTTAAAAAGAATACTGAAATCGACCTATGTTAAATACTGTAAATAAGATGAAAGAAGTTGATTATCGTCAACATTTATTAAATGAATGGTCGCCTCCCCCCCCCCCCCCCCCCTCTCAATAGAAAGTTCTTGCATGTTCTTGTCTTTATTTGTTTGGTTTTCTTTACGACGAATGGGTATAGCACGTTTTTCGGTGTCTCAGTGATCTCGAATCGATCCGTTGTATGGATAGTTTTAGTTATCTATGAATTTATTATTTTTCTCTCTATCTTTCGCTCTCTCTCTCTCTCTCTCGCAGTTCTGTTTTGTTATCTGTCCAAATATATTGAAGTTAAAATGAAATGTTGTAAGGGAATATAGTTTACATGGAAATTTCAAATTCATACATTGTTCATTAACTGTATGCATTGTTACACACAGTATAGGTTTTGATGTCGGTAGTCATTTAAGAGCTGACATAGATATATGCAATGTATCAAATTTTTTTCTTAGTTTTTTATTTAGAAAATGACCTCTGATATCTGAATGGAATAAGAAAGATTGGTAGGTTCACATATCTCAAATTGACACTTACAAAGAAACAGTTGTTTTGTTTTTGTTTTTTATGTATGCCTGTTAATGAAATTTGTATTTTTTATATTGTAAACTGACTGTTTTGAGTGCACCAGGTGGGTTGGGGAGGATGGCCTGAGGGCCTAAGTCATTTAGTTGGCTCTTTCCAGACCCGGGCTACCCAACCTGGTGCCCCCTTACCACTCCAATGAACAATCTTCTGATTTCGAAAAATGTATTTGTGATTGAAAGCCGAATAAATAATAATAATAATAATAATATACGTCGTATTACTATCGAAATGATTGTTTGAGCAGCGTTCCGATATACGACCCTCAATAAAATATATTGCTAAACGATAGCTCGGTGTGTTTGAAGGCGTCCTTAGTCTAGATATTTCTTTGAGAATGTCAAATGATGTTATACTCTAAAACATTTATGTTTTGACAGGAGAATAATTCAAGGAATAAGCCCGTCGAAATGGAAAATTATGGTTAATAATTGGATGCACACACATGAGAGGCACGTTTATAGCATTATCTGTGAGTTTCAAATCAATATTGGTTTGTTTGTCTAAAATAGTCGAAGGAGTTGTATGAAATGTAGAAATAATGACACTGCGGGAGACCATCCGGGTTTCGATCAGCGACGTCTATTTATACAGGTTGATCAAGGGAACTTTACGGGTGGTTGCAGACGATAGACGGTCAGCTGGCGGTGGTCAGTGCAAGGGGTCAGGCTTTACAGGGCTACGAAAAGCCCTCGACGTGATCAATAACGGAAGCCCTTTTAAAGGGGCTGTCGCAAGACGGATTCAAGTAGAATTCGGCATAATGTGCAGATGAGACATGTTTGTGGTTTACAAAACTCAAGAAAGAATAACTGCTTGTTGATGAATGAACGTAGACAAACAAAAAACAAAAACAAAACTGTGATTTGTCATGGCAACCTTAAATGATCATATTGGAGCCATTTGTTGCTGAGGAGTCTAACCTTCCGGGTTTTACAAGGAAGGGCATTTAAAAATGATATGAACCGAAAGGGTTGAAAAGATCTATATAGTTCCATGCTCTCGTTTTCGGTTTGATCAAAACAAAATGTAATTTTCCATTCTTTCACCAAAAATGCTAAGGAAGCAGTAATTCAATCCGTTCGAAATATTCCCCTTCTTCTTCACTATTTATGTATCTCACAATATTATGAGATATTATTTATACGATACCTTGATAGCTAGGCTTTGATACAGCCATCTCTGAGGACGGTCGTTGTAAAGGATAGTCAGATATCATATCTGTATCCAGGTTATCAAAGACATGATTACTTCCATTTCGCAAAATGCTGGGAAAGCATACAAAATCTTTAAAGTTCACTTTAGATCATGCAGATATCTGGTAAATGATCAGGAGAGACGCTTCGATCCTGAGGGGACGGGAAAAGAAGCATCGTTTTGCCCCCCCCCCCCCCCCTCCATCCACCCCCATAATTCCTGGATGTGTCACCTCCAACAGACTTTTGCAAGCACGCACCGAACAAAAAGTAACACATCCCACGACGCAGCCATTCAAATTTTGATGATTTCTTTTTACGATTTTGATTTACAATTTTGCAAACATTTCCGCAAAAGTGTGCAGTATGATCAGATTGCTGACTTTCGATTCTAAAATTCAAAATCGCCCTCATGTGTGTCATGTGGGAAGTAGGCTACCCCTTTACACATACCCCTCCCCCCCCCCTTCCACCGTCGGTCACTTCGCTCCCTCACAAATATTTATTATCCTCAAAGTTAACCCCTCCCCCAACTTTGAAGACGGATAGACATCTCCATATTAAAATGTATAATTTCTCCTATTTATGCACATGGTTGTTTTTTCTTTGTTTTTGCTTGGGATATAATTTCTCATGTTTACAGATTATAAAACAGATGAACTTTATCAGTAAATCTGGTCAATTGGACTTACTTTGTATTTTGCAGTAGCGACGTTTCACGTCCTCTCTGGGACGCTTCATCAGGCCAGTCGGCCTGATGTAATACCGTTTGTATTTGTATAATTGTTATGTAAAGCTTATCATTTCAAATATATTGGTCAAATTGTAAAACTATGTCGTCTGTAGTTGTAGTTACCTCTTAACTGAAATTCAAGGGTCCTTGAAGCTTTAATGAAACAAGTCTGCCTGTGACAATAATAAGCGCCAAAACTTCAAGTGGTAATACAACAAATCAACCGCTAGACTGGCTGTTTTATAGCCTCTTTTTCTAATCACTTTGGTATTGTGCTAGGTGGTCATTGTGATACAATGTAATAGGACACTTCTCTTTTGTAAGTGTTGGGGAGGAGCTGTTGGCACTCGATAGGAGCTGGTATCTTTTTTTTACGTAAAGTGTGTCATTGGAAATTTTCATCTCGACACGGAGACATGTAATGATGTAAAACAACAATACTCTCGATATTAAAGACGCCGTTAAGTAGACCTTCTGACATTTTGATAATCATACATGGTTTTAAGATGACAATTTCGTATCAAATGAGGTTTTTAGAACCAAGCCGCATATTGTCTGACATAGACAATTATCATTGGATTCAAATTCATTTCATGTCGGTGGTATTGATTTCATGAACAATGTGTTTCCCGCTACAAGCCGCCTTTGTCGAAAGGGGAAGCGCACAAGTCTAGAGACGACTGTATAGTTTAATCATCATTAAGTTGAGCCACAAAACGGTTTTAGGATGACACGATTGGTCGTCGATGATCGCCACTGTATTTTAGCTGTACGATCAGTCTTGGTTCATGTGTGACTGAATGCGGTCCCCAATTTACACGCCCCGATTTGAGTCAATATACCCCTGTTTGATCAATAGTAACTTTAATTTCATGAGTTTCGCTTTAAAAATGATCAACATTGTACCGATGTTATGATGATGTAGCTTTTTGAGTTTTCACTTGTTCACAACGTGAGAATAAAGTTCAGTTGAAATGAATCTTTGTCATCTTTAGTAGATATGAATAAAGATTTATAGGGGTCTCGCTATTTTGTACATTATACGTGTGCGTGTGTGTGTGTGTGTGTGTGTGTGTGTGAGTGTGCGTGGGTTCTGTAAAAGCCGAAATATGCAAAGTAGCGACAAAAGAGAAAATGTCTGTAAAATGACTAAATGTTGAGGTTTTGAACTGTTATGCCAACAGTATCGTCTTAAATAGCAATAAGTGGTTTCTACGAAAGATGTGTCACTGCGTTCCTTTCAAACGTTAAAGCAGAACTACAATTTCCTTCTTTAAAGTCAATTCCCTGGTAGTAACAACATCCTCCTAAAAAGCATATGCTAGAACGCTTACTCGTTAAGCACCAATTACCGGCCGATTACCAGCCTACGACAGTTATCCCCCTGTTAATTCTAGATAAAGACGAATAATCAAATACGCCTCGGAGGGATGTCTATTAAAAGAAAGAACAATAAAAAAAAGGATGGATAGTGCATAAGTGTGCGTGTGTGCGTGTATGCACAGTATGTGCTAGGAGTGCTATATGAAATAACGGCCGGTGGGAAGTAGCTACAGCTATAAAAATATGTCTGGGGATGATTGGCCGGAGCAGATAGTCGTGACACGTTTAAGAATGGGAAAATATAATATATGTATATATATATATATATATATATATATATATATATATATCTTGTGTTTTCAAACATTTATTCAATTTGGATTCAGAGAAAATCACAACACCACCCACGCTTTACTTACCTTTGTGGAAAAGATTACACATGCACTTGATACATTTTCGCATACAATAGGCATCTTCCTGGACTTTTCAAAGGCTTTTGATACGATTAATCACGGTATACTTCTTTCTAAGTTATCCCATTATGGTATTCGCGGAAAAGCCTTGCAATGGTTTACGAGTTATTTATCTGACAGATTTCAATATGTACATGTGAACAGTTTTGATTCTTCTATGAAGAAAATAGAATGTGGTGTTCCGCAAGGAAGTTTGTTAGGCCCACTGTTATTTATAGTTTACATTAATGATTTTTATAGATCTTCAGATAAACTCTCTTTCATATTATTCGCGGATGATTCCAATCTTTTTTATTCCCACCCTGACCCTAATACTTTGATTAGTACAGTGAATGATGAATTGAAGAATGTCTCACAATGGATATATGCAAATAAATTGTCACTGAATATTGAGAAGACAAAGTATATGTTTTTCAGTAATTCTTTAGATAGATTACCAGGTAATGTTATATTTGACACTACTCCTCTAGAAGAGGTTTCGTCTATTAAATTCTTAGGTGTTTGTGTTGATAATAAGTTATCATGGAAGTGTCACATAAACAATATTTGTAAAGTAATTGCACGTAACATAGGCATAATGAATAGATTGAAATATTATCTTCCTTCTTCGGCTTTGATTACGCTTTATTCAAGTTTGGCATTGCCGTACTTGAATTACGGAATTCTTGCTTGGGGGAATACATATTCGACATTGTTAGATAAACTTTTTCTTCTGCAAAAGATGGCGCTCAGAATCGTTTTTAACCTTCATATCCGAGCACATACTCACAAGCTTTTCCTTGAGCACAAAATTCTGAAAATAAAAGAGTTGTATTTGTTTCAACTTGGTCAATTTATGTTTAATTACAACTGCAATCATCTACCCAAAATATTTTATTCTTTATTTCACCGTAACAGCCACGTACACAATTATCCCACTATACAATCTAAAGAATTTCATCTTCCCTTAGTTAGAACTGTACACACTCAAAATACATTTGTTTATACCGGACCCAGATTTTGGAATAGCTTAGATAATGATCTAAAAGAATCTGTGAAGTTAATTACATTTAAGTATAAACTCAAAAAATATTTGTTTTCTAAATATACCAGTTAATTCTGTTCAATGAAAAAACCCGTCATGTTTCACTTTTCCTTGAGATTTTGTAGTGTGTCCACAGACCTTTTCCATCCCTCTCCTTTTCTTTCTCTTTTCTTCCCTGCTCCTTTTTCCTCGTTCTTCGTTGTCCAGTATCTGTCTGAGTGCATTTCCTCAAATTCTGTTATTTCTGTGTATTGTATTATTGTTGTTGTTGTTGTCGTCGTTCTGTTTTTTGTGGCCGATTGCATATCTTCCTTTCCGTTCAATTTTCCTGGCACACCTGGCCCCATAGTTTCTGTGCCACAAATGTGATATGTTATATAGTTTATATGTTTGCATCCTAAAATCCTAGTAAGTATTGTTCATAGTATCAACATCATTATATCAATGAGTAAAATGTACAATAGTATAAAGAAGAATTTAAAATGAATATGTCTTATTGGTATAACAAATTGGTGCTGTTGTTGTTTTGTTCCAGTGTTCCACGTTTACAAGCGTGGCTTTTTTAGTGGAACACTGTTTTCCATCATTGTGATTATTTACTATTTTTGTTGCCATGACAAAGTGCATTGTTTCTTTTTTACGACATCATTCGTGTATAATATACTTTATATTGTATTGAAAAAATCCTTTATCGGACGAGTGTAAGAGAAATGAAAAAAAATGTATCACTTTGGATTATGTGAACTTTTTCTTTTCTTTTCTTTGTGATGATGGAAATAAATAAACTATTGAATTGAATTGAATTGAATTGATGAATAATGTGTCATCTGCAGTTCAATTTACCCTTTAACTGAAAGAAGAGTAAAAAGTCCTTCAAACTTTGGTAAAATAAGTCTGCTTATGACAATTAAAGGTGCGAAAACTTTACTATACAATGTATTGTGGCCATACAACACTTCAATCGCAACAATTGTTGCTTTATATCCTTTGTTTTCTATGGTTTGCCATTACTTTGGTATATCGTTATAGGTGGTCATTGTGATATAATGTAATAGGACACTTCTTTTGCAATCGTCTGAAAGGGGCTTGTGGCACTCTAACGAAACTGGCACCAAAAAGAAGTGTATCTCTTCCATGAAGTATGCCATCGATCTGGAAATTTTTGTCTCCAGATAAAAAGCGTTTCATTATGTAAAACAGAAGAAAGACACTGAGAGTAAGGGCACTATTCGGTAGACCTGACATTCATCATATACATCGTTTAAAGACGACATTTTCGTAACAAATTAGAGTGACCCAGGCCTCAATTGTCTCACAATGACATACTATGAGTCTATAAGTATAATTGGAGTCAAATTCATTTCATGGTGGCGGTATTGATTTCATGGACAATGTGTCTCTCACTGCAAGCCGCCGGTGTCGAAAGTTGACACACACAAGTCTATTATAGGTTGATTATAGAGAGGACTGTAGGGCCTACATTTCATCGCTATCAGGGAAGTTTCATGACAATCATAATGATATTTTGCGGGACCAACATCACATTTCTCAAAATTACTTGCATCTAATGCAATTTCGATTCGGATTAGACTTAAACAATAAGTTGTGTGGATTACCATTGGTCTTGGGTATAGACAGTAAGATAGGGCCTACCTTTACATGTTAATTTTACATATTTTCTTTATATTTGATGTATGAACATGATGAAAACCAAGTAAAAATGCCCTACCTTGACTGTATCTGGACAAATACTCTGAAATCACAAGGTCAGTGGTTCGAGTCCCATGGCTGCTTTGGATGTACCCCTACACAGGGCATCACATTTTCCTCATTGTTTAGCTCTTCGGAGGGAACTTTCAGCCGTTGGTCCCGCCGTTGTTTATAACGTACATGCATTCATCGCATCCTCAGCGGTCAGATAAAACAAACAAACAAACAAACGAAAATCGTATGGTTCAATTTCAAAATTTGAGTGGTGATTCAGGATACCTTTTTAAAAGCAAGTGTCATAAAAACAATTTGATCTTATTAACTCAAAGGACAGTTTTGTTTTGTTATTAGATCAACGATGCTTCTGAAGAACGGAGCTTCGAAATAACTAAGCTTCCTAATAATGAAGCTTCGAAATAACGAACTGCAACCTTATAAGACTGGGTCAAATGCGAAATCGTGAGTGAAATATTTGTTTTGTCCAAGGATTATTGCACCTGATGGTGATAGAATTGTAAAATGTGATTAGCTTTAACGGAGGAATAGCGGACAAGGACGGTCACGGGAAAGGTGACAACCAATGCGGTAACGTGTTGTGAGATAGATATCTTCATTAAACGCGTTAGTTTTAACCATTAATTTAGACCGTGTGGTTTTAGCTTTGAGGGTGAGTGATGATGAAGATTAATCCTGAATAAGCCAGATATCAGGGAGTAATGAAGGGGCTCGTCGATATCCAAATAATGAGCAGAACCTAAGGAGAGATGATAAAGTATGGTCAAGATTGAAGTGTTTACCAGCTTTCGTAGCTACAAGCTGCAAGACGTATTCACTGAAGACTGATCCACTGTTGAAATGTTTCCGTCTTTTGACAGGTAATAGACTGATGTCCCAATTCGTCAGATATTGCCGTGTATAAATTCAAAGGAGGATGTTAAGAGATGTTTACTAGCGCTGAATCTGGAACGTTTAATTTAGAAAGGCACTTCAGTGGTAGTATGAATTCAAACATGATTCCAGCTGAGTACCATATAATCGACAACATCAGACGCTACTTCTCGAGAAGTACTTCATCGCATTTTGAACTAAGCAGCCTCATATCCATGATTGTGCTGTCAAGATAATGGGGTTGGAGTCAAATTTATGTCAAATATAAGGTATATTTCTACAGTGCAACTGCAGTAAAGAAACATCTTCCTCTTCTAAAATTGTATATCACATATCGAATAGATGAAAAAATTATCCTTAACTGTGGAAGGGCTTTCGGCAGTATGAAGTACAGCAGTGTTCAGAAATTGTCAAAACTCCATAATTGCACAACAAAAGGCATAAAACAAGCAACTCAACGACTGATTTGTAATGCTATTGACGTTATAACTATTTTGTTCCACCCCCTGTGCCTACTGCTCTTAAACATAATTGAAGCAAGAAGCAATTCCGTCGTTTGCTCCACCGGTCTTCATGGCATCAAACATTGATGTGTCAGTGCCGAGGTTCTTGACGATGAGACGTATCATGAGGAAACAAATTGGATTTGTCAGTGTTTTGTGTAGTTTAAAATGATAATTGATTCAGTCTGTCATGCCATCAATTCAAAAGCGAACTCGAGTCTTGTGTATAGAAAATAATGCATTCATTCTAATAAAGTGTTGGATTTAAAGAGACATACATATATCAATGAAAAAAACAATGATTTACTTCTAAAGTTGCGATTTTTTGAAACATTTTATTAGTGTTTTTTTTTCAAATATCAATCTACGTATTGTTGCCCTAAATCGCCTTAGGCGGCGCACTTTCAGTTAGACTGCTGTAGCTATATTTAGCCACATCCACTGGAGTAGGCACGTGCGATGATATTAATGCAGGCAAGAGTGAGTTTCTGCTGTCTCGATTACATGTGGACTCTTAATCCAAAAGTTCTCGCTGTCGATTCCCAGACGGCCCTCTCATCCTCAGAAAAGGTGCTTTACCATCAACGTCTCTTCGGGCTCATATGAAAGAAGGGGTAATCTACCTGGCTTTCCTTGGGTAATGATAATGGCAGTGCCCTTTCGAAGAGAAGTAATTATATCAATAAGGTAGAAATCCACGCCATAAAAGTTTTAATTTAGCGCCAAACGAAGCACAAGAAAGCTTTGAATTAAAAAGACAAATCCACACGTTTTCTTTTGTATTTATTTTTGCTGCCAAGAAATAAGAATGTACTCGTTGTAACATAAAAATTATTCAGTGATAGGAAGATGCTAATAATGATCTTACAAGTTTTCCATTTAGAGGTACATAAATTTTCACATTTTTTTTTTGTACATGACATCAAGAAGAAATTATATCCTTCACTATAGTTAATTGTTTTCGAGTTGCTAAAGATGTTATCGATAATTACACTGAATGAACACTTGGGTCCAATTTCATTTAAATTTCCAACTTAGTTCGTGTCACTTTTTAGGTAAAGTGAGAAAAAAGAAACTTTGTGCAAAACCTGTCGTAGAGACTATTGGTCTTGATATCACTGTAATGATCATAATCATTGTTAACATAAGCATCTCTCTTTAGTATCGTACTTATTTACATCTTGATCGTCATTTTCTATTAGTTATGCGTAACAACTACTACTTCTACTTTTGGTTCTGCTAAGGAACTGTAGACGAATGCAAAATTAGATTTTACAAGATTTCATTATTACCAAAACTCTAATCCGCCTGAGTTGTGCAACAATTTTTGCTGAATATCATAAGACTATAATAGATGCAATTATACATGCCATAAGATGTTTGAAAAATGCCCCCTGCAAAAAAAACCCCCAACAACCTAAGGGATGTTCGTTCGATAGTGAGTGATTGGCTATGTTTACATCTGATGAAGATTACGCAAACGCAAAGCCGTCACCGTTATCAAAACCGATGGTTCTGTATAGTGTTACAATGATAATTATAAAAACCTGAAAATAATAAGCAGACAATCCAAATGTTTTGGTAGGAATTGTACCAATTTCTTTACAAACCGTAGCCTCATATCAATATCATCGAAAATAGGACTGACAACACTAATAGTGTAAGATGTGGAATTCCTTTTCTCTTTCAGACGCCTCCATTTGCGGCCAGCTCAATAGTTCCTGTCTTTAGGCCACACTTATTTCTTGATGGACTCCTCTTTCTTCTAAGCCTGTCGCCTCCCCTCCAATGCATTTTATAATTAAGTGCGAGGCGAGGGCACTTGACAGACAGCGTCCCGAGATGTTCATGGGAGGCGCTTTCCATGAAATATATCATACCGTATCGGTGATCGCACGTGTTGGAGAGGTATGATATCATCCTGGCAAGAGCTCCCGCAATGCGGCGAAATCTTCATGTCCAACCCCACCAACCACCTCCCTTCAGCCATCCCCTCCACCCTCCCCCCCCCCCCCTCCACCAGCAGTCCGCGTGGATTCACCACGTGGGTGCACTGATATCAGGCAATGCTGCGAAAATAACAGAAAAAAGCTGCCCCAGTTAATATACTAATATATTGTTATCATTATCATTATGATTGATATCTTCAATATAATTAAGTTTTTCCTATAAGTTATAGAAATACTATATACAAACTGTGTGAATTTATGCTTTTGTGAATTGACCAAGTGACGCCAAAATGTTATTCTAAACTACAAGATTAACGAACGATTCTTCTAAAGGGTGCATTAACGATGTTTGATTCTAGTCAAATTAATGACATTTGTTTATATTGTTCTTTTTCTTTTCTTGGATTGAACTATACAGCCATGAAAAAAAAACACAGGGGAAAAACCTTAAAAAAATAATTTAGGCTACCTACATATTTGATGCACTGCACTTATCTACGAAGAAAAATTATCGGTAATATTCCACATCTTTGCCCTTTCACAATGTGTACAGAACCTATTCAGGGCAATATTTGAAAATGAAAATCAAGAATTATGTCTGCACGAAATTGCAGACATAATATTGCTTTTCGAGTGGACCTTAATCACTAAATTGGCAACAATATGGCCATGTTCATATAGAAGTGGGGAAATCTCATCTACTATTCCCCCCCCCCCTCCCCACACAAACATCTTTCTCGATAGCGCGTGAGTATCAGGGGACAGTGACATCGTTAGATTAATTTATATTAGTATGCGTTTCACATCCCTTTGTTCAACTGAGCGATTGATAGATGACACAGATGTTCGCTCCAACTCGTCACGTAGCACAAACCGGCACGAACCGCCACTCACGGCATCCAACCAGCGTCTTACCACTTTCCGGGATTATTATTTTGCTTTTGTTTTTGTTTTTTCCCATGACGCTACAAACGCAGACAATCGCCAAACGAGGGATCGTTTATTAAACGTGTTGCAATAACCTAGCGACGACGTCTTTAAGGTAAGTGGTTGCATTACAAATCCACCAGAAACAATGACTATTTATGTCAAACTTTTTGCACATATATAAACCGATGGAAGAACAAATCAATTCAGTCATTTACTTTAGATTTTGATTTTTTTTCTTTCAGCTCAATCAATTCTGTCTTGACAGTGATCAGTGGAGGTGAATTTATGCAAAAATCTTTGTTCTGTTGTGACCAGCCACGGTTTCATATCTGTCATTCAACACAAGTGTAAGCAGATATCGCACCGCGGTCGACAGGAAGAATCTTCATTTTGTCATTAATTCGAAGAGAGACCGGCAAAGTATCTAGATAGGGGACATGCTGATCTCACACGTGACGTGTTCTTACGCCACAACACGTGACTCGCCATATCTTGAGCTCTTGAGCTGAAGTCGCCCGCTTAAACCATTCGAAATCTTTAATCGGCGTGTTTCTACTCTTGCCGTCCCGTGTCCCACTATCGCCCCCCCCCCCCCCCCCCCTGTCCTTAGTAGTAACTGCGGTTTAGGAATGCGAGATGGAGCAAAAAATTTGATAAACATGGTTCGGTAAGTTTGACGTGTAGCATAACTCTACCCTCGGGGATATCAAAACATCAAACCCTTTTTTCCCCTCCTCCATTCTTTTGATATTCTTGTTTTCTGCAAAATGGGGATGATGCTTATATGGTTCAGGATTTGGAGCTGGTTTCATATCAAAACTATTTTTGTGTGACCAAATATGTAAAAATAGAAAAGAAAAAAGGAATAAAGAAACAGCTTGAAACTCACACGTGACAACTTGTTACGCCACAACACGTGACCATGATCACCTCAGTCCCACTTGTGAAATGCCCCCACTTGAATATCAGTAATCGTGTGTGGACACGGGTGTCCCATGTGGAATATTTTCTTCCTCGCGTTATTATCACTCCTCCCTCTCTCCACCTCCCCCTCCTCTCTCTGCGTCTCTCTCTTTCTCTCTCTCCATCTCTCCTCTTTCTTTCTCTATTCATGTAACAGACAGACTGTGTGATACAATGCACTCATCGGGGATCACAAACCGTTGTAAGACAAATATGAGGCATTTACATTGCTTGAGGTTCAATGTCCAAAACGATGCCAGATTGGGAACGTTTGAAATTTAGGAATCCGGCCTGGATTTACAATAACTATGCAATGCTGAACTCGTTAATTTGGTAACTATGAAAATTAAGTATTGTACAGCAAAGTGTCTGTCATTTCTCATAATACATCTATATATATATACATATATATATATATATATATATATATATAATACTATATGTGTATATTATGTATATATATATATGTATATGTGTAATATTATATGTATATATATGTATATATGTATATATATGTATATGTGTAATATTATATGTATATATATGTATATATATGCATAATATCATATGTATATATATATATATATATATTATATATATATAAACATCGCCCTCTATACGGGACATATACTTATGACGTCATAATTTAGTCTTTGGTTTGTCTGTCTGTTTGTACCACATAAAATAACATAGTTATGTCTGAGTAAAAACCTCCGAAACGTTCAAATGCGCAGGCGTCCCAGCTCCTATAAAATGTGTCACACATCACCCACGAAGTTGCTGGGAAAAAAAAAAAATATGTCTTCTGTTCAGATTTAAAGGTGTCGAAGTTGTTACGATTCTGTTGCAGTGGGACTGGTAGAGAGTTCCACAGACGTGGCGCAACAGAAGAGAAGACTCTGTCCCCATACATTTTTAGGCGGGTATTTGGCACATAGAGAGTCAGTCCAGTACAATCTGCGGAGTCCTGGCCACCTCTGACGTATACACTCATTATGGCAGACACGCAGCCAGGAGACAAATTATGGAGACCCTTAAAAGTATAAAAGCAGTACGCGAGCACTCTACGTTGCACAGGCAGCCAGTGAAGCTCACGAAGCGTTGGTAAGATGTGGTCAAACTTCTTGGTGCCTGTAAGAAGGCGTTCAGCAGCATTCTGTACAGCTTGGTGGCGTTTCATTGCTCATGGAGGCAAGCCAGCAAGGAGGCAATTGGAGAGATCCAGTCTAGAGTCGAGAGACAGCTCCGAGGTTATATACTGCAGCATTATCCACTTGGTAATAAGGGGAATTGACAGTTAAAGGGGCATTCCAGACGATTTTCATAATTTCACATTATGTAGGACATAAATCAACAGCTCCATGTATAGGTGTGTGGAATTTAATGTGGTCCTTGAGCAGAGAAACTAATACTCTGAAAATCTTTAACAAATTACACTGAACAGTGGTGATGACATAACAGCCTCACATATTTCAGAAATGTGGCAGTGTAATTCCATTACAATACCGCTTGTTTAACATGTTCACCTGTTGAGAATCTATGCACACCTTCCTCTTTTGTTTTGCTTCCTTGAGCCCCAACTCATGCATTCTTATGGTGAGGCTGTCATGTCGTCATCCTTGTTCATTGCAATTTGTTATAGATTTTGAAAACATTCTTATTCCTCATCCCAATCACTATGACTACGAATTCTGAAACCCTATATTCATTATAACTAATTTATAGTTGTTCAAATGTATAATTCTGAAAATCATCCGGAGGTCCCCTTCAGCATTGCACAAGGGCTGAGCGAAAACACAATTGGGATGACATGATTTTGGGGTGCAGTGCAAACTCCAGAGGAATGTCAGATATCCAGCTGAAAGTGTTGATTAAAATCTCGAATGAACGTGTTTAAGAGCAAAACAAAGCTCCAGTCATTCACTAATGCATCACTACATGAATGGTGACCGCCAGTGAGAGTGAACCCCAACTTTCCAACTTCAGTTGTAACGTGTGGGACACAGCAACCCCAGATTTCTCAACTTCAATAATGAAATGGATGCTTTCCTCAGTGTTAACTGACGGATCATTCTGGTCATCTGGGCTACGCAAGTTTATTATTGGTTTGAACAGGATTGATGAAACCCATAAATTGTTACGTGAAGCTTATGCCTCATGTCGCTCTGAAAAATGTTATCCTACAAAATGGAGTCCACAGGTATCTTTTGGTTATCTTACCTAAGTGCTACATTAGTATAGATGATACTAAAACTTCCAGCAAAAATGTGACAAACATGACATTTTCAGGGAGCCAAAAAACTGGACCGCCTTCATAGAACACACAAAATATACACAAAACAGGTGTTATTGAAAAGTACTAGGACTTAAACTCAGTGGGTCGCTTTATGCAGTCTTACTTTGCGTGACGGGACCACTGATATTATTCCCATAAAAGAGCTATTTCGTGCCAATTTTGAAGACACCACACACACATAATAATTATACAGACATACATACACACACAGACCGACACACACCCACACACAAATAAACACAAAAGGGGAACAGACGGAAGAGAGTGCATGGGAACGGTTATTATACGCGTGATGTGCTCTTATGCGGTAAAACGTGACCACTATCAATTTCTTCTTTTTTTCGATAAAAAAGACCCGATAGAAATCCAAATGTATCGGTATCATTACTGAGTCATAATCCTCTACCCGTCTGGGATCATGCTCAGACACATGTGTTCCACATATCCTATTGAGTGTGTGTATGTGTGTGTGTGTGAGAGAGTATTCTGCCCATTCTAACTCTGACTCTCTTTGCTTATGTTGTCCTTCCGTATGTCAATGAATGGGGCCTATATAGAGATTTTAGGCAACAACAAGCATGCAAACAAAAACAAAAGGGTAGATAAAACTGAACAAGCACACATTAACAACAGTAGTAGTGCCAGAGCGACAACGTATTTCAATTGCATTGTCCGAAGACACTGGCAGCATGTCTGTACACGAGACCAGAGCTACTTAAAGAAGTGAGGGACTTCAAGTTTGAACGGACTCGCCAAATTCGACCACAAATTACCCAAAATAAGTTGCCTCCGCAAACATGTCACACTGTAACACATGTGTCTTCGGGATGGAGCTGCTTGTCTGATTTGACTCGACTGGTTTCGGCTCAAAATATACCTTGGTACATTGCTAAAGATGTTTTTTATAATGCTGTGTGACATGTCTGCCTATATCTAGCTACCTAGCCATCCATATACTAAATATACACATGCGATATGATAACAGAGAAAATTTCTATTCGTGTGTTGGTCTTTATTTGTCAGACTGATAACTGGATAATTAGTCACATGACACGAAAAAGTAGATTACAATCTACATTATGAACTCGCTCACTCCAAAGCATGATATATGATGCAGTAGACGTATCAATATCATTACAATTATCATGATTAGTTCAAATTTCAAAGTTCTATTTTTTTTTATTTTCGTCAAATAGACAGAGAAAATGTGTACACTGTAGAGAACATATTTGTTATGATTGCAAAAATGTAAATTAACGAAATACATGTGATAATGAGTAACAAAATGAAGAAAGCATAATTGTATTTTTTTATATATATGCATATGCATGGTTCAAGTTAAATAAGGATGAGAATGGAAATGAAGGGTCCCACTAAAAAGAATGAATTAATAAAACTGCAAAAAGATACAAAACAAAATCAAAGGAACTGACATGAGATCAAATTAGGAAGAAAAAAAAATGAAACTACAACACGTGCCATCGTTTACACAAGCAAACTGGATTCCATGATGTGAGAGTAATGATAAAAATGCAACCTGGGCTGAATATATTCGCAGAGAATTGTAGTAGAATATACTGGTAAGAAGAAGAAAGAAGGAGAGAATAGACACAAAGGTATATACGGTACAACACCAGGATTCTTGTGCCTTGCGCAATATATTGTTCATTAAATCATGACTAAAATGATGAAAAATAAATCGCCGATTAATGAGACAGCAAATCTCATAGGTTTTTATACGTTGGTGAACACCATGACACGTCTGGTGAGCATGAACACAGCCATCCAGGACTAACAAAAACGTATATATATATATATATATATATATATATATATAATATGTATAAGATAGATAGGTACTCCTATAGATACATACAAAGAAACTAGAGGCATATACCTTTTTTCCCGCCTCCCATGTCTCATGCAATGTTTGACAAAAATATTTGTTGAGTCAACAGAGCGTGAGGATGGCAATAAAAGCTGTCATTAAGTAGAGAGTACATTGTAGTAGATACGAGGAATTTCCATATCCAGGTGGAAAAAAAGAGTAAACCTTGTTGAAATCAGGGCATACACTCAATTCTTCGTCCTCAAGAGTGGCCCATATTTTGCTTAAAGGTCACAAGAGCATGTCTGACGGATCGACACCCCGCAAGACTGTATGCAAGACCGCCGCGCCGTCGCGGCATGATTAGTCATGTATAAATGTAATTCCCTCACCGATAAATCTAAAATAGAAATACATTTTAGAGAAGGACGTGGACGGGTAATTATGACGATTACAGAGGAGAGGGAGAGGAAGGGGAAATGTTGTAGGACATAGTGGAAGCTGAAACGAGGCGGCAAATGAACTAGCAAAAGCAATGTTAAGATGAAAAAGGGGAGCTGGAAAGAGCACTTACCTATACCATGTGCAGCAATACTGATGGTTGTCATTTCGAATTAACGACATTTCCTCAGGAGTAGTGACAATATGTGTTTGTTTATATAATACATGCAAAGGTGAATTAAATAATCCTAACTGTAGATTACATTAAAATAAATTCTTCAAAATCAATCAACTGCTACTGCACCTACAATTTTAGACAGGAACAGAAGTTTTCGCTTATGTTTATTTCTGTCTTATGAGTTGTTTTTAGAAATATATTCAATTCGCATTGATGCACCCAAAGAATTGATGTTCATGCGCATGTGCCGTCAGTTTATGGAAGAATCATGCCATTTTTTAAAGTTTATTTGGTATCAAATTTTGTACTCTGACTTCGAATTAGACTCTGCGTGATATCTTTGCGGCGATACGTCTGAAATGAGAGAAAAAAAAATATTTTCTATATTTCCGCGCGTCAATTGTAATCAAACTGAATCCTATTTTGAGATGATACGGCACAATATCCGGGAGCGGTTCTTGTATTGGAGTAAAACAGTCGCTCTCTCACGCTATCGGTTAGAAACAACCGAAAACAACATAATGATAATCAAGATTTGCCAGAGAAACTCAGAACACGTGCACAGTGGCTCTCGTGTCAAGTCGTTTAATGCACCTGGTTTATCAGCTTACCGCAGGATTTTTCAGGATTTGTTTGTGTTCTGTCTCTCATATGTTTGTTTGTTTCCAAACCGGGATGAATCTCGTAATAGACCACAAAAAGACATGTGACTTGTAAATTGTTTTGGGGAAAAAAAATCTGTTGAAAAGTAGAAAGGGAATCAGGAGAAAGAAAGAAAATGAGAGGAAGATAGAGATGAAGATAGAGAGGAAGATAGATAGATAGATAGATAGATAGATAGATAGATAGAAAGATAGATGCATACAAGCATGCAAGCAAAAACAAAAAGATAGATTAAATCAGCTTGAGGGTGTGTGTGCGTGTGCGTGTGCGTGTGTGTGAGGGAGTAGTGGAGAAAGAGAGGAAGAGGAAATAGCAGATGTAAAGAAAGAAAAGAGATTGAGAAAGAGTATATATATATAGAGAGAGGGAGACAGACAGACAGAAAGGTGGCGATGGGGAAGAAGCAAATTCGCAGTGAGAGGGTCAGCAGGAGGACGAGGACTGGGACGGTAGAGAGAGAGAGGGAGATTAAGTTGTTGAGGACCCGGTAAACAGATCAATGGCATCCAGGGTAAGGGAACAAGCCAGATCCTCTTTTACTTGCATCCTCTTCCTACTACATCCCCTCTTCACATCCTCTCCCAACATCCTCTCCCAACATTGCGCCTCGAATTAACTCGGCCAACCGGCGCACAAACAACCGTCGACTCTGGGATTGGCTGCTCGCAAAAAAAAATGAATCGATATTTGAATCACAAACCAACATCGACACTGTCATGTGTGTTTGCGCGTCTGTGCGTGCAAATGTGTGTGTGTATGTGTTCATCTGTCTGTTTTGCGTACGTATCTCCGCATGTCTTGTGTTCGTACTTTCGTATTCGTGTCTTCATCCACATCTCTAACTCCATCCTTTTTTTCCTCTTCGCCCAACTCTATTTTGTATTGGTATTTGTTTCTCCTCCTCCTCCTCCTCCTCCTCCTCCTCCTCCTCCTCCCTCCTCTTTCTTTGTCATTCTTCCATCGTCCTGTTTTTCTCTCTCTATGTATCCATCTCTTCCTCTCACTCTCTTACCTATATCTGTCCCATTCCTCGCGCTACGTCCGATACCTCGCTACCATTGATCACTAATCTCTTCCTAAGTCTTCTCCCAGTCAGGAGAATATTCTGAATCAGATCATTGAGCTACGTAGCTCCACGATGATCAGATAATACCGACTCATTTCTCAATTCATTATTTTTTTTCAATTCATTTATTTCCACTAATTAGGTAATTAGAATATACAAACATTACAATATTTGCACCTTTCATATAATGCAGCAATACGATGAATACATTAAACGTGGAGAAATCTGCAATATAATTGGGCCTAAAAGCCTTTCAAAGGCTGATCCCTGTCAAATGAATAAGGTACAATGATATATTGACAAAGATGACATAATTCATTCATTCATTCATTCATTTTTTATTTCATTTCCGGCCAAACCATATAATATGACATTGCATATACACAAAGTCAGTACAAAGTAACTTTAACATGTCCAAAGGAAATTTAAATACACGTCATTTGTTTACATGAAACAAAAAAACATATTTTGGTAGAAGAAGTACAAGAACAAAATGTGACTGAATCAAAGCAAAGAAAAGGTCGGAAATGGAGGGGACTGCTAAAAATCCAAGCTTGTAGAATGCAGTCCCCTCGGAGTCGCAATATAATAGTAATACACTAGACATTTTAACATAATCCACGGGAACCAGAACACAAAACGAATACGCACTCAAACGCACACACATACAGAAACAAAGCATAATAAAACATTACAGAATCCATTGGCTAATACCGATGATAAAATATTACGATGAACGCGTGATTAGGCAAAATCATTGTATATTAAGCTCATTTATGCGTGTGTCCAACAAGTGAAAAACAAGTGAAAATTTCCTCTTGTAAAACTAGAATGTCATAATTTTATGTAATCGCAATTATTTGGTGGATTTAGAGTAATCAGCATTTACCGTACTGTATTCACAGTCTTCCTTTCTGTATATTCATTTAAAACAGACACAAAACAGAAAGAGAAGGAATGAACAAATATATAAATAGATGAAAAAGAAAAGGGAGTATTTGAGTCGTTAACCCTGGCGATTTGTTTTGCATTGTTCTTGAAGAGATTAGCAAATCTTTGGCCGCTTCTGGATTGTGATTCTCAAAAAAAAAAGTGCAAATGGCTCTTTGCAGAAAAAAAAGAATAAGTTCCGTCTTTTTTCGTGTCTACATATCTAAAAAAATAAAAAGCTTTTGTAAGACAGACGACAAAAATTCACGCCGATTCCTATAAAGTGGCGTTCACAAATTTCGTTTTGATTTTATTTCATTTGATTTGATTTGATTTATCTATTCTCCATATGACATCATTTACATTTTTATCAATACAATCAAACATAATATAAATATGATACTCACTATAGCTAGTTTATACAATTTCAACAATTTTGAATACACATACGTATATGACATAACTACAGTTTTTCTGCAATATTTAATACTTATCAGAAGGTGGATATCATCTTTGTCCGTTGTACTGTTAAAAACTTTTAAGAATTGGCGGGTGGTGGTTGGTGTTTTTTTTTCTCGAGAAATCTGCAAATGTTCAGGGCGAATTACCCAAATCCTTCTTAAGCTTCACTCCTTCAGTCGTAGTCGCACATGCTTCCTGTGGAAAAGCACCGCACGTTTTCAGAAACATGTTTAGGCCTATATCCTTCATCTACAAAACCTTTAATCCTTCTGAAAACTCTCAAAGGGATCGTATAGTTTTGGTTGAGACCTAATTTCAGGTTTCTAACATTTTTGGTGAGATGAGAAACCTCTTATGAAATATGGAAGAGCATGTAATTCTATGAGGAATTCAGCATGTATTTGATGAAAATTGGTTTTGAAATGGCTGAGATATACAAAAAGGAGCAATTCTAATAAAGTGTAGGACCCACACTTTATTACGATCGTTTTGTTTTACTTTGTTTTTGGATGTTTCTGTCATTCCAAACCCGATTTTCATCAAATAAACTTTGAATTTCTCTTAAAATGGCATGCTCTGTACTACATCATAAGTGTTTTCTTGGTATCTTGCAAAAATTTAAAAGCCTAATTTTCATCTCCACCAATACTGTACTGTCCTTTTAAGTCATTGTAAGTGAAGGTGTATTTTGTATATTGTGTTGAATTTACTGTTGTATTTGCTTTTTATCATATCCCAAGATTGAGTTTTGCGTTTTGCCCAAGAGTTAAGGTTCCTTTTCCAAAGATGTAACAGATAACAACGTTGGGGGAATAGTTGCATCTGGAATGGCATATGTCTGTCTGTTCATTTAGTTCTGATTTTGAAAATAGACCACTATAAAATTGATATTGAAAATCATAAGTATTATTCTTTTTTTTTTTGGTCAAATTTCTTTCTTCCTATTTTCATATTACATTCATCAAGTATGACAATGAATCCGGAAGTTTTATGATTGGTATCTTTTATTTGTATCCCTCTGTGATTCTCTGAACACCAAAGAGTAGCAGTCTTTGACACGTGAACGAACCAATATAGAACGCTTTTTTGTTGTTGACAACAAGCATTATTACATAACTTATGGGAAGATACTTATGTTTAAATCTTTTTTTAAATATTAAAGGATGTTTGTTCTTTCGTAACCTCCATGGGCTGTCAACATCAGACCATGTATGACAGTGAAGACTATACTAGTCATGCGTCATGTTCACGTCTTACACGTGTATATCATTGTTTAAATGTAAAATGTGTATGAATGTGTGCGTGTGGGTGCGCGCGCATGCGTGTGTACACTCGCAAGGGCACGTAGCCCACTTCTCAGTAAAGTCACGGGACCAGCGTAACAATGAAGTGTCATCTTATATTGCACGTAAAACTTTCAACAATCTTCCTGTTCATTTAAGAAAAATTGGTAACATCAATAGTTTCTCGAAAGAGATCATGAAATTAGCGGAAATCCCCTAATGTGTCCATAGAAGTATATCGACTTTCTTTTCATGTTTGTAAATATGTGTAAATCTTCTTTTCATTTTTTTTATATAAGTTGTTACAGTGCTTGTCATTTATTGTGTAGCATTGTATATGTTTGCATTTTCGCTTTGTGTATGCTTTTTTACTCGATATAAAACACAGCCTTGCTTAAAAACAGCTGTCCAGCTAAAAGCAGGCTTTAAATCCGTGTAGATGAAATAAACTCAACTCAACTCAACTCAACCCAACTCTTGTCTTCGTTTTTCAGACTTTATCTTTGAAAGACTCGAGATTGTCTAAACTCGGTAATTTTTCTATATTCTGTCCAACTTTTATTCTATTTATTGTGACTTGAGTGTCTTCGTGGTAGATATGTCTGACATATATTCCTCAAAACATGGCTTTTAAGATTTTAACATTGTAAGATTTAAAGTTTCGTAGGAGTATACAAACACAGTCGTGAACCTTTAGCTCGCAATCATGACATTTTTGTGTATCGGGTTAAATGAAGACGTAGAATATATTTTACAAGGGTGGAACCTTCACAAATATCGGAATTTACCGGGACAACTTATCGCCAGGAGCACATTACAATATAAATATCTGTGAAGGTTAACATTTTCGTCACTTACTATACGGCTTCAAATAAGTCCTCATCGAACTTGTCACACAGTTTTTGTTTCTAGCTATATTACAAACTTGAAATAGTTGTAGTCTACAGAACCGTCACGTCATAATATCACTGCATTAGACTCAAATTATGTGCTCAGCAATTTTTCCTGAAGAGCGATCAGGAGATTCAAACTAGCAAGACTCAGTTCTGACGTTCTCATAGAATGTAATTTTCGGTTATTTTTACTGTCAGCATTGTATGTAGTACGTTGATTGTTGTGTTGTATCTCAAATAATTTGTCATGTTGTTTCATATGAATCGTGGCCGTGGAAACTTCTTTGTCTTTAGAACGTATGCTCACAAATGCGTGACTAGAAAGATCATTCTCATTTTCACGCAGAAGTTAGTTAACAAGACAGTGTGGAAACACCCCCCCCCCCTGCAAAATTATTTTGCTCAAAACTTTTAGTAGAAAAGGTACACTGCAAAACATCCGGTGGTAAATATGAATCACCGAGCTCGTGTTCAATTTCCCGTGAACATGGTGTTAGGTTAAAACCTCTGGGTGTCATTTTAAAATATACAATTGTTTTTCAATATTTTCTTAGTATCTGTTCTTCTTCTTGTTGATCGTGAACGTCAACAAGACGATCAAGAACTTCCCGATAAAGTGCTTGATTATCGAAAAAAAGGTGTCAACACATTTGCACCATAGTAACACCAGTTGATGTGGTCTCCTATTGAAACTGGACGGGTGTTGTACTATTGACATTAACACTAGCAATATCAAATCATCACCATGCTGTGTCATCGTTGAATTATCACCAATGCGGTGTCAAAAATATCACCAGCTACAGTGTCAAGTTAGCACCACAAAGTGTCGGGTGAACACTTTTCAACACCATCACAACATACTTTCTGCACCTGTGGGTGTGGTCCTCTATTGACACTTGATAGGTGTTAGATTTAACACCCAGGGTGTTAAATCTAACACTGATTTCTTTTTTTTTTTTTGCAGTGTATGCTATCTTGATGGAGAGGGTATCTTTTCTGATTGTGTATTCTCATCTTTCCCCGGCTACCACTCATTCGCACCTCCTGTCTTCATTCAAATATGAACTTTTCTATTTTCTAATTAAAGAAAATTTTTACTAACACTATTTAGAATAGAATATTTGGAATCAAAGACATTTTTGAATAATAAGGAATCACGCTATTCTACAGAAAAAAGGACTTTTTAGAGACTTTGAGTTTATCGATCATTCTCCTTCTCACTAAGTCTTGTCGTCATCTTCTTCTTCCATGCTTCTTATATCTCGACCAAATAAGTAACTTTCATTCAGTGGATTTACTTGGTTGTTTCCACACAAATACCTTTATTTACAGTTTAAAAGGAATCAACATCGTTGTAGATATTCTTATAATACGTCATGAGGGACCTTGGAAATGCTTTATTGACACAAACAAACTACTGCCCATAGAAGGAAGGCAGAAAAAAGTTGAATAATTCTACACCCATACATCACAGAAGCACATCTCAAAGCTCACCTCACTGTGAGATCGTAATTGGAAATCTTGAAAAACAAGAGAGAAAAAAAATTCACAACCTTTATGCCAAAAACACAAAATGTTTTCCAACACCAGGTAGATATAGAAAATGTGTTTTTTTTTTTGTGTGTGTGTGTAAAGACCTACAGTGCCAGGAATATGATTTGGGTCAAACAGATTGTAATGTCAAACAAAGGCTGCAACTCGTGTCATGCACGGGACACAGTTTGAAATTTCCTGTGTGCGGGTAGGTATACAGGACGTTACGGCAATAGTAGACCAAAGAGTTTCAGCGTGTTTGGCTTGGTTACAAATGAAGAGACATAATGCATGCAGGTTTTTCGTGTCTGTGTATCTGCTGTTTGTTTGTTTTTTTTTTATTAATGTACTTTCTTTCAACTCTCTTTCTTTCTCTTTCTCTTTCTGTTTCTATATATCTATATCTCCCTCTCTCTCTCTCTTGAATCTGTGATGCATGCATGGCAGAAGATACATAATCGAGACAATGGATAAGAGAAGATGTTGCAGGAGTATCAGCACCATCCAACAATATATGTATGTATATATATATATATATATGTATATATATATATATATATATATATATATATATATATATATGTATATTAAATGTGTGTGTGTATATATATATATATATCATACAATCAGAGAATATATTAACTAAGCTCTGCGAGCTCTGTAATCCCGAATGCAAGATAGTTTAGGCAATGCCCTAAACCAGTCGTTACAGTATACCTCTAAACTGTTAGACAAGCAATTCAGTGATGCCACACAAATGCAATTTGTTGTCGAGAAGAGAAAGTTGTTTTGTAGTTTTTTATTATGCTTTTCTATGAATTTTCCTTCTTTATTTTGCAGCGTCCGAGGGTCGCTCTGTTGTGCTGCTAGATAAAAACACGCGAGGCGACCTCAATTTTCTGCCCGTGAGGTATAGGTAATCCCTGATTACCGTGTTTATACTGGGGTAGGTCCTTCTACTGGTATTTCAAACATATTTCCTTTAACCATTCATTGTTGATGGCTTGCTTCGGAACAGAGTTTTGGGGAGACACCCCCAAGGTATCTGATGCATGCCTTTCTCGATGCCTGTGGGTGCGTCCTGGTCAGTGTGAAGACTTGTACTGATGGGACCGAATAAATCAAGGTAAAGAAATCTCAGCACCGTAGAACTAGAACGTAGAAGCCTAAAAGTGTGTAGATGCCTAAAATTCAAATTCGAATTTTAAACACACTGTGAGTTGTGGATAGAGCATAAATCCTAAGATGTCTTGTGGTTCTAATCATTGACTAAACTCTAAAGGCCGTGTCACACCTTTCCGGGCAGCCTTGCGTGCGACTTGCAAAGAGTATTTTGACTACCCGGAGGTCCCCGTAGATGATCCGCACATGACAGTACCTAGCATGTATCTCAACCGTAGTCGCCCGGAGGTGCGCACGCATATATTTTTACCCGCAACCGTGTTAAAGGCCGTGTCGCACCAGCCTTGCGTGCGACTTGCAAAGAACAATTTTGACTAGCCGGAGGTCCCCGTAGATGATCCGCACATGACAGTACCTAGCATGCATCTCAAAAGTAGTCGCCCGGAGGTGCGCAAGCATATTTTTTTACCCGCAACCGTGTTTAGGCCCTGTCACACCTTTCCGGGCAAGCTACTCGGGCTTGTTACGTGTAGGGATTTTCTAGCATACCGGACATTCCTGAAGGCGGAAAAGGATTTGAGCGAGTCAGCGCATGTGTCTTACTTGCTGAACGCGTTCTACTTAAATTATACTTGCGAATATACTGTGTGACCCTTGTACCAGTCGCGTGGGGGCTGACAACTCAGTGAAGGAATTCCTCTAAAGGAATGGCTGAAATCCCACAGAATTTCATTATCTTGGCTGCATACGGGACTGCGAAGTACCTGCGTGGGAGTTGCCTGGGAAGTGCTGCCGCTAAGGGCCTCCTACTGGCGTTCTGCGTGGACCTCCACGGGCATTCCCGCGACTCACCCGGAAAAATTTTTGGTCATGCTCAAAACTTGGCTGCGGTTAAATCGGACTTGCGTGAGCACCTCCGGGCAACTACGCGCTAGATACTGTCAGGTGCGGACCAACTGCGGAGAGCTCCGGGGAGTAAATTTGTTTCCCCGCAAGTCAAGCCGCAAAACTTCCCCCGTACGGTATGACAATGCATGAATGAAAATTGCAAACATTCTTGTTCGCCCGCTGAAAATCTTCTACGTGCTGGAAACTACCTCCTCGCCACAAGCCCGCGTAGCTTGCCCGGAATGGTGTGACATGGCCTTTAGATTAATGCGGCGCTAAAATACAGTCTATAATCATCGCGGGTGAAGTTTTCGACCTAAACTTAAAGTTTAAGAACAGCCTGTGAACGTAACTATGATTATAAACCAGATTATGCATTCAAATGTGGATACATTCCCTGGAGTAAATGAAACACACACACACACACACACACACACACACACACACACACACACACACACACACACACACACACACACACACACACACACACACACACACACACAAACGCGTGCGCGCACACACAAACACATAAACAAACAAACAAACAAACAAACAAACAAACTCATAAGCACAAAACCTGATACCTCAGCAGACGACAAAGTACTCTTTCCAAGTGCGTCTCACACTTCACTCTTGATCCGGACCTACTTTTGTTTTGCTCTCTTTCATTTTCTTTTTCTTTTCTTTTCTTTTTTTTGTTGCTTTGCTTTGCTTTGTTTTCTAACCTAGCGCACTTCCGTCATCACTTCAGTCTTATATCATGATCAATACGCCCCAATACCAACAAATTCCTACTTACCCTCGCAGATCTATCTCAGAGTTATTAGCTACGCACAGTCACCTCAGTTTTCCCCAGTGTTCACAGTTCTCTCGTGTTACTCCTTCTCAAATCCTGCCTCTTAGTAGGAAGACGCTCCATCTCACGACCTCTCTACATATTTTTCCTCTATGTCTTCCTTCCTCCTTCTTCAACTACCCTTTGTGCCAAACTATCTGGGGAATCACTCCAAATTGCACTTCGAAAAAAAAAATGAAACCTCTTAACCCCCATCTTTTGAAACTGCACCATCTTTTGAAACTGCAGTGGAAACCGCCTGGCATTTCCTTGTTTTTCAGGGATTTGCTATGAAATGTTTGCTCCATTCTCACTGCCATTGGTGCCAAACAAGCAGTGGCGATGATAAACATGGCCATAGGAGTAGTAGAAATATTTGCAGCAGTTACCTTGCAGTGATAGTGCTTATGGTATAGTTGTGACAGTAGTACTCGCATCAGTGGCAGCATAGGTAGAACTAACGAGGTGATGGTGGCTGCAGTGTAGTGACAAACATAATAGTTGTAATAGAGGAGGTCATTACCATCATTAGCAGCTGTTATGCGCGGTAGAAATAATGACGGTACAGGGAATATAGAAGTGGTAGAAGTGCTTGAAGTCGTAGAGATTTTGATGATTAGTGTTGTAGAAGTGGTCTGAGTAGTTGTAGGGATGTGGTTGATATCTATATATCGAATATTGCAATAATTAAACAGTGTCTCAGTCAGGCAGGTAGTATAATACACGTTATTCTACACCTTGATATCACATTTTATAAATGTTGGATAAAAATGTAAACGCACAAATAAAGAAATAAAAAGGTAACAGAATCACAGCCCAAATTAATAATTTCTATATTGATGACTTTTAGTTTTATTATGAAACTCTAAAGAGACATTATTTTGATACATAACTATATCAAAAAATAAATAAATTCTGATGGTATTGCCTGATCATTCTCGTTTATGCGAAGAAACCTGCATTTGCTACAATCAATATTGTTAAAGGTTTTTGTTCAGTATATTGTATATCATAAGATTCTTCCTTAAATCATTAAGACAAACAATATCGTGTTCAAAAACAAAAACAAACAACAAAAATAAAAATAAAAGCCGAAGACTAGCATGCTAGAAAAAAAAGTCCGTTTATTGACATTATCAATCACTGGAAAGAAAGAAAAGATACAACTGGATTCGATAATGTACTGTTCTATGACGTGCATAATGATTTTAAAAAAGCAGACAGGCATACATACATACAGACAGACACACACACACGCACACACACACACACACATACACATACATCCATACACATTATTATGTATGGCATATTATGACTTTTTTTATAGATTTGCTAAAGTGGAGGAAGTTGTAGATTTGACGGAAGTAGAGGGAATTCAGAAGTGTGCAGTAAGAGAGGGAGAGGGAGAAATACGACGAAAGGACTCGTAAACAGGAAGAAAGGAAGAGAGTGAAAATGGGGGTGGGGAGGGAGTATTCTGTGTCATGAACCACAGTTTAGCTCTTGATGTTGATCTATGCTCTCCACTACCCTCAACGGGACCAAAGCCAGACTAATCTGTCACACTAATTAGACTATGTAGAGACTTAAGTATGATAGACAACTACTAATGGCTGCTCTTATGCCGGAATTAAGTGCTTTGGTGCGCAGCCATGGGACCAGGGGCGCACACGGAACTTTCATGGCTAGATCTTTCCACTGCATGTTCATTGCAATCTGTCTGTGCTGTGTATGTCAAGTTTATTACCTTTCATTAGTAATCTATCATACGAAAACAGTTTTTAAAACGTGTAGCTGATTAAAACAGTACGCTCTTGTTCTCTTACATGTAATGTGCATGTTATGCATGTATGTACATGTATATGCAGGAGAAATTCTATGCAAAGAGGGCAGTAGTACGTGAGCACAAAACGCATTGCGTACTGCCTCATTTGGCACTCTATGTAACTTAATTCTTTTTTCTCCTTTTTTTGTCGTTCCTCGAAAAGAAAAAGAACAGTTTAGCGCGTTGACTTGTAGGGAAGATGAATGGGGATCGCTGAAATGTAACATGGTAAAATCATACATATAAATATATCATATATATATATATATATTGTTTAATGTTATTTTCCCCATATACATATACATGTAATATAAAATTCACAATGATTCAAAGCACCTTTAGAAGAGTTACCTCAAAGCGTGTCGTATACTATAGTAGTTTTAAAAATGGTTTTCTTCTGGGTTTCAGCAGAGTGCCCATCAGGACTTAATAGAAAGCTTTTATGGAAATATTGGCAGCGATGGTGCAGTCAATCGGGTTCACACAAGGGGCAAACGTGAGAAATTCAGGTTCGATAAGCTCGAGCTGATTGGATAGACTGCTTAAAATCGAGGGATTTACAGCCGTGCTCAACTACGACGGAACTTGCCGGTATGGATACCGCAGCGGTTTCCTGTAATCCAGTCTGCATCGGTGAAGGCCCCGGTGAGGTTCAGTTGTATCGAGGACTCAGGAAGGTAATATGCTTGTCGGATTTTGATCATCCCATCAGCTGGTGCCTGTCTGTTACCACACTGACGTAAGTGTGACGTGTCGCAAAATGCTTTACTTTAGTGAACCCTGCTATTACCACGAGATATTTTGTGCCGTGACAAAACAATGGGATGCTTAATAGATGGTCGTGATGGGGTTAATTTGAGTATAAGTCTTCGCTGGCAAGTTTTCCGTGTCTGCATGTAAAGATTGTGGCATTTTGGTATTCAGATGGCATACGTCAAAAAGTAGCTCATATTACCTTTAAGCGTTAAGCTGAAAATTCCAGCCTCGTTCCCTATAATTTGGTTAGATCTAGCATGCGCGCACTGCAAATTGGCAGCCTCCACTAAAACCATCACGCCTCGCTTTGTTTGCCAAAATAATGATTTAATCTATTGTGATGCTTTATATCATACATAAAAAAATGTATTTTCCTATGCATTTGATCAAGTGATATTCCTTGGAATGAACTGAACCAACTGCTCTCGTTTTGTTTTTGTTTTTGTTCGTTTTTATTTTCACACAAGGAATTTGTACGTAAACTACTAACACACTTTCATTTCACAGAAACTACAAATACCAGCCTCATTCGAAGCTCCCCGGAGAGACGTTAGCTCCGGTCGTCAGTGCCTGGGCGTCATAGATAAATCTCAGCTAGGAACTTTCAAATGACGATTAGGGTTCAACGAGAGTCTTCCAATTTCCTGCGTTTGAAATAGTCCCACAGAGGACGGATGACTCTATCCTCTGAAGTGGTAGACTGATCAATGCTGTATGGTTAAGCCCACGTGAGGGCGGCATTCGCCTGTTTCTGTCAGAGCCTTTGTAATAGAAGGCTCTGGTTTCTGTGATTGTGGTCCATTACACTCGGCTCTCACACTGACAATTTTCACGTCAATCCCAAGAAATTAATTTCATGTTTGAGCGTTGTCTTTTTAATATAACATGATCTCAAAAACATAATCCACTGCGTTTCAATCCTGACTGAAGACACAAAAGTGCAAGTAAGCGAAAACAAATGAGTCAACAAGGCAACATTTTGTGAAATATGTAAAAAAAAATATAGATTTATTGAAGAAGAAATAGCTAAAAGCAAAAATAAATTTGATTTGCATGGGGAAAATGGAGGAAAATAGAACAAATTATATCTTTATAGAAAGTCAAATGCCCTTCCCACTTTCTTCTTCCTTTCCCTTGCTCTGATGGTCCTTTCTTCCTCACTGCGGTTTGTATACTTCTTTTTTAAATTCCCTCCCTCCCTCTCTCTCTCCCTCCCCCTCTCTCTCTCTCTCTCTCTCTCTCTCTCTCTCTCTCTCTCGGCATGGCGTTCACTGCAGTTTATGTTTATGAAACAATTGTTCTGTCCAGCATTATCATCCCAAAGATTGCAGCGTCGAATACCACCCCCCCCCCCCCCCAGGCCGGGAGAAGGGACAGGAGAGACATGGTATTTTCAGCCCAGGGCTGCACTGGGTGTATGTTATCGTAGAAAGGAAGTTACGGAGAGTGCACAAATGAGATAGGTGAATAGTACCTTTGTCTTGGTTTTTCTTTTTTTGTTTTTTAAGATTGTAGTGTGTGTTTTTGCGCCTTTGGTTTATTTTGTCTGGTCTTTGGTAATATTTAGCGTTTCCGTTGAAGGCTATTTTTTCTCTTTTTTTTTCTTTCCCTCGTTTTCTGTGTACACGATTCTAGAGTTATTGGTGTTAACGTGTGTTAGAGAGTATAGTCCAAAAAAGGATTAGATGCCTGGTAATTTTACTATCATTGACTGCTATCAAATGTCTGTTTTGTGATGTCAGAAATGTATATGTCATATGACTTATGAAAAAGCACGATGGTTTTTTATCTGATCAATAAAATCCAGAACTACAAAAAACAAACAAACAAATGAGTCAACATAAACATGACAAACTCTGTTGCATTCTCGGGGCTCTAATTAGTGTTAGCTTCTATAATATGCACCTTGACGTCGTGGTGGGAAAGGTTTAACCCTATTCCCATGGGGGGTGGGGGCGGATTTTGCCCCCCCCCCCCCCTCGACGTTTCGTGTGATTATTCCGCAACGCGTGATGCTCTCGCCGCGACATTTTATGACTTGTTTCTTTCAAGTATCGCGCAACTTTTGAGACCAAATATGTTGCTTCTGGGCATACTGTTTTGAAGCCACGCCCCTTTGGAAAAAATTCGTCGACCCAAAAATTGCTCAAAAACATGATTTTGTGGACAAATCCAATGTTAATTGTGTTTTTGCAATTAATTCATATAAAAATAAATATTTTTACTTTCAATGGCTGATGATAATTTATTTTAGCCTGATTATGCTTTAAAGAGTTTCTGTGACAAATTTTGACAAAAAACAAAGAGTAAAAAAACAAAGAAATACATAAGAAATTCAATAAACAATAGAATACATAAGAAATAGTTATGAAGCCGAATTTTTGCTTCAATATCATTGTTGAAGATATTGAGAAGAATACGTTCACCAAAAATTAGAAGTCTTGGAGCTTAGTAGGCAAAAAAAATATATTTTTGCATAAATTAATTGATACAACATGCATAAATTAAAATTTGAGAAATTTAACTATACAGTCTTGTAGATTACATTAGCCTCTACCTTGGTGCAAATTTTCGCGAGGATCGCGCAATCCACGACCGAGATCTGAAGGGGGGGGGGGGGGGGGCAATAAGCCAAAAAAGTCCCTCAAAAATCCCGGTGGGATTAGGGTTAACAATTACATGTTGCTGTAGGATATCTGGAATAGTGTACAGTGTATCTGATATGCTGGCCATAAAACCTTGCTACGCGTGCAGTTGGCGTCAAAAATTGGGAATGACTTAAAAATGATTCTTAACTGGAATATTTGCATATCGTCTGCACTATTGGAAGAAAATGTTCTTTCAAGTGCCTCGTGGTTATTTTTCTCAAGGTTGTATTTGTGCTGTTCAGTGTCTATTGCTGCAAGATGTGATGATTGGAACCAAATACCAAAGTTCCCAATTCCGACATTGTTTAGTCTCAGGCAGACATGGCTTATCAGATGAAACAAGTAATTATTAAGCAGAGGCCTGGTGAAGATGATTATGACGTATGAGTTTTCTTCAATATGTCTGCTCTCTGTACAAATGAAATTTGTAAGATCGCAACTGCTGATCTGCATTTTTTGTTGTTGTAAAAACATGTCGGCGAAAAGGAACCATCGGGAATCGAACCTGTCATCTACTGCAACACTATACCACCAGACTATCCGCCGTGGTTGCAAGAAGTGACACAATGAACTTGGGAAAAGTAATATGATCTATATACATGTTTGATAAAAATGTAGATCAGCAATTGCGATCTTACAAATTTCATTTGTACCGAGGACAGACATATTGAAGAAAATTGAAGAAAACTCATACCTTATATTTCACCCCTCTGTTAATAATCTCTTGCTTTCAATACCAATATTAGGCCTACTTCACAAAGCCAAAATTGACTCTATGGTTACTCAGCGAAGGTGTGCTGGAAACTTGCCCCAATTTTTCGGAGGCTTCAGGAAACTGCATTCTATGGCTGCCAGTAATCACGGGATTCGTCTCGACCAAAATTGATGAGTAGGCCTACCAACTTTTCATTTGTGCCACGATAGAAATCTTGCAAAAGTTATGAACACAGTGGTCAATTTGAAACTATATACCTGGCTCTACAATACGGTATCAATCAGAGCCCTTTGGTATCCACTAGTTATCCAGATGCATGTGATGACAGAATCTCATTCAATTCAATTCAATTCAATTCAATTCAATTCGAATGAATTTATTTGGAATTGTCTGCATCGAATACTATGTTACAAATGAAATACAGTCATTTCTTTTTGCTTTCAAGACAATAGAACATTGAGTGTGTACATCCGAATATGAAACTGAGATATACGTGTACAGATTCAAGAAAACACATTATTGGGAACCACTTGGGATGTAGTGAATGAAATGATCGGACTGAATTATGGCGCATGTATTGGGAGTGTGGAGGCAGAAGACTGTCGTCAAATAAGCATATTATAGCTTGCTATATAGCAAAGTATAGGCCCTAATTATTTGCAAATGAGCCGAGAAGACAGGAACGGTGACTTGGCTCAGTCGGTAGCGCGTCTGCCTCCCGAGTCAAAGGATCCTGGTTGGATTCCGATCTGAGCAATGTTGTGTGTAACCATGTCGTCCAGTCTTGTTTTGATAAGGCATAAAATGGAGGTGTCATCTTATGTGAGCTGGCTCAGTTCATGCACGTAAAAGATCCCCTTCATTAATCGCAAAGAGCAGTGTGCCTATGTATCCCAGTGCAGTGGTCCCGCCTCACACCCAACTGGACCCCATGGAAGGCCATAGTGCAGCTGAATATGGACTATCCAGTCATATTCTAAGATTTAAAAACAAATGTTGTGACTAATGATAATAAATTTGTAACTCGGACTTCACCATCTTATTGCTGTTAAACGGTCTTTATATTATTCTTTGATAAGGCAGATATTCCGTGTTTGAAACGACAGCCACACTTTGGCAAAACGAACACATCGATCCATTACATCTTTCATATTATTATATTTGACGTGATCATCAGTTTCATTCCTTTATTATTACGACAGTTACTTGTGAGATCTTTATAGCAGAACGCAGCGGAAATGCTGGCAAAGAGGGCGTCCTACAACTGAGCTTACATTCCAGAAGAGGCCTCTTTGTATACACTTAAGGATTCTACATTCCAAAGAGAGTGAAAAGAGACTAAATTACATCTATCTTTCAACAATCAACTCCTATACCTGCAAACATACTCGCATTGCCATATCTTGGCGAAAATTTGACCCCAATAACTTGTAATGCACTACGTTTAATATATGCACCATCATTCATACAACCTGTACGACTTCGATTAGAAGGTCCTGTAGAGCCGGGTTTGTTTTTATTTGAAGAACTTTATCACATTATTTGGCAGACTGCCAAATACTGTTGTAGGTTTTTTTTTTACCCATTAATTCTTCCCGCATATTCCAGACATTGTATATTTTTCTAGTTCTGTATACGGTGACTCTAGTTTCAAGTAAATAATTTAGACGCTTCACTCTTTATCACATACACTCAAGATGAATGCACACGCACGCACGCTCAGCGCACATGCACACACAGACACCTGCACTTGCACTCAAACCTCTTCCCACAACCTTTCAATTTCTACTCATACCCCCACACCGACAATGATCCCTCATGGTATGATCTTTGATGATCAAAGTTTGAATGACTCCGAAAGTACTTATTACACAACTGCCGAGTTTAATGCACTCATAAAACAAAATAAATTTCAATCATTTTTGGATTTGTTTAGTCTTCTTCACATCAATGCCAGAAGTTTAAATAAGAATTTTGATTCCATAGAATCATTTCTTTCCTCTTTACAAAATTTTCAATTTAGTATAATTGGCATATCAGAAACTTGGCTTAATACAAATTCACCACCAATGTTTAATTTAGAGCATTATCGAATGTATCGTTCTGATCGTTACTTAGGCAAGGGAGGTGGGGTTGCTTTCTACATTAGAAATAACATTGATATAAAAGTCAGGCATGACTTACATATCGAGGGTACGGAAGATATTTTTGTTGAAATTGTGAACAGTAAAGCAAAAAATATAATAATAGGTAATATATATAGGTCCCCAAGAAATAACATTGATTGTTTTTTAGAAAGTTTTGATCAAATTCTGAGTATTATTTCTCAGGAAAAGAAAGACACTTTTATAATGGGAGATTTTAATATTGATCTTTTAAATAATTCTGATAATCATACAATGCAGTTGCTAAGTTTATTAGCAACTTTCTCATTTCAACCACATATCAACAACCCAACAAGAATTTCTAGTACATCAAAAACTCTTATTGATAATATATTTTCAAATGTAATAAACACAGAATTCACAAATGGTATATTTTATTATGATATATCCGATCATTTACCTGTTTTTACCATCAACAATAGTTCTTTGAAAATAAAACAATATTTTGAAAATAAAAAATCTCAAATGTATTATAAGGAAACAGAAAGTAATATAAATTCTTTGATATTTGATTTAGCGCAGGAAGAATGGGACGATGTATTTGATGAAAGCAATGCTGATACTGCTTATGAAAAATTTATCAGCAGATTATTGTATTATTATCAGAGAAATATTCCTTTGGTTAAACGGAAACCTTTAAAGAAAAATAGACAACCCTGGATTACCAAAGGTATTATGCGGTCTATACAACCCGTAATAAGTTATATAAGCAAGCAATAAAGAATCAAAGTAATAACTCATTTATGAAATACCGGAAATATAGAAATCAATTAACATCAGTAATAAGATTGTCCCGAAAATTGTATTATTCAACTAATATAGAAAAAAATAAGGATAATCTTTTTTCATTGTGGAAAACTGTCAATGCTCTTATGGGAAAGACGGTAAAAGAAACTACCAACTCTATCATCATTGACAATGAGGAAATTACTGATTTTACCACAATTGCCAATTCATTTAATGATTATTTTATCAATATTGGTCCTAGTTTAGCATCTAATATGAATTCATGTAATACACATTTTACTGATTATTTACCCAATCCTTGTGAAAATTCATTATTTCTTACGCCTACCAATGACCATGAAATAATCAATATTGTTCAGAATCTGAAAACAACTAAATCGAGTGGGCATGATGGTCTTAGTGTTCATTTATTGAAACAAATAATCTTTTACATTGCAAGCCTCCTAACTCACGTATTTAATATGTCTCTTTCAACAGGCATTTTTCCGAACTCATTCAAACTTGCAAAAGTTATTCCCATTCATAAAAAAGATGACTTTAAATTAATGAGTAATTATAGACCAATTTCATTATTACCAAGTATATCCAAAGTTCTTGAAAAAATTGTGTATAAAAGGTTATATCAGTTTTTACAAACCAATAATTTATTGATACCCAATCAATATGGATTTAGAAGTGGATATTCTACTGACTATGCAATCGCTCACATGTGTGATAAAATGATTGAAGCTTTTGCTGATAAAAAGCATGTTATAGGTATATACATGGATTTGTCGAAAGCATTCGACACCATCGACCATGAAGTATTGATACATAAACTTAATACGTATGGTATACGAGGTCACGCTCTGCTCTGGTTTATAAATTATTTGCAAAACCGTCAACAGTATGTTAGTTTTCAGTCTTATGAATCACACAAACTTGATATTAAATGTGGGGTACCTCAAGGCTCCATTTTAGGGCCTCTGTTGTTTAACATTTATATAAATGATATTATAGGTTCTTCTCCATCTTTGAATTTTATACTTTTTGCTGATGATACATCCATTATTACATCAGATTATGATATAGGGACACTTGTTAATCGTTTGAACAATGAATTATTGAATATATTGAATTGGTTTAAATCAAACAAGTTATCTTTGAATGTTAATAAGACAAATTTTGTTTATTTTAGAAAACCCTACTCACAGGATCTTAATGTCAACATATCAATTGATGGGTTTTCTCTTTGCGAGAAACAGGTTATTAGATTTTTAGGCATTACAATCGATTCTCATTTAACATGGAAAGAACATATATCCTGTTTACAAAGGACCCTATCAAGAAATATTGGTGTACTCTGGAAGTTGAAAGATCTCTTATCAGAACGATCCCTGATTATTTTATATAATTCTTTAATTTTGCCTCATATATTGTATTCAAATATTGTATGGGGAAATTGTAGTATTACTAAACTGAATTCATTGTATTTACTCCAAAAGCGTGCTATTCGTATTATTACTAATCCCACATATTTATCTCATACAGATCCTTTATTTCATCGTTTGCATACTTTGAAGCTTCAGGACATCCACATTTTACAAACAGGTATATTTATGTACAAGTATGCAACAAATCAACTTCCCTCTTTATTTCATAATATTTTTCACTTAAATTCGAATATACACACATATCCAACTCGCCGTTCGACAGATTTTCACCTTGTAAACCCCAAAACTGTTTTAGCTCAGAAATCAATTAGACATTACGGTCCCGATGTCTGGAATAACCTACCTGATCAATTAAAGCAGTGTACTTCACTGTTTTCCTTTAAAGCTCATTTAAAAAAGTATTTATTATTGAAATATGTTTCCAGTTAGTAGTTCTTGATCAATGTACTTTTTCTTCTTTTTTTCTGAAGTCTCAGTAAGCCCTGATCCATGCAAAGTGTTTTTTTTTTTCATTCCCTCCCGTTCCTTTCCTTTCTTTGATAATGATATTGCATACATTCATTAAAGCGTATACCTTACCCCCAAAATAGGCATGCTACAGCATTTATTCTCTCTTGCACTGTCACCTGCACACACGATGCACTGTCACTCGCACACACCTACACTTTTATTGTCTACTATACCATGCAGCAGTCAATGGTGCTGCGTGCTGTTTTTTTTTTCTTGTTCTAAAGCGCCAAGTCACCATTTTTCTTTTCTGTTTTTTTTTTCTGTAGCAAAATGTGTTTTGTGTATTAAGATTAAGAGTTTTATGAGTACATATATAATTGGTGTTGTATTACATTGGTATCACATATTCAGATAGGGCCTCATCCACGTCAAGCTCTGCTTATGATGACGGTCCCCTGTATTGATTTCTCCTTTGTTATTAGATACAGTAAGCCTTAATATGTTATTTTGATTCATAATTATGCCACTTCAGACTGAATGTTGTTACGCAAATGATTTTTTTGTGTATTGATTTGTATGTATCTGTATCATTTTGTTTTCATTTGCAATTGTATTCGGAGAAAGAAAATGCAGAAATAAACCAAACAAACAAACAAACACTTACAAATAATGTTTACGACTCATTATCATAATACTGTGTGTCTGTACGTACGTCTTGCTACACGACGTGTGTTAACACAAAGGGAGGGTAGGGGGTGAAAATGTAGGGGGCATCAGGTTTATTGATATAATTATACGTAAGTGATGTATAGGACCGGTACGCGTCAACAATGCAAACACGGCCGTATGGCTCTTCTCCGATTATAATGTTCTCATTGGATTGTGTTTATCTGTATTTCAACGTTGACTTTGTATTTCACGTTGATTTTGTGCAATTATGATTTGTGGGTGGGAACTTCTTGCGCGTGATTGATAACATTCACAATGTTCAACGAGATGATTATGTACTTGACTGTTTGACTGTTCAAAGTGCATCGCATGCAATGATTCATCTGCTTACATCTGTTCTTTAAATTTAGAGGCATGATTATCAAAGAATAACGATAGATACGTGTAAGCATTACAGACGTTTTTATACCTCATTAACAATGTCATAGACGCAGTCGAATTCGTGTACATTCGAGATGAGGAATGGGAAACTTTGGGGAGGAAAAGAAACATCAGATTGAGTGAGACACTGAACTGAGGAAATAAGAGTACATCAAGATTTGTCTTTACTTCAAGCATTAGAAATAGTGATAACAATAATACAGTAGTTGATATTTTAGAGCGCCTTTTCCACTTGATAATAGGAGATAAAATTATATGCAAATTACCAGGCAGTGGCATTACAATAGCAGTAATAATGGAAATAACAATCCTTATGCCTTTCTTTATCACCACTGATGAATAACGTAGACTTTGAATTCGTCATTGATGACGAATAAGGTGATCTGCAGCAATCTGGACTCCACAGTAATGATGACAATTTTGAAATGTCATCTTCAGTCTTGAAAACATAAAGTAAGAAGTCATTGGAATAAAGCTATCTAAAATGAATCTGATGACATGTTCCATTGATGTATGCAAAACAAACATGGCAGCAATGCGTTCTACAGACAAACTCAAATAATGATATTTGATATTTCATAAGATCTAATTGGACTGTGTGCAAAATTTGAGGGCGTCGGGTATGTATTAGAAAATATCTGTATTCAGGATAAAACATTCAAAGATACAGGTGATATAGCCTTTTACCTTAATTGTCATGGTCAAGATCTCCTCTAATCAATAAGTCGTTATCTTATGTTATGATTCATGTAACATGGTCTATAACTTATGTATTCAAAATATGGGAGCAATCAGACACACATTGAGCAAGAGACTGTGGGTTCAAGGAAAACAAAATGAAAACGTGACTTCGCTTTGCAGTGGAGATAGGACACAAAGTACTGATACAAAACTACATGAAAGCTTAAATAGCAGGGTACAAAGAGCAAAAGAGGTAACATGAAAGAGAAAGAAAAGGGGAGAAGGAAAAAACAGAAAAAAATAAGTAATACTGGGTGAAAAAACAGCATATAAATACACAAGTATACGAGCATAATGTCGACAATCAAGTTCATAACGAATTCAATGTACATACTTTATTATGTATGAGTACTAGTGTAATGATTTCATAGGAGCATGGACGTTGTGAAATCAGAGGCAAGGCGAGCGTACACTTCAAATTAATTCGCCGTGCATTGAAAGAGGATAATGCAAATAGCATGTTAAACGATTCTAATCGGACAAGCTATAATCATTAAGTATAGCATTAATTTGAGTTTTTGTTTGAAAATGATCTAAATGATGATACAATTACAAAATGTACACAAAAGAAATGACAGATTTCAGAAAGAAACAATAAACAAACCAAGATATTCTGATAAAGTCAAAAGGTGATTCACATGACAATGCAGATAACCTTCAAACCGAGCAGCCTGTGCACCTATCCCACTGCGATCTATGCTAATTGTTATGAACTTCGGTGAGTAGCCTATACCTATTAAACCTCGGCGCCCCGGATCGAGCTCTTTCAAAGTAGGCCCTATGTTTCTCTACCCATTTAAGAGTGTGTAAAAACGTAACGGCACTACTCATTAGCCTGATCAGCCGACAGTTTCTCAAGTGAACCCGAAAGCCATGGCGAACCAGGATCCAAACGATCGGGAGGGAGCAGGCAAGGCCATCATGTGGATGACACCCCGAATGATCTCCACGGCTTTGGCTAGCTGTATGAGCGGCATTCCCGACTGCGAAATTTGGTACGAGCCCTACGGCTTCTGTCATTTCGCCGAAGAGGAAATGAAGAAGGCAGGAATTGTGGATATCCCGCGAAGTTACGATGGACACGAAAGAGAATTCTCACTTGCTAGCGAGAGGCTTGGTCTAATTTTCAACTGCGAATTTGTGGCCGATCAACTGACGTAAGTTGAGCGTGTATGTCTCAAAGGCTATGAGTATAATGTGTTTAATGTGAACATTGTCATCAAATCTTTAAAAGACAGTTCGGTTGTCTTCATTTCTGCGTCATTCTTTCATTACAATGATAATGAGAGTTCAAAGGTGAGTAAATGATAACTGTTGAATGAATATTTGGGAAACCAATCATGTACACTGTAAAAACATCGGTGTTAGATTTAACACCACGGGTGTTAAATCTAACACCGATCAAACTTCAATAAAGGACCACACCCACAGGTGTTAAAAATGCACTGTGATGGTGTTGAAAAGTGTTCACCTGACACTTCGTGGTGTTAATTTGACACTGTACCTGGTGTTATTTTGACACTGCACTGGTGTTAATTCAAAAATGACACCACATGGTGTTGATTTGATATTTGTTGGTGTTAATATCAATGGTTTAACACCCGTCCAGCTTCAATAAGAGACCACACCAGCTGGTGTTACTTTGGTGTAAATTTGTTTTCACATTTTTTCAAAAATCGAGTATTTTAATGTAAAATTCTTGATCGTCTTGTTTAAATTAAAAATCAACAAGAAGTGCAGTTACTAAGAAACTCTTCAAAAAACAGTTTAAAATTTGGAAATGACACCCGTTGGTGTTAATTTAACACCATAAATGAGCACCGAAAATTTAACACCAGCTCGGTGTTCACTATTTAACACCGGACTTTTTGCAGTGATGCTTGTGGAGGGGGGGGGGAGGGGAAAGTACCAAATGTTAATAACAAAATAAAACAAAAACTAAGAATTCTTGTACAAACATGAAAAATTCAACAATTCATTCTTCGGCAGCTGATATTAAAAGTAATATAATTGATGAAAATGAAAATAATAGCATTCTATTGATATGAAAAACATCATGCTAGAGAGGCAAAAAGAAATCTGTTACGATTTCAAGGATAACACAGGACCTCCTTCATGAAGTAACGGGAAAATCTAACGAGAATAAAACAGTGCACTTCGATTTCTAGTTAAGATAACATAAAGAGTTGAAAACCTTTTAGGCTTGAACCAGCTAGAATAAATCAAGTAGCAAAAACTAGAGTAGAAGGAGAAATACCTCATAAAACCACAAGATCTAAGCATATTATACAATGATATGACTAGAAAAAAAATGGCATAGTTCTTATACAAACAAACTCAATGCGTTGTCTACTCAATACGGGTAGGTCCATGTGAATTAATTAATTTACAGTTGAATTGACTAGAATTTAAAAAAGAAATTGAACATGAACGTCTGCAGCAATCAAGCCGTACTAGCTGAGTTCCGTTAATCAACTCCCCCCCCCCCCTTAAAAAAAAAAAAAATCTTGTGTGTCATTACAGGTATTCAAGTGTACAGAAGAGATTAGAGGAATCCAATAGCAAGTTCGTCTTTGTGAAGGACGAAAGTTGTGGGATGAATACAGACGACAAGAAGAAATATCTCCCTTCAGGATACAGACATTGCTTTCTTCTTAGACATCCCTTCCAGGTGTACAACTCCTTGCGCAAAGCTGGATTCAGGCAGCTGAAAGCAAGCAACCTGTTGCCACCGGACACACAGGAGAAAACTTTCGACATGCGCCAGTACATAGCTGTGTATTACTTGGAGAATATGTTCCAGCATCACTACAACCTGTGGAAGTACGTGAAGGAGAACATCGACCCTTACGTGATAGTGATCGATGCCTCCGACCTACTCAACCATCCCAGTGAGGTGATGTCCAAGTACTGCCAGGCCATGGGTTTCCCCTACTCCGAGTCCATGTTGGAGTGGGAAGCTTCGGAAGAGATGGCCAAGACATGGAAGTGGCCGTCACCTAACCAGTATCGTAGTAAGATCTTCAAGGGCGCTGCCCTGGAGAGCTCCAGGTTCTTGGCAGCTGCACCTATTCCAGCAAGGGATGATCTCCCTCCAGATGTCATTGACCTGGCAGACGAGGCAATGCCGTATTACGAGGAGATGTTTCTCTCCAGAATCAAGGTTTCCGCTGAAGCAGTTCAAGATTCTTAGCTTCAATTTTAGTAATCTTTCCCTTTTTATATCGGTATTTGTCAATGATACTTTTTCTTCATGACGAAATGTCATTGTATGTCTTTCAATCTACTCACATGTGATATTCAGATAATACTTTCACAAATCAGTAACTATCCAAAAAGGTAATCCTTCGGACGTAACGCTAGACTTCTCGACACTCTCACGCCTTTATCAAGTAGTTCGGATAGCATTGCCGAAAGAATACGGTTTGTGATATCAAGATTAAGCAAAATTAAGCAATTTGTGATGAGCGCGAAGGCTATCAACCACTTAAGTGGCTTTACAAATAACATTTCACTTGTTAAGATTGTGTGTGTGTGTGTGTGTGTGTGTGTGTGTGTGTGTGTGTGTATGCTTGTTTCCTTGACACTTGCTTGAAAAGAAGGTATGTTCATAGGAGACAAGTTCTTCGGAGATACTTGGTATGGTACATGGGAGTCATTTTATACAAGGTCAACCTTCAAGATCCTCGTGGCGAGACGAATTCGTGCCACCAAATAATTTGCAACAAGTTTATGTATCACGGTCACGCTCCACAAAGACACATGTGCGTATGAATCAGTGAGGTGGACATACTTACATACGTAAATCACATGCAAGCTTATATTTTCATTACCGAATTTATCTTAGTACCTATATAGTCGACACAAATGTTAGCGTAATGTGTGAGTTTTTGTTATTATCTACTGTTAATCAGTGTTCAAATGTTTCATCTATAGTCCATATTTCTCAAATGAGAGCAATAATATAACAAACGAAATAAGCTTATTTTGATATAAACAATTGTCATAATTAAGGTTCTTGTACCAAGGGAAACAAAAAATGAAAGTAATGCTCATAATAATACTATTCTATTTACTCTATCAATAAAGTAAGCCATATAAAAGAAAAAAGTGTGTATAGATCTATAAAGATGCAAGACGCTTAGATAAGTAAGAGGAAACTATAGTCTGACGCTTGATAGTTAATAAGCTTGTGAAAATGGCTTGCTGTATGAAGATGTTATATTTTGCATTACATTCCAATAAAACGTCGTCATACAAATAACAAAATGATAATACAATAATCGCCATACAGTGAAGTATGTGTCTTTGTGATTCATCGAAAAGACTTATGGGTAAAATTTTAGAGTGTTGCAGCAGCAAACAGGAAGTACCTTTGGCCGTGTAAGAGTGTATGACTGTGTGTAATCTGCAGGAGATAAACATATTAAGGAGACAAAACATTAAGGACAGGAACTATGGGATCTACACCGTTCGGCAAAACATGCGTAGCCCCAGGTCCCGTAAAAACGTTGGTGTTGCCACATTCCGGAGAACGGATAGAGGTGTGTTGACCCAACAAACGTTGACTGATATACAAGGGATAGCGGTGTTATACTGACCCCACGATATCAAGTGAAAAACAAATGCATTCTTCGGATAATCTGGAAGCACACGTGTTTTGCAGGAATTCTGATGAGTTCGGCATGAATTGCGATGACGCATGAAGGTGAAGCAAAGTAGTAAAGGAGAAAAGGTTAAGCTATATGATTGTATAGTATGGAGCTGATGCTTTTACCAAAGGCTTTTGTCATCTTGCAGGGAAGGATGATAATAATTGTGACAATGAAGACAATAGATGTCCCACGATGCTAGCTAGGTAGTAATAGCCTTCGACCTTAGGCCTTCTTCATCTTTATTGTCTGCATATATACAAACATAGAATAGAAGTCTTGAGCATAATAAACTATATGGAGTAATGAACATAATGAATTGAGGTTGATTTCAGCATGAGCTAACGACTTCAGGGCATATCTGGAAACATATTTGGCAATTATAAGACATTACGCAACTGTAAATAAACATGAGTATGATATACAGAGTGACTTTGACCATGAACATATCTGTTATTCTGTACTCCCCCACCCCCCACCCCCACCAAAAAAAAATCCTCTTCTGACACACTCACAATTGTCATTAACACACAACCCATCTCTTTTAGCAACTAATCAGACCTTAACATTGCCAGACATGCACCACCGCGCACACACCATCCTTCCCAGTGCATGTTTATCACGTGATTCCCCATCATCCCGCCACAGCCAGTCTTAACACATCCCAAGCAACACACACGTCTTCTAAGCAGGTAACTACACCATCAACCATGATCATGAAGTATAGTTATACAGTTCTGTAATTAATCTATTTCTGTTCGCCATTTTCCTTTATACGATAGGTCCGTATGTATGTCCATTATATTTATGTTTGTGTGGACTGACTTTTTTTTGCCACATCTATTTGTCTAAAATTCATTGTCACTGTTATATATACATCACAATAATATACACAATACCATAATATCTTATGTGTGCGTGAGTTTGTGTATGTAATTTCTAGATGGCAAGTAGTTATAGCAGCGGCAGTAGGCCCTATAATGATAGCACATCCCCCCCCCCCCCCATCAACAGACTTGTGTGTTCCACATTACCACAGTACCCATTTATACATTACACATTTATTACCAGTGCCATTATCATTATCACACTGTTGAGAGGTGTACGGATTTAGTCCTGAACTAAAACCAGAATCGCCGTTTACCATTGTCTCACTTACATTACCTTTGCACGTCGTGCCGTTTCTTTTTCACAGTCAAAAGGGATACTTGCCATTTGTGTCTAACGGTGCTTTTGAAGCCTGGTCATGGCATTCCAACAGCAAAACGTCGTCGAAGGGACGGGCAAAGCAATCCTGTGGATGACGCCGCGAATGATCTCCACGGCCTTCGCTAAATGTATGAGCGGTATTCCCGACTGCGAAGTTTGGTTCGAGCCCTACGGCTATTGCAATTACGCCCGGGAAGAAATGAGGAAAGCTGGAACTGCTGATGTGCCGATCAGTTCCGTTGGCAACGAAGAGCCCTTTCAGATGGCTGCGGAGAGACTGGGCAAAATTCTGTCTTGTGATTTTGACACCGAAAGACTACAGTAAGTATTATATTAAGCGAATGTTCGTTTGATGCACTTGCTGATTTGTGGATGATTTCGAGAGTATTCCAAACCACTTTGGTATTGTCTTCGTTGCAGCTAGAAGCGCAGTAAATGTTACAAGTTGTTCAAAGCATTCTTACAATACTCCAGTTAGCAAGTGGTTGATGAAGACTATCAGGTAATAATGGTACCCATTCCGGTAATACATTTTTTTTTTATGCCTCATAATGATATTACAGGTACACCACGACACTACATAGTAATAAGGGTCTATGTATAGATAAATCAAGTCATTTCCATGAACATAAACATCAAAATTCATATCAAATGTGACATTCCCTATATGAAACTTCCTTAACAAATGTCATATGTACATGTTAAGCATTTTTTTTTCAGCCAAGAAAAGTATCTGAGTTATAGATTCAGATTTCGCTTTTTCTTTCTTCCATTTCGTTCAGTTTATTTTGTGGGTTTTTTTCTGTTGAAAATCGTTTTATCTATAGTTTACAACTTCTCGACGGTGGATTAACTTATTCGAGCTAAGAGACACAACGGGACTTTTCTCACACGGAGTCATGTTGGATTTGCTGGTACAGAAATACAGAAAAGTGAAAAGGGTCTTGGGGTTTAATGTTTACTGTATACCATTTCCCAAATTACAATTCCCATAGAATCAAACGTGCACTGGTAGTGCTCTCTTCCTCCCATAGATAACGTTCTAGTCATGTTGCCTTTTCCAGTTCTACACATGATACAACCAGCAGTCGCAATAACGTTCAGCTTCCTAATAGAAAATAACATGAGCTCATGAGGCGGGTAAAGTACGTCCTCCGAAGAGATTTTACAATCGCATGAACGCAGTACAGTGAATGATTTGGTTTTGTGGTTGTTTAATGCTTGTTTTCCTTTTAGACGTAGATTCCACTCTGTCCATTCGTGTTAGTGATGTGTGATTTCACTAGAACTAAAGTCATCAAAACATCGAACATCTCCCCATTTTCAATATTTTTGATATCAGAACAGTGCAGGTTTATCAAATTCATTGGTTTTTACGGGGAGGTAAATGAAATTAAGTTAATTAAAAGTTTGTGTCTTCAAGAGGAGGTACTCCTAACGCACAGCTTTATGTAAAATAGATGAGCTAGGTTTCCCCATTTGCATTCTCTTATGAACAAAAATTGTGATAAAATTGCTTTTCTTCACCGTGTAATGCATTCGAACTTTGTTAGTTCATTCTTCCGTATTTATTCTGGTTCTCAAATCAAATCAACACAAATTATACATGCGTGTGACAAATTTAAAGAAAACAACCAAATAACAAAGGAGCCATATGCAAAAGTGCATTTCATGAATAACAAGATCATTGCAAAGCATTTAATGGTTGCACATAAAGGAAGTGCATTTATTTTGATTCAACAAGGTAGCAAGTAAAAAAACCATTTATACAATGCGCAGTAACATAGCTTTGTGATTACCATACCATGTTACGGGGTATACTGTAGCTACTGAAATACCGTAAAAGTGGAAATTTTTGCGCATTTCGCGCAACGAGAAACTAGCGCGAAAATAAAAGCACGCGAATATTTTTGCTTGCCATATGTTCCCGTACTTAATGTCTTGATTCCACGGAATTAAAAACAAGCGAAACTCTTCTTACCGGGTCGAGCGCGAAAAATTAATCGCTCGAAAATATCCATTTTTACAGAGAGTAGTCCGAAACTGAAACGTTTTGAGGTAAAGTTCTCAGTGCTCAAATGAATCAGGTGCATTATTTGAACAAAATCAGACACGGAGGGCGATAATTAAATAGTTGACACGTCGATCTTCTCCTTTCAGTTTTGGTACAGAATTTAATTAGATTTTTTATTTATTTCATTACAATTACAAGGCGCGAAAGGTGCAAAACTACTGACTTTCTTCCTTATAGCTTCGGCTTTTTATTCAGATGTTTTAACCATTTCTAAATAATGTTATTGTTATGATCTGATTCTTCATACCGTATTACACTTGTTAGGTCCTCTCCAACAAGTGATTTTTGGTTTTGATATTTTTATTCACCAAGTCTTTTTGGTTCTATATTCATGCAACTTCAGACGTGTGTGATTCCATAAGCCATTAACGTAGCAGTCGATTACAATTTTGCTGCATGCAGTTTAACACGTAAATTATTTATACATGAATTTTCCCATGCTGCTGTGAGAAACAAGGTTGCCTTAAGGTTAATATAATCAAGACATAGAATGCTGGCATAACACGCCCTTAAAACCCGAAAGACAAATTTCTCGTCAATGATGCCGTGGTATTGGGTAAAATGCTCCCCGACTCTTGAATTTTTCCCTACTTGTGTTGGATTAATGAGTGTGTGCTTGCTGTATTGTCGTTTTATGGTTATCATATTATTTCTATCCATATGGCTCAATGAATAGTGTCTGTGCTGCAACATTATTTCATTTTAAGTTTGTATATCACCTATGGATACTCAATAGTAAAAAAGATAGTGAATAAAAATAAGTATCACATATGATGTTTTTATTTTCAAATTACCTGCAGTATCTATGTTTCGTCGCAAAGTGCTGACTGTAATAGATGAATGTAGATATAACATTATTTTGACATTTTGGGGTGATCTACGGTTTTCAAGCTCCGCTTTTCAAAATCACTTTTTTACAATCGATTTGTTTACTCACTTTTTTTTTGTTACCACCGCAAAGAATGCATTGCTTATATTCATTGGTTCATACATGTTACCATGCATTTTCCTATCATGTGAGTTCCCAGAGTTCATGTTTTTAATGTTTCCTCTTTGCTATTTAGGTACCCGAACGTGAAGAGGAAGTTAGAACAATCTGACAGTAAATACGTCTTCGTAAAAGATCAGAGTTTGGCGATGACTGATGAACGTCTACGGATATATCTCCCTGCTGGATTCAAACACGCCTTTCTCATCCGGCACCCATTCCTGGTCTACAATTCCCTGCGGAAGGCTGGATTCCAGCAATTGAGCGCCGGAAACCTACTAGACGAATCACAAAACAAAGAAGACACATTTGACATGCGCTACTATCTAGCCGACTACTACTTCGAAGATGCGTTCCGGCGTCACTACAACCTGTGGAAGTACGTGAAGGAGAACATCGATCCGTCCGTGATGGTGATCGATGCCTCCGACCTCCTCAACCATCCCGGTGAGGTGATGTCCAAGTACTGCCAGGCCATGGGTTTCCCCTACTCCGAGTCCATGTTGGAGTGGGAGGCCTCACGGGAAGCGAGTGCAACTTGGAAGTGGCCTGCAGATACCTTATACCAAAACGAGGCATTCGTGGGCGTGGCTCTGGTAAGTTCGAAGTTTACCGCAAGTGCACCAATTCCACGCAAGGACAAGTTGACCCCCGACGTCATCGATCTTGGTAAAGAGGCGATGCCGCTATACGAAGAGATGTATCGAAATAGACTTCAAGTCAATGTGTCTGCTTAAAGGGATGGCAAAAGCAAAATCAAGCAAAATGATAATGAAAACGCAGTTCATTTTTTTTTTTGCAGTCTTTGGTAACACGATACAACAAATTTTACATACTTCTTCGAAAAACACATTTCTAGGGTTATAGTGCTCTATCATTCTTTCGACGTTTTTACCAGGCTCCATTTACTGTTAATATTTGTAAGGTTGAGTAATACCCCTCTTCATTTTTTTTTTTACCTCTCTGTCTCTACGTATATGCTGTTGTAGTTGTTTCGTCGGGACTATAATTTTCAAAAACCCGTTGATTGCAGAATTTGTAACCGTTTCAATTGATGATAGTAACACATGTCAACACATTTGAAATGCCTTCGCAATTTAAGACGATTTCCAGGAATATTGGCTGGGAAATAATTATGCATGTGTTTTTGTTGTTGTTTTTTTTTTCAAACAGATAGACTAAGAAAGCTTTATCAAAGCAGTCTGGTTTGTTTTTAAAAACCTTCAAACCGTGTCGCGAAAAAGCCAGTTCGAAGTAGCTCTTGTGCACATGGGCACAAATTACCTTTATTTTCTATTTCTCAGTTGGTCAGGCACTTCACTGGTGTACAAAGCGACATGACAAATTGGCTTGCCCAACGTAGTTGTTTCGTCGGGACTATAATTTTCAAAAACCCGTTGATTGCAGAATTTGTAACCGTTTCAATTGATGATAGTAACACATGTCAACACATTTGAAATGACTTCGCAATTTAAGACGATTTCCAGGAATATTGGCTGGGAAATAATTATGCATGTGTTTTTGTTGTTGTTTTTTTTTTTCAAACAGATAGACTAAGAAAGCTTTATCAAAGCAGTCTGGTTTGTTTTTAAAAACCTTCAAACCGTGTCACGAAAAAGCCAGTTCGAAGTAGCTCTTGTGCACATGGGCACAAATTACCTTTATTTTCTATTTCTCAGTTGGTCAGGCACTTCACTGGTGTACAAAGCGACATGACAAATTGGCTTGCCCAACGTACCGATACGTGGCATACGTAAATCATGTTCAAATAAAACATGAACTTGCGTAGACCACATGACCATAGAAAGGTCCTCAATAAAATGGTTCAGTAATGTATTCAGAGTTTATGTAAGCTTTGTTAACAAAAGTGCCCTCAACAACCACAAAAATTTGCCTACCTAGCAACAAGTAAGTGAATTCCTGCCTATGGAATTTTATGGGAGGAGTAGGTGAATTCGTAAAGCTGCATTTACACCATGTTCCCGCCGGCCATGGCAGCCCAATTTGTCCGAAACGTATATGTGCTCCGTGTTTAAACGAGACATTCTCCTGCCCCCCCCCCCCCCACATTCTAGTCTTGTTCGTTCCGTTCCCCGCCGCGGCGTCTGGTCAGGCTATATAAACTATCAATATTTTTCGTCGCGTCCCGCTTCGGCCCATTGTAATATACAAAAACAGTCTATTAATTCTCAAATATGGAAAGATGGAAAGCATCTATTTCATTATTTTTCATTAATTACAGTAAAAAAAAAAGAGAGAAGATTTTCTATTGATATTGCCAAATACCACTATTGCTGGCAGGTACGTGGATGTGCTGGTAAATATAGCTTTAATAATCCTTACATCACAGATGCTTATCTCAAGCCCCGTTTTCACAGAGCCTTTCAAACTAGAGTTACCGCGATAACATCCAGGTAGCGTCCGGGTAATCTTTTTTCACCATGCCTGTTAATCTTTTTCACCATTGCTCGGACGTTGTCGCGGTAACTTTTGCCAAATTTTCGTCAAGCTGTTTTCATTGTGTTCATGAGTGACATGAGCCATGCGTGTTTTGTCGGTTGGATTTCTGACAAAAATTCTGTACAATCTCTACATGCTTTCTTTTTATCAGTTTTAAAAATTCCGTGAGTTGTCCAAGGCTTTGACATATTCTGACTCGAACAAACGGAGAATTACATATTTCATATAGATGGCAGAGTTTTTGAATGAACACATGATATGATTTGCTAACATTGTCAGTGTCATATAGAATGATGTCAGACAAATCCACAGATTGGAGCTGCTGAATAAGATTGTCTATCTTATTCATGGTATTTGTCTGTTTATCCGTTTGTCTGTTTGTCTGTTTTTGTGTCAGTGTGTTTGTGTCATCAATCGAACCAACAGGAAGTACCTTTGGTGTAAGAGTGTGTGACTGTGTGTGATCTGCAGGAGATACGACTTTAAAGGACAAGTTCACCTTCATAAACATAAGGATTGAGAGAATGTAGCAATATTAGTAAAACACATCATTGAAAGTTTGAGGAAAATTGGACAGTCCGTTCAAAAGTTATGAATTTTTGACGTTTTTGTGCAGTACCCGCTGGATGAGAAGACTACTGCAGTGTATGAATAACTTAGATGTCACATGCGTACAACAATATAAGGAAAATATAAAGAGAATTTCACAAAATTTCATCTTTTGAAAAAAGTACACATTCCCCTGACTCGTTACCGACAAATGTTATGGGTAATATCATTCCCTCTGCCTTTAGAAAGAGGCAAGTCAAGTGCTCTTTTATTATACGAAAAAAGTGAAAATATGTTGAATTTTCTTTTACATTTTCTTTATACTGTTGTACGCATATGACTCACAAGCTGTAGTAGTCTCCTCATCCAGCGGTTCCAACACAAAAATTTAAAAAATTCATAACTTTTGCATTGATTGTCCAATTTTCCTCAAACTTTCACTGATGTGTTCTACTAATATTGCTGCATTTTCTTAATCCTTATGTTTATGAAGGTGAACTTGTCCTTTAAGGACAGGAACTATGAGATGTACATCATTCAACAAATTCATGCTTAGCCCCAGGTCCCGTAAAAGAAGTTGGTGTTGCCAGATTCCGGGGAACGGATTGAGGTGTCTTGACCCAACAAAAGTTTTCTGATAAACAATGGACAGCGATGTACTGACCCTACGATATCAAGTGAAGAGTAAATACATTCCCTGGATAATATGGAAGCAAAGGTTTACATGAGGTCTGATGTGTTCGGCATAAATTGTGATGAAGTATAGCACATCTCCATTATTTGAGGGGCATCTAAAGCTCATATACCTATAATCTGTATCTCAGAAACTATATAGTATCAAAATATTTTTTATGCAATGACGAAAGATCATCAAAATATCATATATAAAAGTCTAATGTATACAGCTGTTGCCATATTTTGCGCATATATGATTCACATTAAAACAAATATTTGGCATGACACCAATGGAAATGCAATTCAGTCTCATCTTTATTGATTTGATTTAGTAATTAAGTAGTTGTTTTTTGTGGGTGTTGTTGTTGTTTGTTTTTTTTGCAAGCCATATTGTCCGTATCCGTTAAGTTTGCTTTACGGCTTAAGACTTTTAAATAAGTGCCCAGTATCTCAATGTTTGTGACAATTTGCAGAGGTTTGGTTATTTATAGGCAGGAGTGGTTTTTCATAATGAAGTCTTTTATGTTCCAAAATACCCCAGAGCATGTGTAGATTCGAATCGGGTCATACATGTACGACGCAGGGGTTACCGATCTTCCCGAAACGTGGCCTTTCTATCTCTGTTAGGTCCAGGTCGCTCGACACAACATCTGTCCTCCCCTCCCACCCCGCCCACCTCCCCCCTCCCCCCCCCCCGCCCCCGCCACGGGCCTTACACACCTCCTATATATACACCGTTTGACGGCATAAAAGAAGCGCTCAGCAGTCTGATGGGCGTTATATAATGTGATATATTTTCGCGCCATATAAGTAAGGAATCACAATACTATAGTGGTACGACGCTAATATTTTTGCCAAACGCTTTTGTCATCTTGGGAAGGGTGATGATTATTGTGACATTGGAGATAATAGATGTTGCACAATGACAGCTGGATAGAAGCAGCTTTCGACCTATGGTCTTCCTTACCATAATTATTGTCTGCTGCAAACATGGCCAAGTCTTGACCATAACAAGCCATAGAGAGAAATGAACATGCTAAATCTAAATTGAGTTTGATTTCAGCATGAGCCAACTACTTGAGGACATACTATATATTTGGCAACATATTTGGCAATAGACATAACACAATGAAGGATTAAAAGTTTACGTAAATAAACATGAATATAATGTCAAAGACTGCATGACAATGACCACAGAATGATGTCCATTAGTTTGTACTCCCAAAACAATCCTCTACTGACATACTCACCTCTTTAAAGCCACCATCAGACCCAAACCCTGCCAGACACGCACCACCGTACGTACACACACCACCTTTCCCAATATACATGGTACAGGGGCGGATCCAGGAATTTCATAAAGGGGGGGGGGGGGGATGGGGCGCAAAAAATAATTCTGGTGCCCCTTCCAGGTTTGATTTTAATTTGATTTGATTTCTGCATTTTTCACGAAGTATATACAACGTAACAAAAAATTTTCAATCCTAATCATATATCCAACGCAAAATGAATATAAATATAATCATATAGCTATAGTGCACCAATAATGAAATATTGTATTGGTGAGTTATAATTCTTTTATCTACATATTTCATTGTAACATCTTGCCATTCAGTCTCTCCCCCCCCCCCCCCCCCCCGCCGATCCGTCACTGTTGGTATATCACATGATTCCTCATCATCCCTCCACAGAGTAGCTTCAACCCAATCCCAAGCCACACACACGTCTGCCAAGCAGGTAAACTACACTCTAAAGTGTAGTCTAATATGTTTGTCTATTGCTGTTCGCCATTTTTGTCCCCGCCGAACGAGTTCGAGCAGGGGACTATGAAACGGGCTCCGTACGTGTGTGTGTGTCCGTGTGTCTGTCCGTCTGTCCGTCTGTCTGTGTGTGCCTCCGTGTGTGATCAAAATCTTCAATTTGCTACTTCTCTGTCATTTATGAGCCAATTTTGATTCTGTTTGCTATATATAATAACACTACATGGGAGCTTTGAAACTTCTACACAGAATTTCAGTTGTGACCTTTGACCTTGACCTTTGACATATATTGTACATTTTGCTACAAAATGGTACTCCTTCGCCATTTCTAACCCGATTTCGATTGCGTTTGCTTTATGTGATGGCACTAGGTAAGGGCTTCAAAAGTTCTACACAGAATTTTGACCTTTGACTTCTTTGACCTTTGACCTTGATTTTTGACCTATATTGTACATTTTGCTACAAAATGCTACTCCGCCATTTCTAACCCGATTTCGATTGCGTTTGCTTTATGTGATGGCACTAGGTGAGGGCTTCAAAAGTTCTACACAGAATTTTGACCTTTGACTTCTTTGACCTTTGACCTTGATTTTTGACCTATATTGTACATTTTGCTACAAAATGCTACTCCTTCGCCATTTCTAACCCGATTTCGATTCTGTTTGCTTTATGTGATGGCACTAGGTAAGGGCTTCAAAAGTTCTACACAGAATTTCGACCTTTGACTTCTTTGACCTTTGACCTTGATTTTTGACCTATATTGTACATTGGCTACAAAATGCTACTCCTTCGCCATTTCTACCCCGATTTCGATTGCGTTTGCTTTATGTGATGGCACTGGGTGAGGGCTTCAAAACTTCTACACAGAATTTCGACCTTTGACTTCTTTGACCTTTGACCTTGAATTTTGACCTATATTGTACATTTTGCTACAAAATGCTACTTCCGGCGGGGACATATATTACGCACCGCGTAATTTCTACTTTTCCTTGTTTGTTATATGTATGTTCAGTTATTTTTTTATCATGTGCTTTTTCGTGTTCTCGACATTTTAAGCACCACCATTTATGTAGAAATCCCGCGTTGAATTTCCTATAATGTTTTCTATTGGACGATTAGAATTGCATTGAATTGAATTGAATTGAATTGAATTGAATTGAATATGTCTGTAGCCCTTTGTATTCATTTTCATTCACCGCAACTATATGCTATCCTCATTGTGTTATTTCTTGTAATTGCCAAAGTATTATGTTGCCAAAATACGCCCTGAAGACGTTAGCTCATGCTGAATCATACTCAATCCGTTATGTTCATCACTCCATATGGTTTGATGCTCAAGACTTCTATTCAATGTTTGTATAAACAGACAATTCATGCGACATCTATATACATTACATACAATGGCCCGAATTCATGAAGGTGGTACAAATGAAACCATGGTTTAAACTACGGACAAAAACCATGGAGCGCCAAGTGTCGCACAGAATATTTCGTTACGAAATTGGTCATTTCGTCGACAAAATGACCGTTTCGTTAACGAAACTATCATTTCTGTGACGAAATGTTCATTTAGTTACAAAGTGTTGTCATTTCGTTTATACAAAATAATCATTTCATCGACGAGATGACTGATTTCGTAGCGAAATATTCCATGGTTTTTGTCCATGGTTTAAACCATGGTTCCACTTGTACCACCTTCGTGAATTCGGGCCCATGTGTGTGTAATGGCCAAATAATATTTACTTAGTTAGTAGTATGTAATACCCAAATATAGCAAGTAGTCATAGCAGTGACGATGATACAATGACAGCACCCCCCCCCCCCCAGCCTATGGACAGAACTGTGTTCTCCACATGTTAGTACCAGTGCCTTTTTACCATCATCACACCTTTGAAATGCGCATTGGCTTTGTATAAGTCGTACCGCTTCTTTCTCGCAGTCAAAGAGATTCCTAGCATTTGTGTCTTTGACGGTGCCTTTGAAGCCTGGTCATGGAAAACCAACAGACAAACGTCGTCGAAGGGACCGGCAAAGCCATCCTGTGGACGACGCCGCGAATGATCTCCACGGCCTTCGCTAAATGTATGGGCGGTATTCCCGACTGCGAAGTTTGGTTCGAGCCCTACGGCTATTGCCATTTCGCCCGGGAAGAAATGGGGAAAGCTGGAACTGCTGACGTGCCGATCAGTTCCGTTGGCTACGAAGAACCCTTTCAGATGGCTGCGGAGAGACTTGGCAAAATTCTCTCTTGTGATTTTGACATCGAACGACTGCAGTAAGTAGTACTCAATGTTCGTTTGATAATATGCGCTTGCTGCTTTGTGCATGATTTCGAGAGTATTCCTAACCACGTTGCTACTGGCTTTGTTCAGAGAGGCACCTCCCTGCTTTGTTGCAGCTAGAAGCAGCCAAATGTTACAAGTTGTTCAAGGCATTCTTATAAATACTCCGGTTGACACGTGGTTGATGAAGATTAAAGGACAAGTTCACCTTCATATACATGTGGGTTGAGTGAATGCAGCAATATTAGTAGATCGCACATCAACGAGAGTTTGAGGAAAATCGGACAATCCGTTGAAAAGTTATGAATTTTTAAAGTTTCTGCCCACTCAAGGCTGGATGAGAAGACTACTATAGCTTGTAATTTCACATGAGTACAACGATATAAAGAAAGAATAAAGAAAATTCAACATATATTCACTTTTCTCGCATAACAAAAGAACACTTGACTTCTCTCTTTCAGAAGGCAGGGGGAATAATATTACCCTTGACATATGTCAGTAACAAGTCGAAGAATTGTGCACTTTATTCAAAAAGTAAAGTTTTGTGAAATTCTCTTTTTATTTTCTTTATATGGTTGTACGCATATGACATCATACACTGTAGTAGTCTTCTCATCCACCAGAGACTACGCAGATACTTTAAAAATTCATAACTTTTGAACGGATTGTCCGATTTTTTCCTAAACTTTCACTGATGTGTTCTACTAATATTTATTGCTGCATTCACTCAATCCACATGTATATAAAGGTGGACTTGTCCTTTAAGGCAACAATAGGGTACCCAATGCCATAGATTTTTTTTTTTTAAATGTCCCGTAATGATATTACAGGTACACCACAACACTGAAAGTAATAAGGGTTTATGTAGATAAATGAAATCATTTCCATGTACAAAAACAACAAATTCATATCAAATGTGACATTCCCTGTATAAACTTCCTTGACAAATGTCATGTTTACATGTTAAGCATTTTCCAGCCAAGAAACGTATTTTTTAAATCGTTTTCCTTCCTTTCCATTTCGTTTAGATTTATGGGGTTATTTTTTTCTGTTGAAAAACCTTTTATATATAATTTACATCTTTTCGAAGGTGGATTAACTTATTCGAGCTAAGAGACACAACGGGACATTTCTCACTCGGAGTCATGTTGGATATGCTGGCACAGAAGTAAACAGGATCTTGGGTTTAATGTTTACTGTATATCATTTCCCAAATTACAATTCTCATAGAATCAAACGTGCACTGTTAGTGCTCTCTTCCTCCCCTAGATAACGTTCTAGTCATGTTGCCTTTTCCAGTTCTACACATGATACAACCAGCAGTCGCAATAACGTTCAGCTTCCTAATAGAAAATATAACATTAGCTCATGAGGCAGGTAAAGTACGTATTCATACGAGGAGATCTGTCAATTGCATGAAAGCAGTATAGTGAATGTTTTGGTTTGTGTTTGTTTTTTTGTTTGTTTTCTTTTTAGACGAAGATTCCACTCCTTCCCGTCGCGTTAATGATGTGTGATTTTACTAGAACTACAATCATCAAAACATCGAACATCTCCCCATTTTCAATTTGTTTTCATATCAACAGAACAGTGCAGGTTTATTAAATTCATTAATTTAATCGGAGCAACAAATAGGTTTAAGTGAATTAAAAGTTTATGTCTTCAAGACGAGGTACTCCTAACACACAGCTTTATGTAAAACAGATGAGGTTTCCCATTTGCGTAAACAAAAATTTTGATAAGATTGCCTTTCTTCTCAAATCAAATTAAAACAAATTATAAAGAGAACACAACCGAATGACAAAGGAGCAATGCAAAAGTGCAGTTTATATTACATGCATAACAAAATCATTGTAAAGCATTTATGGTTGCATTTACTACTGAAAAGGCTTTAATTTTGATTCAACAAGGAAGCCAGTTGATAAACCATTTATCATGCGCAATGGCACATCTTTATGATTACATTATGTCACGGGGTTTTTTACTACACACTAAGAAAAAAAGGTTCAATAAGGGAGCTAGAAGGGTTCGAAGTCGCGAAAATGGGTGCAAACTACACGATTTGAGAAAATGGTGGAACTTTGCTTCTTATATGGTTCATTTTGGGTTCGATCTTGCCACGGTCATTGACGGTGCAATATTACGCCCCAAACTAGTCTCAAAACAAAGGCCATCCTACGGTGTTGCTCGGCACTAAAATGCAATATTACATATCCTTGTGCTGATATTATGAACATATATTTTTTGATATCAGGAAACTTAAATATCTTTCATATTCTATAATCATTCATCGAGAGTATATTTTCAAATTAAGTTGAGTCCATGATGAAAAGGGTCTACTAAAAAAACAAAAGTAGAATACCTGATTGCTTGTCTGGTATTGACCAATCACATTGTACACATAACCTAGGAGGTTTAACAGATGAAGTTCCAACTGGATGTAATTATTCAAATAGTCGTCAGATTTCTATTGCTGTACAAAACAATTCCACAGGTGCATTTGTGCCTTCGCTGATCGGGATTCGATGCCGCCGTCTCACTGAGCAATCTGAAGATTCATTTTGGACGTTTACATAATTTTGGCTATATTTTGCTTCAAATGAAATCCTATACTTTAAGATAAAAACATATAAAACAAAAGTCAATTCTGAACAGAAATATTATTGTGTATTAAAGTGTTAATCAGAGCTGTTTCATGTGAAAGTGTTTAAACTGTACCCTGGATAGCCGGTTTATTTTATCACTTTTCCTCATGATTCTGACAAAGCAAACTGATATGAATCTTCAAATAGAATTCTCTATCAATAGAAACATCAGAATACTGCCAAGGCATGCCTATTAGAATAATGTTCGTTTTATTTCATTTTTTTGAGCAATTTCTATTCGTGTATCCCCGTGTCTTTAACATTCACCTAACCTATCTCTTATTGGTTGGGATGTCGAAACGTAATTACCATTACAAAGACATATCTTCCTGTTTGTGGTTCATTCTTGCTAAGGTGCAATATTGAGCCCATAACAAGTCTCAAAGAAAGACCCATATGGTGTTGATTGACACTTGAATACAATATTGCATACCGTCGTGGTGCGACTATGTACATGTTTTTTTAAAGACATCATAAAACTTGATGTTCTCCCATAATTTCATAATCATTCATCGGAGCATCTTTAAATGAAGTTGAGTCTTTGATGAAAGGGTCTGCGAACAAGCTAATGAAGAATACTTGACTGCTCGTCTGGTATTGACCAATCGAAATGGAATATGTCACAGCATTCCCTGCATGCTTACTGTGCGATGATGGAATCAAACCCCACTACACGCTAAAGATTTTCGTTGCGACTCGATCTCGGGACAGAAAAAAAAAAGTCAATATTTTTTCAAGGCCCTCAAATCTGGAATTCCATCCACTCTGATGTGAAATGTAAGAAAACGGTACAAAGTTTTAAGGAAGCTTTAAAACGTACTTTACTTGAAAGGTTTTCTGGAAGTTACATATATCATTTTACGAATTTATAAGAGACTAGCAAGATAGGGTGTGTTTGTGAAAATGACATCTTGTGTATTGCTAATATGCACTGGTCCATGTTTTTGTTTGTGTATGCATGTGTGTGTATGTGTGAGTGTGTGTGTGTTTGTGTGTGTGTGTGTGCCAATGTTTTTCTCTGTATATACAATGTATTTACTTTTCCGGGATTAGTTTTGAATAAGGCCAATTGCCTTCTCACTCGCCCCTTCACTTGATATCTTTTGCTGTTTGTTTGCTTTGTTTGTTTGTTTGTCACATTGTCATTTTATTCATACCATTGTCACATTTTATGTATGCATATTTTATTAAGTGAACGTAAAGGAAATGATAAACTAAAATCATTTAGAGAGCAAACTCGCGGATATAGTAAGGGTGCAAACTACACGATTTATTTGTGAGGGTTGATTTTTTCCCCTTTTTTTTCATGGATTCATGCACGGTAAAGCCTAAGGGTAAAATGCATGCACATGAAAAATGTAAGCACATGTTTCCGTGTGCTTGCAAACACCACATTTTAGAATGAATAAAGACTAGCTGTGATAGTGGAATTTCTCATGAATAAATAATAAAGCATTAAAACCCTGGCTATTGTTCAACACCAATGTCAGGGTGTTAACCACATACTCCCATACACACCCATTGACCCCTGTGCAAAGTGAAAATTTTGTACAGAGGGTTGGAAATAGAGCAAAATCTGTAACCTAACTGTGAAATTGATCATGGATTTCATGAAACTGATTTGTGTTTTAAACCACCTCCAACGAAATTGTACACTATACAACTATCTCCCGTATCAATGATAGTGTTATCTGATATATAGTTACTGAATTATTAAGAATCAAAAGTGGAATTTTTTTTAAACGCCTATTAATCCATAGAATACATTCGATGCAAAATAATGACATGGATGTTTCCTAGAGTGTCAATTCACGGACCCAGTAATTTGGTCACCTGGTGTGGGCATGTTCATTCTTTTCTTGAACATGATTTATGAATTCAATGAATTGTTGAGTCGTGCAAACTTATGTGCACATAAGTTGACTCCCAGATGGCTCATTGTACAGCTCGTTCATGCGTGTTTGAGCTGAGCATCTAGCGCAAATTCCATTTCCATAGCAGATCAGCTCTTCTGAGGCTTTTCGTAGCGGCTTACTGCAACTCTGACTTCAAAATTATTTTGTCCACTTCATAATATCAAGACCCCGCAGATTCCTACCACGTGGAAAATGGTGAGTTAAAACATCATCGTAAAGCATGATTTGAAATATCCACAATGTTCTCGACCAAGGCCTTACTCTCGATATTACCCTTCATCAAATTTCTTGTATCTGTTATGTTTTTGGCTGTATAGCCATGTCTTATAATGTAGGCTTGCAGGCAGTAATATCAAAATGTTCATTTTAGAGTTCTGTTAAAACTGTCTAGTTTTATGCGTGCTGTTTTCTGTTCTATTTTGTTTTGTTTCGTAACCATTCTGTGGAATTAGAGCAGCTTTAGCGATAAAATGTCTTGCTAAAGACGTCATGGCATTCCGATTTCAGATTTCAGATTTATTTATTGTTCATTTAGGAAATTCTTTTTGTTGGTACATGGGCGTGCACATAGGAATATCTACATACATGCATAAACTCACATATATTCATGTACATGTACACATTATAAATGATACAATTTTTACTACATACACAATTATACAAGCATAATTTATACTCACAATACAGTGAACACATACATAATCACAAATTTCAAGTAATTCTTTATATTTACCGATCAACAACAAAACAAAATAGTTAAGAAAACGTGGAATCGGATATTCCTATAGGAAGTGTATCCTTAACATAACCTTCACGCCACCTCCCCCCCCCCCCCCCCCACACAAACACACATCCCCAAGGATAATACATCGCGTCGTGCCATACCACATTTGATTAATAACGAATAAAAGGAACGGAACTGAAGTTGATGAATAATTGTTGATAAACTCATGGATAAATAGACTGGTGTACTAACTGAACTTGTGTACTAACTAGTGTACTAACTGAACAATGGCAAACATTGCACGCTTATCTTTATGCTGGGATGATTCTCTGTAGTCAGGTAGTGTTAGTGGTAGACTTAAGTTCACCCTGTATGCAGCAAGGCAGTGCATAAAAATTGAACTATACATTAAGCTGCCATGGAGAGAGTTATGTAGTCACATTTACATAAGTTAGCTCTTCTGCAAAATTATTACACACGCATGAACAGTGGCCTTGAACTCATGACACTTGATTTTCCTTTTCAGGTATTCAAGCAAGATACAATAATTTGCCCGCATTCTCCTGATCACGTAAACTGATATGCAATTCTGAAGGACAGAGTGATTCATCAACAGAATATGTAAGTTTCATTAATGGATTAATCCGTAATACATGTACACTTGTATATGTATTTTCAGGTTATTGATTCATCTAGATTTTCAGCATGTGATATCCGTGAAGTATGTTATATTAAAGCGTATTATTACACATGAACGCAGTTTTATCAGTTACTATAACGTAGCCACCGTTTAGTGGGTTGCGGAAAATTTGATAAGACTATAGTGCAATTTTTGATACCATCTATAATCGAGAGATATGTTACTCAAGTGGACCATCGCGATCACTCATTCTTGCCTTTTCCGTTCTACGTCTTCTCAGTTTTTTTGGACTTTTTCCTGAAAACTCCATGATGGATTGTAACTCATACAGGCAGCATCTCTACCCCGCAAGAATCTTCATTTTTTTATTTTTTTATTTATTTATTTATTTATATATTATTTTATTTTGTATTATTTTATTTATTATTATTATTATTCTTTTTTTTTTGGGGGGGGGGGTAATCTTCTTTTCTGTAACCAGTATTATCAAAGTAAATCAAATCAATGTTATGAATAAGTAGAGGGGGCTATATTTTCACTTTTTGGTGTGTGTGGTAGCAGGATTAGAGGTGTCAACCATAATGGGCATCATTACACCCATTGCCATGGCCAGCACCCGGACCATCATCTGTGGCAAGCTCAGCAACGGCTGAATGGCTGAGGTCTATAAGTCTTACTCCTTTTCCTAACTGTGTAAAATATACAGCAAACTGATGTTAAATTGGCATGTAATTTGATGTTGTCTTACTTTGTTATTTTATGTTATGAAGACTTTGAGTTGGTCAGGAAAAATGTGGGAATATTTGAATATGCCCTATGTCATAAATGTATGCAGGCCTACATAAAAGGTGTGTATTTTCATCTCATTCCAAATTCGCCACATTTTTCTTTTCAACATGACTTTACTCAGGCTATTCCACATTTATTCTTTTTTTTCAGCTCTCACTTAGTGATGTCGGCATGCTGTCTCCTAATTCCCCGTCTGCCTGGAGAGGACATGCTGTATGTCTGTGACAAAGTAAGTGCTGCACTTTTATTTTTTTATGGGAGACGGGAATTCCATCTGCTTTGTGACTAGAAATATAAGAGGAATATTTCTTTGCAACATTATCATGTTTTACTTATATGACAAAGAGCTGAAATAAATCTATCCGACCGGATTTGTTTAGAAACCAATATCAAAGCTTAAAGGGATGGTATAGTATTGGTGGAGGTGAGGATTTGGGCTTTTAACTTTTTGTGATATACCAAGAACCTACTTATGAAATAATAGAGAGTATGCCATTCTAAGAGGAATTCTAAAGATTATTTGATGAAAATTGGTTTTGAAATGGATGAGCCATCCAAAAACAAAATAAAACGCAGCAATCGTGATAAAAAGTGAGTCCTATATTATATTATTATTGCTCTGTTTTGGATATCACAGCTATTTCAAAACCATTTCTCATTATTTCAGCAAAAGACGTTAGAAACCTGAAGTAGATCTATGCAATCAATTTAATTTTCCATTTTCTGGTCAATGGTCATAGTTGCAACCTGTTAGTTTATGTAAGCAACAAAACCGCCTATAGTGTAAACGACCTATTTCCTTCGAAATTTTATTCAGTCATTATTTATTCATGCCAAAATCTCTTTCAGAACCTGGCAGAACTAAATCCCACAATCTTCACTGTGAATGCTGCGCACTATTTGGCTGGATGGTTGTGAAATCTGCCCGAATTCCTGTATACAATCGTGTCTTCCTTCGCTATTAATGTTTCCGGCCTGCTGTGCTCTGTGGCTTTCAGTATCCCAGACAAGGCAGAAACACCCGATGCATACTTCAGCAGTACATTGCAAGCCTTGATCTGAACAGGCAACTATCACGAAGAAAAACCTACGGCATTTCATTAACAATATTGTTCAATAATTGTCTTGATATAGTTTACCAGCCTAAAGTTTTCATGGTGTATACTTTTACAAGGAATTGTCACCAGAGAAATGATGTTGTTCAGCTTGTCCCTCCGTTCGTACATCAGTCTGTTATCGATTATGGCAACGTTGTATCACGAAGGGAAATGAAACGAAAAGTACAAGTGGACAAGTTAATGCAGGGAGATTACTTTAGCAGTTGAACACATCGTCACAAATTGAGGAATATCGGAAAATCCGTTGAAGAGCTATATATACACATAATTATATTTAGAGTTTCAGTGCCGTCATTACGAGATGAGAAAGCTACATCTTTGACGTCAACCATGGAAAATTATATAAAGAAATGTAAGGAAAATAGGCATAGTTTCACGTTTCTAGCATTACAAAAGGAGCACTTGATTTACTTCTTCCAGAAGGGGGTGGGGGTAATATTACCCTTAACATTATGGCAACGACAAATAAGTGGAGGCAATTTGTACTTTTCATTTTTAGAATCAGATTTTAGGGAATTCCCTTGATATTTTCTTCATATACGTTTCCATACATGAAAGTGACATTGAAACTTTAAAAAATGCATAACTTCCACTGGATCATACGATTTTCCATGTTCACTTATGTGTTCTTATGATATTGCTCTAATCCACGGGTACATTTGGGTTTCATTCCCCTTTAAGTACTGTTTGAGCTATCCAAATGAAACTTTGCATATGTATGTACGATTGGATGAAGTTACTTCTACCACCTTGTGGGTGCCAGCGTTCAAGGTCAAATATTGTAGGTCATTATCAAATTCTACAATGTCATTTCGTGCTCTTTCTTTGTATCTCACCTTGTAAGCACTGTCGACATAGTATTGTGGTGTTCTTTTAATAACTTTCCACACTTTTGAGCTATATGACCACCAAATTCACTCCCCAGAACATCTAAAGATGGCTGTCAAGTGTTGATATTGGTGAAGTCCGACTCCGTCAACAGTCAAAAAGTCAATGAGCTTACATTTGAAAATCAGTGTAATCACAAATTCGATATGTGGGCAAGACATCACTTCGCTTTTACCTTGTTAGATGGTGAATATTTGTGAAGCTTCCGTTTCTAATTCATACAGCATCAGCATACCTTATGTCTGAGAATAGTGGTAAAGAAGATTAGATACTTTGGCAACAGCGTGTAAAATTCGCAAAATTTTATTTTGTGCCTTATTTGCTGAACAAACGTCGTAGGAGGACTACAACCTGCCAGGCAGTATGGCGGAACAATTACTCTATTATTAGCGTCATAGAATAAATGACAATGATGTAGTTCTGAAGCATGCTATTCATTAGATACTTTTGCAATGACTCCATGTATACTTTTAATCGAACTAGGTGTATAATCAGCAATGTCTTGTACTTGAATAACGACAGAATGATTTCGGTGAGGAAAGTTTTCTGTCACGTCATTTAGGAATAAGGGAACGTGTCAATATTATGCTATTTATTCCATAGTTATTTCTGAAGTGGTTAAATGTATTTTCCTTTAAAAAAAATCATTTTATATATACCTACGTTGCATCCAGATGCTTATTCGTTGAAAAATATGGGCAATGTATTCAAAGGACAAAGATCATACACTAATGGGCCTAGGGTATACAACATATTTCACTCGTTGTTGTTGTTTTGCTTTGTTTTGTTTTGTGTGTTTTTTTTTGGGGGGGGGAGGGGGGGGGGGACACGGTTCAAAGTGTCCTGAAACCTTGTATAATACATGCATTTAGTCATGTATGATGCCAAACTGTTCCCGCTCATACAAATGCAGCCGTTTCAAGGAAATAACATAAGATTATTCTTATACTCCATGATTTGGTAATGCTTAAGTGGTTCATAAGAGTCCAGTGAAACTGTGTACAGAACAAAAAGTGGATTTGACAATGGTATACGATATCCGCAATTTACTCTTTGACGGGGTCTATCATCCGATTAATATGTATAAGCACGGTAGTCCCCTATTCGAAAACTACAAGTTAGATAAGCTGCAATCATTTTGCACGCGACCATGGCGTTATAGCCAAAGGTGATCTGCAAATCCCTGTGTGCCTACAGAGGATTGGAAAACGTAACAACTTTCTATGTATAGAACAACGAAACAGAAACTGGTGCATGTATTATTCTCAGTCACTTTGTTAGTCATTATGATGATTTGCTCATTGCAGTTCCGGAATCTCAGCTCGAGGGACTCGAATAGAACTATTAATTTCTTTAAATTTAATCATATATTTACGAATTCTCAATTTGGATTTAGGGAGAAACATAGCACCACACATGCATTATTGAGTTTTATAGAAAAAGTGGCACATGCTATCGATAAATCTTCTCATTTGATAGGTTTGTTCCTGGACTTCTCCAAGGCCTTCGACACCATCAATCATGATATTTTACTTAACAAATTACACCATTATGGAGTGCGTGGGAAGGCCTTGGAGTGGTTCAGGAGCTACCTCATGAACAGGAAACAATATGTTTCTTTAAATGGTTGTAATTCACAAATATTAAATATCAAATGTGGGGTGCCACAGGGAAGTTTATTAGGTCCACTGTTGTTTACTGTTTACATAAATGATTTTTGTAGATCATCAGATGTTCTTTCTTTTATTCTTTTTGCAGACGACTCAAATCTATTTTTTTCACACAATAATCTTTTTACCCTTGTTAATACAATAAATTTAGAATTAGAAAATGTTGCCCAGTGGATAAAAGCAAATAAGCTATCTCTTAACCTTCAAAAAACAAAATATATGCTCTTTAGTAATTCTACTGAGGCATTACCTGTTGATATTGTTTTAGATGGTACTCCACTCGAAAATGTCTCCCATATAAAATTTCTTGGAGTAACAGTTGACAATAAGCTGTCCTGGAAATTTCATATTGACAGTATATGTAAAATTATTTCACGTAATATTGGTATAATTAATAAGCTTAAGTTTTGTTTTCCTTTGTCGTCCCTGCTCGTATTATATTCATCCTTAATATTGCCATATTTAAGTTACGGTATTCTCGCGTGGGGAAATACATATAAAACATTCTTAGATAAATTACTTTTATTGCAAAAGAAATCACTCCGTGTTATATGTCATACTGCATTTTTGTCCCATACTGACCCACTATTTTATGAGCATAAAATATTGAAAATTAATGATTTGTATTTGTTTAATCTAGGACAATTTATGTATAATTATAATAAAAATAATCTCCCAAATATATTTGAAACAATGTTTCAAAGAAATCAATCCATTCATAATTATCCAACACGGCGATCAAATGATTTCCATTTGCCATTTCTGAGAACTTTGTTGGCTCAAAACACATTTATTTACGACGGGCCAAAGTACTGGAATTCACTTCCCAGTAACATTACTACTGCTCAATCTCTGAATTCCTTTAAGAATAAATTAAAACCATTTTTATTGAAACTTTACAACATCCACCAGAGTTAGTTTCCCTTTATCATCTCAGTCAAGTCATCATTTTTTTTTTTTTTACATAAGTCCTATTAAATTATGTCCCTCTCTGTGTTCTAAATATAACGATGTGGTTTTTTTTTCTCCTGCATTCTTACCAACATAACTACGTATAAAAAATGTTTTGCATTACATTCAATCCAATTTTATCACTTATTTTACATTATGAAATCCAGATTGCTTGCGTCCACGATGGCACATGCTGTAGTTCCCTTTTTTTTCTCCCTTTTTTTCCTCTCTTTTTTTCCTCTTCTTTTTCCTTTCCTTTTCTCTCTTTTTCCTCTTCCCAATCATTTTGATGTCAGTTGACATCGGTTCGTTTATTGTGTTTTATATTGATGTTTTGTGTATTTTTCTGAGGGTCCCATATCGTACAAGCTTTGCTTCTTAGTGGGACCCTCCACTTCCATCCTCATTCTTAGTTGACTTGTATTATACGCTTTATGTATTTAACAAAGATGTAATCACATCTACTTTTCACTTTCATAATTTTCTTATGTACCTTTTCAAGTTTTGTTCTGTTTCACAAATATTTTGTGTATACGCAATGTACATAAAGTTCTTTGTTCATTTTGATGGAGGTGAAAATAAAGTTGAAAGTTGAAAAGAATTGATCACCCAAAACAAAATCTGAATACATAACCATGATAACTGCGATTCTGCCTAGTCTCCATTGGTAGCCCATAAGGGCTGGTATCAAGTTCGATTTTCATATTATAATTGTACCTTGTATTTAGATGTTTTCATCGAAATGCCCGTATACCTGAATATGGTATGCGTATGTCAGTTAAGTATCTAAACCATAATAAATTGTAGTCGTAATCTAAGTGCCAAGAATCTCATGATTTGAATAAGTGTGAACACCAAGACATGTCGTGATAAGGACTTTAAGACAATTGGCATCGTCATTATAAAACAAACTCCTAATTGTAAGACATGTTTTAAATTTTAGATAAATTCATGTCTATGCTGGAAACATATCTTTTTGATGATTCATGATGACGTCACTGTTACATGAATATTGTACGCATGGAAATATGTAGGCCTATTCTTTTAAATGCATACAAACAACTTGTTAAATCCTCTTACATTTTTTTTATAGATATGGTGCATACTTTAGAAATGTACGTAGCATGCTTTTGTTTTTGAGGCTTTGTGTACTGGCAAAAAGCATATCTTATTCTTATAGATTATGTGAATAAGTACGTATTCAAGTACGTTTTGAATAAAACGTATCCAGACAAATGTATATCATATTTTTACCTCTTCCTTCATGCAGATGTATGCTCTTGCCTAGAGGGTTTGTTTGATAGATAATGATAGTGCTCACCTCATTGGAAAGGTAATTGGGTAAATATTTGGTTTTAGTATGTCATTCAAACACAACTATACGTTAACTTCTACATTAAAATTTCAAAACTCACAAATTCCACGCACACAATTCATGATTCACAGGATCCAAATTACACCAATCTTATTTACTTTGCAGAGTGCAACAACAGCATAAGTTTGATATACTGAGCAAACAGGCTTGCATTAGTTCGCACTATTCAAGGTTTAAAGTAGTTAAGTAACCAAATTGTACCTTGTTATGTGATGCTAAGTATATTTACCTTATAGGTATAATGTTGCAAATATGTGGCGCTTATTTCATCCATAACTGCTGCAAAATTGCTTCTTTAAAGGAGCCAATCAGTGTCACTGCCTGTTCCTCTAGAGACGCAATATTGCCCAGTAATCTCAAGGTTCACTTGAGGTTATACTGGGCAACATTGCGCCTCTAAAGGCGTAGACAGTGACACTGACTGGCTCCTTTAAAGAAGCAATTTTGCTGCAGTCATGGATCAAATAAGCACCACATAGGTGCAACATTATACCTATTACATGGCACAAAATCGCACCCTCAAAAGAGGCTACAATCTTGGAACTTAGGGTGCTTCTTTGCACCCTCACGAAAGGTGTAAAGTTGCACCAAAAGTAGAGGCAAGAGAGGGTGCAAAGTTGCGCCGAAAATTAAAGGGAGAAAGATCGCACCCTCAAGAAAGGTGCATCTCAGCACCAATTAGTGTGGGTGGAAAGATGCACCCTCAAGAAAAGGGTGCAACTTAGCACCACTTAGTGTGGGTGGAAATATGCACCCAAGGGAACCACTTCGCACCCTCAATAAAGGGTGCAATGTTGCACCTTCTTTGGCGGTGCAAAGGTGCACCCACAGGTTGCAAGGTTATACCCTTGCGCAAGGTACCACTTTTGCACCCATTTCTCGAGGGTGCAAGATAACACCCATGGGGAGCCACCAGTGTGACATCACTTTGCACCCTTAAAAGGTGCAAGAATGAATCATTTTTTCTTAGTGTGTAGCTACTGAAATAGTCCGAAACTGAAACGTTTTGAGGTAAAGTTCTCAGTGTTTGAATGAATCGGTGCATAACTTAAACAAAATCAGACACGGAACATTCAATTTAAGCTCAGTAAAAAAAAATAAAAATAAATAAATAGATTAAGAAAGGTCAGTGGAGGGCGATAAACAAACTACACGTTGGTCCTCTCCTTTCAGTTTTGAAACAGAATTTAATTAGATTTTTTTTTTTGTTTATTTCATTACAGGACGCGAAAGGTGCAAAACCAAGAAATTTAATCTACAGAATGTTTTTCTTTATACCGACTTTCTTCCTCACAGCTTCAGCTTTTTATTCAGATGTTTTAACCTTTTCTATATAAGGTTATTGTTATGACCTGATTCTTTTGTTAGGTCATCTCCAAGAAGTGATTTTTTAAAAAGAATATCTATTCACTATATCTTTTTGGTCCTTTATTGATGCAAATTCAGACGTGTTGATTCCATAAGCCATTCAGTTTCAGTTTCAGTTCGACTTATTTCTGCATTTTTTCAAGGAAGTCATATACATGTATGTAAATCACAACACGTGTGTCTGGCAACAGAATAACGAAAAAAGCAATATAACATTCATAAATCATAATCACGATCTTTAAAGTTTAAACATAACAACAATGAGATCAAAGGAATCGACGATTCACTTGTTTCCAAATAAAGATGAAGGAAAAAAATGCAGGAGCCTGCTGTACTCAAGCACATGCTTGATGGTGATGGCAGCCTCAGAGTCTCAAAAAGGAAATAAGAAACATGATAATACATAAGCAAAATGGGCAATTTCCCATTGAAATGTTTTGTGCTAGCTTTGTGCTGCTTCAAACGTAGCAGTTGATTAAAGTTTTGCTGCATACACTTTAACACATAAAATGATTTGAACATGAATTTTCCCATGTGGAAGAGGTCGACTTAAGGTAAATATCAGGACATAGAATGTTAGCATAATACAATGTAAATACTACGCCCGTTTAACCCGAAAGGCCAGCTTCTCGTCAATGATGTTCTGGTATCTCATGACCTTGTTCCCAGACTCTTGAAATTTGCTCTACGTGTGTTTGATCAAAATATGAGTGTGTGCTTGCATGTACTGTTAGCTTTTGTCACTATATTATTTCTGCACGTATGGCTCAATGAATATTGTCTGAGCCGCAATATTATTTCATTTTAAAAAGTTTGTATGTCCTCGATATAGATACTTTAAAATATTTTGAAATAGATATCATGTATGATGTAGTTTTTTAAATAACTTGCAGTATCTATTATATTTATCGTAAAATGCTCTAACCAGTGCTAACTGTAAATAGATCAATCTAGATTTAATTCAATTTCGATATAACATTATTTTGACATCTTTGAATGATCTAAGCTTTTCAAGCTCCACTTTTCAAAAGATCACCTTTTCCCCATCGATTTGTTCATTCACTTTATGTTTTGTTACCACAGCAAAGTATGCACTGCTTATATTCACTGGTTCATATACATACTGGATACCGAGGATATGAAGACATACTAACATGGACTGAGTTCCTAGAGTTCATGTTTTTAATGTTTTCTTTTTGCTATTTAGGTACCCGAACGTGAAGAGGAAGTTAGAACAATCTGACAGTAAATACGTCTTCGTAAAAGAGCAGAGTTCCGGGATGACTGATGAACGTCTACGGATATATCTCCCTGCTGGATTCAAACACGCCTTTCTCATCCGGCATCCTTTCTTGGTCTACAATTCCCTGCGGAAGGCTGGATTCAAGCAACTGAGCGCCGGCAACCTACTAGACGAATCACAAAACAAAGAAGATACATTTGACATGCGCTACTATTTAGCCGATTACTACTTCGAAGATGCGTTCCAGCGTCACTACAACCTGTGGAAGTACGTGAAGGAGAACATCGACCCGTCCGTGATGGTGATCGATGCCTCCGACCTACTCAACCATCCCGGTGAGGTGATGTCCAAGTACTGCCAGGCCATGGGTTTCCCCTACTCCGAGTCCATGTTGGAATGGGAGGCTTCAAGGGAAGTGACTGCGACTTGGAAGTGGCCTGCAGACACCTTATATCAAAACAAGGCATTCATGGGCGTGGCTCTGGAAAGCTCGAAGTTTAATGCAAGTGCACCGATTCCACCTAAGGACAAGCTGACTCCCGACGTCATCGATCTTGGAGAAGAGGCGATGCCGCTATACGAAGAGATGTATCGAAATAGACTTCAAGTCAATGTTTCTGCTTAAAGGGATCGTATAGTTTTGGTTGAGATGGAGCTTTAGATTTCCTGCTTTTCCTTGAGATAATGAGAACGCTCCTATGAAATTTGAAAGAGCACACATTTCTGAGAGGAATTCAAAGTTTATTTGATGGAAATTGCCTTTAAAATGGCTGAGATACCCAAAACAAAGCGATCCTAATAAAATCTTTTATATACGATTGCTTTGTTTTTCTTTGTTGTTGATTTTTTTTTATATCGCAGCTATTTTGAAACTGACTTTCATCATATTTGATTATAAACTTTGAATTCCTCTTAGAATTGTGTGCTCTTTAACAATTCAGAAAGTGGCTTCTAAATATCGCGCAAAAAGTTGAAAATTGAACCCTCACTTCAATCAATTTTTACCATCTCTTATGTTAGATGCAAGTTCCATATTTTCCCCCGTCGATTCATTTTCCTGTTGAGACAGCTATATGCCCAGCAAACAATCGACGCGACGGTGTCTAGTACGGATCGCATCTAACCAGAGGGCTCTAGAATGTTATAAGACTGCAAGGAAATATTTTTAGCATAGTCTTGTTTGCGAGGCTTATATAGCACTTGAATGTAAAATCTTACAGATGAAGTAATTGGCTAATGCGTAGGTCTGCATACTTGAGTATCATTGTGCAGTAAAAGAATTAGTGGTTTGTTGTTGTTGTTGTTTTTTTGGGTTTTTTTAATACTGATTTTCATCCTGTCGTCCTGTTCTCTACACACTAAATAGTTCTTGCCAAGAATATTGAAACTAGGGACAGCGAACTGCTGCTCGCTTGACTTGTTCTGATTGAGGATCGAATGACGCATACGTTGAGGAATGATGCGTTCATACAACAGAAGCGCCGTCTTTTGTCATAGCAATATCAACATTTGCGATAGACCCGCCTATAGCATTAGTACAAAGGTTCCTTCTCTATCACTAAACATCTCCGTAGGCAGAAAGAAGAAAAGGAGCACACACGTGAAAGTAGAATTTACCTTCCAGGCTTCTGCTCAGAAGAGCTTGTTCGCAAAAACCGATAAGTCAATTTGCCAAATGGAGATATTTGCGATTAAAGGTCAACAAAATATAGAGAATGATAAGAAAATGTTTGCTTCTTTTGACCATAACTTCAAAAATGTACCTTTATATGTAGTGACCAATATATCATTTAAAAGGTATTATTTTGTACTTTATGAAAGAGATCGCACTTCAAAATCTTCAAAAATGGACTTATCGGTTTTTGCGAACAAACTCTTCAATTTTTTTCTTCCTTTGGCAGCTGAAGAAGAAACTCTCCACTCCTACATATCTCTAGTGAAAAATATGAACAGAAACCTACAGTCGTACGAGTCAAATGGCAGGAGTTTTTATCAAAATCGGGGACAAGGTTATCTTATTTCAAAATGTAACATAACTTTCCTGCGGATCAGCAATAATGGACAAGAGTACACACTTTCTAGTGAATAGGAAATGATGTTATTAATTCAATTATTCTTCAACTTATTCAGTCGTGGAAGATGTTCCTTCCTACACTATTTGCTTGAATTCTTTACGTCAAGAAAAAAAAAAGTCCTCTATACTTTAAACCAAGAGTAGGACAAAAACAACAACAGCATCAACAACAACATTAACAACAACATCAACAACATAAAACGATCCTTTTTTTGTTGTTTTATTTTCGAAGAGACAGACATATGAGTGAACAGAGATCCCCCAGTACTATGTTTCAAAATTCTGATTTTAAAATATTAATTCCACATTATGTTGAATATGAACCCCGCTCCCCCCCCCCCCCCCGGTCTTTTCAGTGACCAGTGTGGACAGACGTATGATACTGTATGTTAGGTCGGAGGCTGAACAAAGCGGGGGGAAAATGTAACATTCGGAAATGAATGTCGATCAATACAACAGAAAGAGGAACAACAATATGAAAATTTTGCCTCCTGTTCGTCTGTTGTGCGCTATCATCTCAACGCCCTTTCACACTATGGGATCATCAAGCAAATGAATAACGAAAACACAGGTTACTTTTGTGTAGTCTTTGGGTTACACGAGAACAACAAAATTTACATACTTTAACTGAAAAAAAAATGAAAATGCTATGGTTATAGTTCTGTATCATTCTTTCGACATTTTACTAGGTCCTATTCATTGTTAGTGTATATAAGGTGGAGTAGAACTCTTCATTCTTTGAGCTATTTGTTCTTTGTATATGAGGTTGTAGTTGTTTCTTTAGGACTACAATTTTCAAAGCTTGTTGATTGCTGAATTTTTAATCTCTACAATATAATTGTAACACATGGCAACACATTATAAATGACTTGGAGCAATTCAAGACGGGAATATTGGCTTGGAAATATGCATGGGATTTTATCAAACAGATAGACCAAGAAAGCATTATCAAAGCAGTCTGGCTTGTTTTTAAAAACCTTTAAACTGTCCCGAGATTCGGAGTAGCTAATGTGCACATGGGTGTAAATTACTTTTATTTTTTGTTTCTCAGTTGGTTAGGCACTTCACTCGTTTACAAAGCGACATGATGCATAGGCTTGCCCGACGTACAGATTTGTGGCATTCGTCAATCATGTTCAAATACTGAAACATGAACTTGCGTAGACCACATGACCATAAAGATCCGTCAATAAACCGGTTCTGTAATGTATTCAGAGTTTATGGTTATGTATGCTTTGTTCACAAAAGTTGCCCTCAACAACCACAAAACTTGCCGAAGACTTGCTCTACATAGCAACAAGTAAGTGAATTCCTGCCTATGGTTTATTGTATGGGAGGGAGTACAGGTAAATAAAGGTGCGTTTAACCATGTTTCCGGTGGCCAGGGCAGCTCAATTTGCCCGAAAGGTATAGTGCGCCGTGGGTAGATGAGACATTCTCCTGTTCCCACCCCCTTGCATTCTAGTCTTGTTCGTCCCAGTTCTCGCCAGCGTCTGGTCAGGTTAGACTATCAATATTTTCCGTCGCGTCCCGCTACGGCCCGCCTCTAAGTTTTGTTACGGCCTATTAAGTGCCGTCGTGTTTCGTTGCGTTCATCCCGTTTTATCACGGCATACAACATTCCTCATTAGCATCGGGACTGCCGTGGCAATTTTTTTTGACAGTTCAAAAATCTGACACGGTATCCACGACAATCACGGCCTGTCACGTTTGCCTATTCCTTCTCTTGTTTCACGTTCATCCCGTTTTGTTAACGGTCACCTGAAACGGGGCTGCCGTGGCCGCTGGGAACATGGTGTAAACGCAGCATTACTAGGCTGTTGGAAAAGAAACACCCATACATTGTAATATACAAAAACGGTCTATCAACTTTCAAAGATGGAAAGATGGAAAGCATCTATTTCATTATTTTTCATTAAATATAGTTAAAAAAAAAGAGAAGATTTTCTATTGATATTGCCAAATACCATTATTGCTGGCAGGTACGTGGATGTGCTGGCAAATATAGCTTTAATAATCCTTACATCACAGATGCTTATCTCAAGCCCCGTTTTCACAGAGCCTTTCAAACTAGAGTTACCGCGACAGCGTCCTGAAGCGTCCAGGTAATCTTTTTTCACCATCTTTTTTCACCATTGCTCGGAAGTTGTCGCGGTAACTTTTGCCAAATTTTCGTCAAGCTGTTTTCATCATGTTCATGAGTGACATGAGCCATGCGTGTTTTGTCGGTTGGATTTCTGACAAAAATTCTGTACAATCTCTACATGCTTTCTTTTTATCAGTTTTAAAAATTCTTTGAGTTGTCCAAGGCTTAGACATAAAATTATTCTTTACGGCAACTCGAAGAAACGGAGAATTACATATTTCATATAGATGGCAGAGTTTTTGAATGACATGTCATGATATGATTTGCTAACATTGTCAGTATCATATAGAATAATGTCAGACAAATCAACGGATTGGAGCTGCTGAATAAAATTGTCTATCTTATTCATGGTTATCTGTATTTGTCTGTCTGTTTTTGTGTCAGTATGTGAGTGTGTGTTTGTGTGTGTGTGTTTGTGTGTGTGTGTTTATGGGTTTTGTTTGAGTAACAATATGAAATACAGTGTATTAAGGGGAAGTGATCTCCAATGTTAAAAGAAATAAGGCCATATTTGTAATTCATGTCAATACAAATGCAAAATGTGTTATCAATCAGGATGGCTATGTGGGAGGTAATTCTTGTATAGGTTTTTTGATAGAGGAAAATAAACCAAATTAAAAGAGTGATTCCAGGAAACTAATATATAGTTTTGTTATGTCTTTCGTAATTGAGCAAATTAATGTTGAATTTGCCCATCAAATCGACATCTTTTTTTTTTTCCAACATAGATATCTCTCAGGTAGCCGGAGAGACGTCAGTATTGATTAGTCTGTATAGCAACAGCCTGCTTGCTTGAGGTATTTCAATAAACAGTGTATCATAAAGACTACTGCTGACCGGCATTCTTTAAAAGAGTGTGAATTCCACACCATCCCTAGTGGTGGACCCATGGACGGGAGGGGCGCACCGGGCGCCCCCTTTAATTTTTTTTTTTTGAAAAGAAAAGAAATAAAAGGAAAAAATGAAAGGGGGCGCGTTAATTTTGGACCAGAAAATTGCGCTGAAGCCTTTTTTTTTTAAATAATGAAACCCGGAATTGGCACGAGAAACGAATAAAAGAAACATGGGAACAGTTTTGTTTGCTTGCTTGCTTGCTTTTCAGCTGAAATCCGGAAATGGCACCAGAATTATTTTTGCCCCTCCCCCCCCCCCCTTTTTACGGAATTCTTGGATCCGCCACTGATCCTTTTATTTGAAAGAAGGCGACATCGCCACCTCGATATGAACGAGTGTGTAGCCATTGAGAGAGAAAGACTCAATATTGACATATCGTTACGAGGTATCATAGATGTGGAGATTTACTTGTTGAAAACTTATAAATCCCTCTATTGTAGCGAGCTGTTCATGTACATTTGTCTACATACAGAACCAATACAGCGAGGGAGCTCCAGTTTGAAAGCGCTATACACTTGAGTACGCGAATTGCACCTTGCGCGACATTCGAAAGACTACAGTACTTGGCTTGCCGGGCGTACGTCATGTGAACCGGAAGGTTTTTACATGACGTCAGTATAAACGTCCCTATGATATCCGTAATTTTTGCGTTTGTGCTTACCAAGGAACAGCGTTTTGGCGAGAATCACCGATCGTAAAAGTACATTTTTGCGCGTTTTTTTTTTTCATTGGCGTTTTGAATATACCAAAATGAGTGGGAGCCCAACCGTGTTTCGAATTAAACGCTTTTGAAAAGCCCGTTTATGGCCCCCAATAAGTTAAAGGTCCATTTACCTTTGGGAGCAGTGATTTTAAAAATGTTCAAGATATCACATTTGATGCATAGTGTAGGTCTGTCGTATCACAAAACATCCTACCATATAAAATTTTTGCAATAAAGCCTAAAATATCCTGAGATATCAGTATTTTTCTCAATAAACCGTAACTGGAGACGGTTTAGTGTGGAAGCATTCTTATTATAACTATTGTTTACATTTTGTGTATTTAAAGGGGATGGCTAGTAACCGATCAGTGGGAATCAGTGGGAATGCTGAGGGATGATTGTTCCAATCCTTGTGGGATTCATTTAAGAGTACATTATGTATCTACTGTTGTGTGAAAATTATTTGCTTCAGAACGGTCTCATATTCAAGTAATGTGCAGATCAATTCCCCGTCACTGACCAGGCACGCTAACCTGGAAACATTTAACTGCACATTACTTGAATATGAGACCATTCTGAAGCAAATAACTTTCACACAACAATAGATATATGATGTACTCTTAAATGAATCCCACAAGGACTGGAACAATCATCCCCCAGCATTCCCACTGATTCCCACTGATCAGTTACTAGCCATCCCCTTTAACAATACTTAATGTCGATTATATGGATTCAAATTTTTACAGTGGTTGTTTCTATCCCTGACTCACATTTTAGAACCATTTTAAAGCACTAATACTGGGTTTTTGTTTCATCTGCAAATGGTAAATAATGCCTTTAAGCATAAACGCACTCTACGGGCTGTTTAAGAACTATCGGTGTCAACGTCAAGGCATAATGTTCCGCCGAAAACTGCTCCGAAAATGATCCACGACAAATTCAAGGAGCTATGAGGTCGTATTATATATAGGTGACCCCGTTAACACTTACTCCTACACACACCACATCTGAATTTTTACCGTATCCGCATCCGAAAATGCGAGCCAATAATGAAGGACGTTCAAATATTTATAAGATGCACAATGTATTTATGTTCATTTGTGTATTTTTAACTTAAGAAAAAATCCCAAGATTTCCAAGGTTTTAAAAATTATCTGAACATCAATAAGGAGACAAAAAATAGAGTGGAAAAGAAAAGGGAATATAAAGATCACATTTTAGTAAACGGAGATTTGATCTGTCTATAATAACATTAAGATAAAAATTAAAATGAAAGGTTGCTGTTTTATTTTCTACACTATGTAGGCCTATTACTTGCTGCAAACTATGTTTTATTCTTCTTTCTTTGTTTCTTTATCTTTTTTTATCAAATGATCGAACCGTTATCACCTTTGTTGAATCAATAAAAACGAGGGGAAAGTGCACCCCATAGCGTTAAGTTCCGAACCTGCTCACACAACACAGCGCGCAAATATTCATGCATAACCCTATCCGATCAAAGTAGAGTTCCGCTTCTATCACATACTAGTAGCATTTCCGTGTTAACACCTACCATGGCGCATCAACGGCCCAACGCTGTCGAAGGGACGGGCAAAGCCATCCTGTGGATGACGCCGCGAATGATCTCCACGGCGTTCGCTAAATGTATGAGCGGTATTCCCGACTGCGAAGTGTGGTTCGAGCCCTACGGCTTCTGTCATTTCTCCGAAGGGGAAATGAAGAAGGCTGGAATAGAGGAACTTCCGAAACTGTATGATGGACACGAAGAAGATTTCCAATTAGCTGCTGATAGGATTGGTATGGTTTTAAACTGTGACATCATTGCCAACAGACTAACGTAAGTTTGGGCGTAGTCGCGGAGATAGCAATACCGTTGTGTAGAACTATACACGATAGCCAATATTGGTGCTGGAATAACGTCATTCTTTTTGGTGTTGGTTTATTGTCTCATATAGTATGATTAAAGCACCTCCTTTCCATCACGTCCAGTCATTGGTCATGATTAAGTCCAAAGGACATAAAGTTTGTTTGAAATTGGATAAAACTAGTTTTGAGGAAGACAATCCAATTGTAGATAACCTAAGCAAATGATAAGACCTAGCCGCGTGAAATGCTGTTCTGAGAAACTTTGGCGTAGATAATTCACGATTTAGTATATAACATTTTAACACACAAACTTTGTCAAGAACAGCTTTTTCATTCACTTACAAAGACATTGAATTCGACTTTACTCAGAAAGAATTGACTGGACTAAAGCTAACTGATTAAAGCGATCAAACGACCTTCACCCATACCTTTAGGAGAGGAGCTTATCATAATGGTAAACCTTTAGTAGACCTGTATTTCCGTACAAATAATTGAACTTTCCACACACAAGAAAAATCTTTACCCTAAAAGGAAAATGCTCGAGTCCATGACCTGACAAGGTACAGACCAATTTCCGTACAAAAAAAAAAATGGTAAATGTCAGAAAATAACCCCTATCCCAAAAGGAAAATACTCGAGTGACCTGACAAATTACAAACCCATTTGATAACACTCAATTGCTTTTTTGTAAGGTAAAATGGACAGATGTAATAACTTGGGCAATATTTTTTGACTTAAAGAGAACTTTTTACAGTATTCCACGTGATTAACTTGTACGAAAGTCACCGTATTATGGCAAGCATGGCAATTTAGGTTTACTTCTTATTTTCATGAGAGAAAACAATTGTGCTACTTACCAGCGTGTAACAAGAGATTTCCTCCCCGTTTAATTGGGTGTGCTTCAAAGGTAAATTCTTGGTCGACTTTTATATACCTTGTTTGCCAGAAACGTCGCACTACTTAATTTGTCTTTTCATCTCACAAGAAATATTTCTTCGCGTATGATACCGCTTTACTGAAATATGAGAATAATTTCTGTCAGAGTAAATTGAATACTCTATTAGACTGGTTTGGAATAAATGGCATGAAAGTTCATGCAAACTAAACTAGACTACGTTTTTTGGATCTTGTCGGAAACTAAATACATGTATGTTATTCATGTCAGGTTCAAGTGTGTGCGTGTGTGTCACACACATACACACTGCAATAGCTTCTGACCAGTCGAGCATTGAGAATTAAGGGTCCTTATAGGGCTTTCTACAGCTCAGTCGGTATCGAGCCCCGGGCTAGCATCAGGAGGTCTCGGGTTCGAATCCAGATGGAATCCCTTTTTCTTTCTTATTTTTCCACTATTTCATTAAGGTAAGTATTAGATCGTTAGTACTGACAGTCAGTCACTAATTACAAATAAAGGATTCATTTTCTTCGTAACATCAATTTCAAAATTTCAGAGAAGTCAAAATAGATTCGGCCGAGTAGTGTTACACACTGATTTGGATACATCAAAAGATATTTTCAATGAGCCTTACTAAATGGTAGACGGCTGAAACAAGAATCAGGTTATCAGTAGGCCTTATGTGTCTCAATATCTATCGGGAATGTTCTTGCAACAACATTAAATTATCTAAACTACACTGTAGGAATGTTGTTTCTAATCGCCATGTGCAATATAGCACCAAATACGCTTTGAATAATCCCTGCGTATTTCAAAAACAAAGCTTGATTAAAACAAAAAAAAAAAAAAGAACGATCATTTTCAGACATTTTCCACGCTCGCTTCTAACAAACTACCAGTATATATGTTAAATATTCAAAGACTTTCATCATTTTCAAACTCAAAATTCGCAAACTCAATATCTAATTCACGCTTTTCTCTTTAAAGATAGTAACATAAATACAAAACTTCTGCCTTACCTCTCTTTGTCGTAGAATGTATATATTGATGTAAGCTTATTGTTGGAAAGCAGTGAGCAGTGTTAATGCTAATGTTTCATGTGCTGTCTTGTTCAAACGTGACCCTTTGTATATTTATTTCAATTTGTTCCTAATTTTTGTTTATCATACTCTCTTTTATCTTGAAAGCTAAATTATTCGATTTGACTCAATGGTTTATGCTGATGACACTTCCAAGTTTGAACATGTTTCAATTATGGTTGCTGCAACAATAGTTTTGTGTTTTATGTGTTGCTCATTGTCAATCTTGCTGAAAAAACATTAGTGTGCAATGTGTTTTTATGTCACAGGGTTCTGTTGTGAAGCAGGCTTTGAACTATAGATCACCCTATGTACAGTGGTGTATTTTTAAGGAAGACTGAATAAATATTAAATAAATAATTGTTTGTGTAAAGCCACAAAGACCCAAAATAATGTGAATCTGACCATCAGTGGAAAAAAAATAACAAGCAAAGCTGTAAAACCCCGACAGTCTTTTGTAGATGAGATATTCATATTTGTTTTTAAAGGTACCCAGGAGTTCAGAAGAAGTTGGAGGATTCTGGCAGTAAATACATCTTTGTAAAGGATGAGAGCTGTGCATTTCGATACGACGATGCCCAAAGATACCTCCCGGCTGGATTCAAACACGCTTTCCTTCTTCGGCACCCATTCCTTGTCTTCAACTCCCTGCGAAAGGCTGCCTTCAAGCGACTAAGCGCATCTGGTCAGTTGAAGAGCCAGTCGCACAAAGATGGAAGTCTGTTTGACTATCGTTGGTACATTGGCGATTTTCACTTCAGGGGCATCTTCCAGCATCACTACAATATGTGGAAGTACGTGAAGGAGAACATCGACCCGTCCGTGATGGTGATCGATGCCTCCGACCTACTCAACCATCCCGGTGAGGTGATGTCCAAGTACTGCCAGGCCATGGGTTTCCCCTACTCCGAGTCCATGTTGGAGTGGGAGGCTTCTGAAGAGGTGGTCAAGACATGGCAATGGCCGTCACCTAACCTGTATCTTAATGAGATATATGTTGGCGCAGCCGTTGGTAGCTCAAGGTTCCACCTAGTTGAACCTGTTCCGCCTAAGGACAAGCTCACACCTGACGTCATCGAACTTGGAGAAGAAGCAATGCCATACTATGAAGAAATGCATCGAAACAGACTCGAAGTTTCTAATAATCATAAACCACCAGTCTCTAGCGATACATAAGTCAATAAACTTGGCGTGGCACTCGCACTTTACGTCGTAACAGGTATTTGTCATGGCGACGGAGAAGTAATTTCATTTTGTGTTAAGGTCTTCACGTTAAAGCAATTGCTACGAGATGGTTTAAAGGTAACACAAACCCTGTTCTTTAAGCTATTATGTGTTTTGTTTGTCCAATAATAGTCTACAAACGAGGAAGGCCCATATTCATTCATTAGCATTTACAACTGGTTATGTGTAATGTGCATTTTTACACAGTACATTTTACATGGAGCTACCGCGGCATAAATGATTGAGGTTTCTTCATGGGAGTAAAAATGGCTGCTTATGAGGCATCTAAAATTTTAATATTTGCATAGGCCTACTATTGTACGCCCACACATCAGCAGGTCACATTGTCTTGCATACTCACACTCTCACATTAAGTCAGTGATAGATTAACTTCGTAAACTACACACCTTAAAGCCTACCGGCACATTTACGTCAGCAGGAATGTATCATCTAACATGTCGCCTTTGTAATGTAAGTGCATGGTATGTTAGTGTAAATGTAGGGCCATAACTGTACACTAATATAAGTTTTTATTTCTGTTAGGACATTATAATTATGTACAATTATGAAAATAACTGTGTCCCGTCTATTTTTATCTCCATGTTTCTTCGTAACCTGAAATATCGCAAAATAGTTAATATCCACCTAGACGATCAAATGAATTTCAGTTACCCTTGCTAAGAACCGTGCTAGCTCAGTAGACATTTATCTAAACAGGTCCAAGAGTCTGGAACTCCCCTAGTATGGACAACCCATGTTCATTTTAATGCGTGCACTACGTGCCTTCACGGAGTAGGTAGTCAGTTCCGCTGCCAGCAGTTCCTTGTGTCACTTTCGTAGTTGCTTTAAACTTGACACTGTCCTGCTATGGCTAATTGTCTCTGTGAGCTTTGACCATTGATATTATATGCATTCATCGAGGCTTCTTTGAACTGTCTCATCTCTTTCCTCCCTATTTTGTGTCCCCCTTTTCCACTTCCTTTTACTTTGCTTCCTTTTAATTCACTCTTTTCTCATTTTCCCGCACTCTTCGTAGTTGTAAACTCCTCACCCTCTCTTCCCCCTTCCCTCTGAGGTACCCACATAGTACAAACATAGTCTTTTGCGTGGGTACCTCCATTTTTTTTGCAAGGTATATTATAGGTAGGTCTATACCTCTTCCTGTACTTAACATAGACATGAGTATATTGTTCTTCTGTGCTTCCTGTGTATAAAAATTCGATAAAATACATAATCCAATTTCACATATTATTAATTTGTACAATATTCTGTTCGGAAAAGAAAATGAAAATAAAGTTCGAATTTGAATTTGAATTTAAATTTGAATGAAAAAAAAAGTATTGGAATCCCAGGTTAGTCCACTTCTGTTAATTGTGATCTCCTTAGCTTTTTTCTTTGGCATACATTACATCCATTTATATCTGTACTTGCAGGCAACGAAATACAGAAAGAAAGCAAGTTCAAAACAGTGACGCGTCGCTAGTCAATTAGAATAACCGCGCCTTATTCATATCACTGCGTAACTCCTTTCGTTCATTCATGTATTTTTTTCCATATTCAAATAATGCAAAATTGTTGCTTAGTAGCATAAATGATTTGTACAAGAAAGTGAAATGTCACGAAGCAAATATAAATACAAACAAAAGTATAACAAAGGCATAATACATTATAGAGCTGCACTCCTGATGCAATGTTCGTGAGTTAACAACATTTTGTTGGTCGAATCATAGCTCAAACAGAAACAAATACATGTACTACAAATATAGAATTTTCTCCGCACAGATAACCTTAATTTAACAAAATGCATCAGTGGTGATTCATTCTTACATAGTTTGAATTCAAACTTTACATACACTTCAGAACGGGGTAAGAACATAATACATTCTTTTGGTCATATAGGCCTACACTTTTAGCTTGTTTGATATAAACTCATGGAATGATAAACTTTCATGCATGTAGAATAATATTGTATTGTAAACTTACATACTGTATATTTTTGAACTTTCATTTACCTTTTGACCAAAATGCGTTCTGTCGATGGAAATTGTAAACACAGAGACGTCATTGGGATATGTATCATATATATACATATATATATACATATATATATATATATATATATATAATACGTAATAGTATATGCATTAGCTTGCCCTATTTCGATAGTAACTACTTTATCGCTAAATGGGGGTAATCTATATCGAAATCGAATTTCATCGCCCCCAAAGCTTTCTGACATGGGAGCAATAAGTGGGTTAGGGATTACCTCGCATTCATCCCCCAAGGGTTTTGACAGTTATCTGGCTATGAACCTTATTTAGGGAGGCATCAAATCCTCTTCCAAGAGTTATAGGAGCAGATTTCGCATCCCTGAATATTGCAGAATTCACATAAAGTCATGAACTTTGCAAAGTTCACAAATTTCGAGGGCATGAATCATTCTCTGAATTAAACGGACCACAAAATCATTTACACGCCGACTACTAGTATCATGAATGTAAAAAAAACAAGTAAATCAAGCGGTATCAAAATGGGATCAATTCAGACTAAGGAATGTAAGTTGTGGAACTTTGGAGTTCAACGTGTTTTCGCGAAAGCATCGATATTGCTCATTTCGCATACTAAATTAGACAACGGCATACATACATACATATACAAAAATGATTCAGATACGAACACATCTCGTGTTTACAAATTTTCTGTGATATTCACTCATCTCTCCACAACTCCACACTAACTTTACTGCTCATATTATGCAATAGATAAAATTGAATGTTCAAATTTCCTTTTGTGCGCGTGTGTGTCACTGGCACACACACACACACACACACACACACACACACACACACACACACACACACACACATACACACACACACATCACACACGCCACACACAAACAGAAACAAACAAAAAAAATGTTTACCGAAGTTGCATATAGATTCTTTGTTCTGGAACATTAACTATAGGTTCTCCAGAATGCAGATTGCTGCGCCAAATTATAGGATCAAATCGAGGGAATCAGTAGATACTTCATTAAGAAAAAATGGAATGCATTAATCTCTTTTCGCAAATTTCTTAATATCGTGGTAGGTCTACATATGGCACGACACATTTTTGTACGTTTACACCAATTTACGAAAGGTGGCACATGGAATAAACAAAAATCTCTAAAGAAAAAAAAAATCTTTCAAGTTTTTGACCGATTTCCAATTTTCATTAAACTCTGGTCCAGCGTTGGGTTGTGTCCTCCCTGTACTCGCTGAATTCACGTTCTATGTTTGGACAACCCCCCATTGGATCCAAACGTTGGAGCAATAAATATCTCACAATGGTCTGATAAATTTTGAATTTTCAAGCACAGAGTGACTCATGACTGATAATCTGGAGGGAAAAAAAAACAACGCAGACAATGTGCATGCATTATGATTTTTACAAGTCGAAATATTTCATGCTGACTATACATACAACAGCTTGAGTGATTATATAGACACTGTCTTCTGTATAGAATAAAGCAAAACCAGATATCGCATTTTTCTCTCATGGCATAAACTTCTTATAATTTTTTTTCTCTTTCCAGTGCTTTATAATCATCTCTGCCACCCCCATACACCAAACTGGAATACACACACCACCATATTATTCTTCAAGGATATGCTACGTTTCAAAGGCTTCACGGCAGATACTGTACTCTAAAAAATTGAATGAAAATGTTCACTCTTGAAGGAGTGAATAACATAAAAGAATGAACTTGGAGTGAATTTTGAGTGAAAATGTTCATTTTCACTAATTTGGGAGTGACCTCAGGGATCACTCCAAAATCCTCGAGTGATCCCTGAGGTCACTCTATAAAATGAGTGAAAATAAACATTTTCACTCAAAATTCACTCCAATTTCACTCTAAACTCGCTCTTTTATGTTATTCACTCCTTCAAGAGTAAACTCGATTCTGTTTTAGAGAGTACATTTAGGATGGGCATTATTCAGACTCTTGATAGTGAAGTTTATATACAGAGAGGAGTGTTGAAAGTTTCACCGTATCCAGAAAACAAGCAACAATTCTTTGATAGGCTAGCTCTGCTGATATCGAATCGGTTAGCCCTATATGCTATAACATATAGTGCAGTCGAAGTTAATCGATCCCAAGGTGTTCTGACAAAGAGAGCAAAACGTAGGGTTTTAAAAGATCACCTCAAATCTAACCAAAAAGGTTTTTGACTGTTCTGTAAAGGGTACACGTCGTGAGCTAGACTCAGGCAAGCCGTGCAGTCCTAGAGATATTAGACACTAAATTAACAAGGCCTGCGAGCTCGACATCAAGTGAAATAGGTCCACGAGCTACACACTATAGGCCTCATTTTGCCTATATAGTGTCTAGCTAGTTGGCATGTTTTATTTTGTCAACCCAAGAAACCGACACCCACGTGTCATACAGCCCACGAGTTCTACAAAAAGGATCCACGAGTCATACAGCCAATGAGTTTGACACTAGGCTGCATAACGTTATGAACTATGAGTTCGACACTAATAGGCAAGAACAGCTCTCGAGTTCGACAGATACTCGTGGGCCTCATTTGCTTAGTGGCGAACCCATGGGCACCCGGGCCCGCTGTATGTCTCTTGGGCTGTATGACTCGTGGGTGTAAGTGTGACGTGCACCCGTTTTGTTTGGTGTCTATAAATATAGCTCGTGGGCTAAGACCCGAAGGTGTATGACTCATGGACCTTTTCTCAAATCTCTAGCTCGTGGGCCGTATGCTCGTGGGTGTCTAGCTCGTGGGATGACCCCGTTATGATGAGGACATGAGCCCGTCTCAGAGCGCAAACAAATTATTTTTCCAGACAAAAGTCTGGCATGAGCCTCTTATTTTTAGCTAAAATGATTTCATTCGTTGGTGGCCCGTCAATAGATGGCGCCTGTGACCCCTGATGTGATACCTGTTTGAACAGATCTACTAGCAAATACCGTTTGTCCAAAAAAAAAAAAAAAAAACACCAAAAAAAACAAACAAACAAACAAACAAACAAACAACGGGATCCTCCGCAATGATAACTTAAAAAACAGTGAATCAATCAAAATACAATTCAGGGTATGAAACTATAACTCACTGCGCACATCTTACAGAAAACCCCATTCGATTTGCTTCAGTGGTCAAAGAGAAATTAGGGATTTTGTAGAGCATGTCAGGAATCTCTTCCCTCCAAGTTTTGTCTATTGTGTTTACACACAAGAGCAGTAAACTTGGAAGCATCAGACTCATGCACTTACAACAATCACTTTGACCGCTTAACCAAACTGAATGGGTTTTTCTGCAAAATAGAGCTAAGATGTTATGTTTTAAGACCCTGAAGTAGCATTTGAATAGTTTAATCATATCGGGTGTTATCAATGCGAAAATCCGATTGTATTTTTTTTTTTTTTTTTTTGGACATAGGGCCTACTGTATATATCCCATTTACAGATACGCATTAATTGCTCCCTCCCGGTAAACTAATTGGTGAACTATCTATGCCTCCATCCTCATTGTATGATTTTATTCACGTCTTTTAGTGCATTATGTGGGTTTTTTTCAACCACTGTATTCTTATTTGATATCATTATTTTCATGCATGAATATAACATTTATATATCATGCATGATTATAACATTTATATATCATGCATGAATATAACATTATTATGTATTTTTCATGCATGAATATGTGAATGAATGACAAATACAATGTATTACCTTGTCTCCAAATCCATGTGCCCATGTTTCTTCAATGTCCCTCTTCGTCTCTCATTACATCCTTCTCATCCTTACGTATACAGTCCGTCTGTGTCTCTCTTTACTTCTTCTTCTCCTTCTTCTTCTTCTACTTCTACTTCTTCTTTTTCTTCTTCTTATGATACCTCCTTATTGGTATACCACGGAGGTCTGTGCAGCTCTGCTGATTGCTTTGCTGAATCTTAACGGGCCTCTCCTTCCAGCTATCGTTGGTAGGATTGGTTTGTGTGTGTGTGTGTGTGTGTGTGTGTGTGTGTGTGTATGCGAGTGTTGTATCATTCTTTATCTATCAGTCTTATGAGTCTCTGGGCTTGATTCATTTCGTTCAGTTCTTTTTGATTGTTTATCAGAGGCTATTTCGGGACTGGTGGTTCCCGGGGCGTTGTCCTCTTTTTGAGACGGTGATAACGCAACGCAACAATAAGATCATATTTCTGTTTCCTCTTTCTTTGGTTCCCCCCCCCCCCCTCCTTCTTTACTGATTTTGCCGTTCTAGCTGATTCTCAGCCTGGAACGCCTCGGGATAATAAGATATATGGTGGAACGAAGTTGTAATATAGACTATAGCCTGTGATACTATAGATCCTTGCCCTATAAATATTTGTTATCACAAATATAGCCCTTTCTAGGCCGAGACTCCTCCGCTCCTCAGTGAACCTTTGTTACTGTTTTAAATTTGCATTTAACAGTGTGCATGTAGGCCCTACATTACGTCTGTGAACCCGAGCGCAAAGATAAGTCCAAAATAACTATATTTATTCAAAATGTCTTCTTATTTCACACTATGCAACACAAAGCATCAAAAAATTAAATGAAAGAAGTTCCATGGGGAACTGATCGATAAAGGATGAATCAGAAATAATTTTCCGAGCATTTGCTGTGGTAATCACAACAACATTTTCAGTGTCATTCATTCATTCATTCATTCATTCATTCATTCATTCATTCAGTTCGTTTATTCATTTCTAACATAAAAACAAACGTGCCATGCATACGTACATAAATACAAAGCATACAATAATCAATAAGAATGCATAACATAATGGACAAAACAAATTAAGAGAATAATGCACTTAGATATTTAACTGAGGAATACAGCCTTTGGTAAAATTAAATGTGAAATGAAAAAAAGAGACCTTGGAGGAAAGCTTTAGAACCCTTGTGAGGAGGTAAGTTCTCTTGAACCTTCTAATGAGGTATTTTACTGGCATATTATTATAACAAATCAGATTAATGAGGAAGCACATAAACACACACACACACACACACACGAAATACAAAGATATTTCCATGCAAATAAGGGGGATCAACTTTTCATGAATAATTCAATAATTCAGTAACAACGACCTTTTGAGAATTTTTAGAACACTCTTAAGGTTTGACATGATCTATAATGTTATTTGGTAATGAGTTCCAGACGACAGAAAAGCTGAATCTGACATATCTTTGAGTAAAAGTGGAGTTAATTTCAACTTGAACAAATGAAAGTCATGACTTCTGCTGGTCTCATAAGAATGGTGAATATACTGTTGATATCAAACCCAATAATATTGATATTGATACCCAATTTCGACCACCGAGGAGAGATCCAACTTTCATAACAGGGCCGGCGCAGTGTTTTCAAAAGTGTTGGGGCCCACTTCCGGGTTTCATGAGCTAACAAGCAAAAAAAAAAAAAAAAAAAAAAAAAAAAAGCTCATCTCTTCTCCCCGTCCACTTCCGGGTTTTTTCAGCTGACAAGCAAACAAAAAAAGGTCCTCAGCTCATCTCTACCCGTCCACTTCCGGGTTTCTTCAGCTGACAAGCAAAAAAAAAAAGGTCCTCAGCTCATCTCTACCCGTCCACTTCCGGGTTTCTTCAGCTGACAAGCAAAAAAAAAAAAGGTCCTCAGCTCATCTCTACCCGTCCACTTCGGGTTTCTTCAGCTGACAGGCAAAAAAAAAAAAGGTCTTCAGAGAAAAAAACATAACCTTACCGCCGCCATACTTCCGGGTTAAAAAAAGTGTGGAGGCCCAAAGTGATGACACCTTATGTATTCCTTTGTATGCTGCGCCGGCCATGCATAACTAGCGGGGAGTGGAACACACGGACTGTTCCATCTAAGTATAAACAGAGGCCGTGGAAAGGGCTGTTCCTAATTAATATGTCACAAGCTATCGATCAATGCACGCACTTTGAGACCACACATGATTATCTTCAATTTGAATTTTAAATGATGGCGCTGTTGAATATTGCTTTTATCTCTTAATAATATGACAAGTCCTTCATGCGGTTGATAGTGATGATGAAAATGATAATAATTTTACAGAGTGGGCTATTGACAGCGGCGACAGATAACTATAACAATTTCAATGATAATATCAATTAATGATTATAATAATAAAGCCAACGATGATATAAGAAAGAATAAAATGATTATTAGAACCAATTACCTCGCTGTCTGTAATTTGTACTCAGCCCGCTAAACTGCAAAAGTTGGGCTACTATTATGCAAGGCAAAACCAGGTGAATTTTTAGCATTGGCTTACTTCACGCTGTGCACAGATTGTACGTTGCATCATGAAAGCAGCGGCATCCCCAGATAAAAACAGAACAGCGCCACCACTTGGAGACGCGACGAGCTGATAGTCTGCACCTGTTTTTTTTTAGGATTTTGTTCAGCCAGCCAATTGTAGTAAAAGTCACATTTTGAGGCAATGTCCTTTCTTTTTTTTTTTCCATTCTAGGATATTGTAGAATAAGCCAAAATATTATATTATTTTTAACCAGACCGCCCGACTTACAGATAAAAAACGCTATGGCTCCTGTAAGGCCTATGTGCTCCCTGACCTTGGCATCTCACGCTTCATCATGACATCGTTGGGTAACTAAACTGTTTAAAGTTGTAAAACGTGGTAACCAAGTCGCAAACCAAGAGTTATATCCCAGTGCCCCATCATCAAGGTTATTCAAATCGATGAATACTAAACGAGCCACAAAGCTTCCCGTAACAGGGCAGGTGTATCACCAACCTAGCCCCCTCCAGCATCAACTTGTGGTCCATCGGTACAGGGAGGTGGGAAGAGACCCTCCCTGATCGGTAGCTTCATCTCGCATTACGCCATCTAGATCTTGTCTGAGGGCAGCTGAGCTAATCCTGTTGCGCCCATGTATACCAAGCGATTTTTTGTCGTGGGGCCGGGGGTGTGTGATTGCTCTTTCCGTACGCGTACACGGTGGTAGTGCATACAGCTATGCTAGCTAGCTTACCTAGCGGATAGCCCGTGCTACACCACGAGTGTTTGTTGAGCAACTGGCTGTGGCTGACATCCGCCGCGATTTCTTGTTCGAAAGGATCTATCTGAATCAATCTGAAATACAGAGTGTAATGGAGCTCATGTTGGGAAACAAAGTGGATAGTGAACGAGTGGAAGAGGCATACCATTAAGGATATACCGAGATTTTTGGCGTCCTGGACTGGGATACCAGTTTGTTTCTAAGCACACCTCGCGCCAGGACCAAATCCTGCCGGCGGAGATGCCGGGTTTGATAGCACTGGGTCGCCGCTGGTCGGTGGGCAGCGATGATTTAGTCATTCCGTCAACGATTTTCCTCGTTATTCACGTTGTATGGTATGTCATCTCTTGAAATTGCTCGTAATGTTTTTGGGAGGTGTAGATTCTAATCCATTATAAACACTAGACCTACCTACTGTTTTGTGTTTGTTTAAATTTGTTGTTTTTTCTTTCAATTTTATGGGGGGGGGGGGGGTACAGAAGGAACTCTTTCCCCAGTACTTTACTAATTTACTGTTGAAATTTACATTTTTTTTTTTTGACACTTCTGTTTCCCAGCTTTTACTCAAAACTATCTCACATTGTGAAAATCTCTAAGGGTATGGGGTTGTTGCATTTGATTTTTGTGTCAGTTGCTGTCCTGAGATAAATTTGATCTTGTCACAGGTTGTTTATGAACGTGTTAGCCCGACCAGACGCCACTCGAAGCACTTCTGCACAGCGACAGGGCTGTGAAAAGTTATATAGGGCCTACGTGTATGCTTTGTATGTGTTTGCAGATTTTGAATACAATTACATAGCATTTACAGTGTCAAAGTGATCAGTGTTAATTTACAGAAGTTGGAAAGTCACCAAGACTTGACTGAACTGTGTTTCATGCTTTGACAGGATAAATCACAAATCTTCAACTTTTGCAGATGTACCTAGATGTTACGGGATATGCTCTGATATTATGTATCAGGGCAATTCCGCAGTTGGTGGACATGACATGGATAAAAGAAATGTGCCTCTTTATCATACTCTTTAATTTAGGTTTCAACTAATGCCATGGATGTTCACCAATCATTAAGGTCTTTCAAATTCAGTAGATTTTATTTTTCATATTTATTGATTTTGCGAGATCTAAAACCATCATTGAAAATGTACATGTGGGACTGGGGACGCTGAAATTCACTTAAATGCAAATTACAGTGGGTTCCTTTGAAATTTTTTCCTCAAAGTTTTGCTAAAGGGTAAAAGATGAATACATTTAAGTACTCCAGAAGTCATGTGACATTTTGTCAATTACAAAAGGGTGAAATGACCTGCGGAATTACTCCGGACAAATGTAACGTTACTAACCGCGGAATTGCCCATCACCTTCTTCGAATCGTACAGTGGTAGTAGAAATCAATCATTCAAATGATATTTACCCTGCTGGATATAGAGCAAGAGAGGCCGTGTGTTGGTGTAGCAATGGAACTAGCCATGCGCTTCAATGGATGGTGTTTACTCTTGCCACAGAAGCAAACACAAGGCGCACTGCACACAAGTACACCCACCCTCTAGTCTCAAGTGCCCTATCAGAGGTGCATGTTGCTTTAATCCACTGCCCTCTGTGTGTGTGTGTGTGTGTGTGTGTGTGTGTGTGTGTGTGTGTGTGTGATGTGTGTCCAAGCCCTGTCACAATAGACATTTGCATCACAGTTACTGCCCGCCAACATGTATTTAATTCTATGAGTGGTGTACCCATCTGAGTCAAAGGAGAATTTGAAAATATAATGTGCAGTATTCATTTGTTCATTACTAAATTTCGTATTTTAGTCAACAGGACAAATTGTTTTCTCTCCCTATACCAGTGGGTATATTTCTGCTTTTTGTGTATTAATATAAAATGATAGCCTGTAACTGTCAGGACAAATTGCAGGGCTGCCAACTCTTACTCATTGAGAGTGAGACTCACTCATTTTGGTCCTTTCTCACCCTAAAACTTTATTTCATTTGCATGCATTTCTATTGATCTCACTCATTTTGACTCCTTAATTATAGCATTGGCCTGTGGGAGTCTCACTCTTAACTAGTTTCCAATGTTGGCAGCCCTGAAATTGTGCAATATCAATATTGCTTGTTCCCATTTTCTTGTATCATGATTCCATAATTATAGGTTCTTGCATTTCAATGGAATAGGTTATTGACTATAAAATCATAGAATTGATTAGTAATGTTAGCAGAATTGGACATGCAGTCAAATGATATGGGGTATGCCATCCCGTTACTTGCCTAGTGAAATAAGTATCATGTCACTTTTGTTAAGCTACAATGTACAATTTTAATAAAAGACAATTGAAGTTTTGATAATAGGCCCTATGTGTTTCCCCTGTACCTCTCTTGTACTAAGCTGTATCTCAGTGTCATAAAATACCAACTTGAAATATCACTTCCACTCATGGTATTACACTTCTTTACTTCTAGTTTCTCTGTGCTATAGAAATGAATTGCTCTATGAGTCCATTGTCAAACTGATCTTTTACAGTACATAGACATTTTGGAGTGCCTTAACCTTTCATGACTATTTGCACTTTTTGTGGTTTTTCTTGACATAATACAAATTTGACAGGCAAATCTGCTGCGGGTTATAAAATCTTTTGATATGACCCAAATGAATTATTCTCATGCAGCAGATAAAATACAAACTGTAATTTTTCCTATTGAAAATGCTCTTCTTGGTTTTTGAAGCACAATCAAGTGTTTTGCTGGTTGCTGCGCTCCCACCTGTATGATTCTTGTCTACCTGAATGTGTGTTAATAGGAAAAACTGTTCTTCATTCACTTCTATGATTGCTACATCAGCTGGGCACCACTTGCCAATGTTGTGAACACCCTTAGCAGGTGTACCTATTATTCTGTGACTGTGCAGGCTTCTAGGCCTAATGTGGCATTTGCAGAGAACTGTCTTTATGGCTTCGTCTGGAGGCTAGGGGTCAAATATTTTTCCTGAAGGGGACATACACTGCTTGGGAGCTGGTCATCTACTGTGACCAGATGAAAGGACAGAAACTGGTCAGTGATTATTTTGGGGAAAAACTTGTGAGCTGGAAAATCTCCGTCAGTGCAGACGGTGGATTAGTACAGCATCAACACCTGCTTACAGTCCGTCTATTCAAGTCCTTACAATGTAGTTTGAATACCATGCTCCTCGAAGAAACTTTTACAATGCATCTCATCTGTGAATCTTCATAACAATAAGTTTCATGCACACTAGTTTCATGCATGTTTTATGCACAATTTATACTTTTATGTAATCCTGTTGCTGTATTTATAAATATATGAAAAAGTTGAAGTTGTAGGCTAACATGATTATCTCCCTCCCCCCAACAAGGTTTGTGCTCACAAAGCTTCAGGAAAAGCACAATCATTACCAACTATAGTGTATGAATATGACCCTCTAGAGAGATGTGGGGAATGCTGGAGTAGGTTCAAGGAGTCAGTAAGGGCACCCTAGAAGCACTTTTGCTTTTTTTTTTCTTCAGACAGTTTGCCCACAAAGAAAAGGGGCCATTGTCAAATGTATGTCATATGAGTCATCATCTAAAGATGGGGGCATAGGAGGAGGGACTGTAAGGAACCAGGAGCATCACTTGTAGTCCAGATTCTGGCTGCTTTTTGCAACTCTCACTGCACGCGAGGCTCACTGATTGCGCTATCCCATGTAACACGATATCCCCACAAATCTTACCCTCAGCAACGATACTTGCGTGTATTATGTAAATTGCAATTTAGTACACACTTAGAAGGCAGTCCAGGCAGTGGACTACATCACTTTCAGTAGAGAGAGAGAGAGAGAGGGAAGGGTCTCTCTGCTCCTTTCCTCCTCCCTTATGCTGATACCACTTGTTCAGTTTCACCTTCACTATTCCATCATCATGTACATACGTATAATAGATAGTACAACAATGTACATGTGTTAATATGATTTGGGAGTGTGTGCAAAAAAACAAAACAAAAACAAAACAAAAGCAAAAACAAAAATGCATGAAAATGTATTCAAACTTTACATTGTACATAAAGGTCTGCTGAATGGGCCTACTTGCCAAGGCATGATACTGAAAGAACAAATTGAAATTCTGTCTGGTTGAGTTGTTTTGCTGATGTCAGACATTGCTGGGCAAAAGCATATTAGCTCATTGTCATACATGTACTTTCAGTTTTGAATTCGTATTTCCTCCCATATAGGCCTACACACTTGTGCCACATATAATTTAAAAAAAATGCTATTATATGCAGATCCTGTACATTTGTATGAAACTGTACGATGTTACCTATGTACCACCCCAAAGTACCATGTACGTAAATTGTTTTATTCAGTGCTTAATCTTGTGGCATATTAAAAGTTACGTTGTACATGCCACCCATTCCATTTTCAAGTTAACTTTGATACAAAATGTGGAGTGCAATCAAACAAGAATTTCAAGAGTTCCATTAATAGTTTGCTTTTGTTTTATTTCTGCATTCTCTAACATTTCAGTGCAAAATCAATTCATTGATGATTATGTTTCAATGTCTCATCAACAAAGACTAAAGTTTTGTGTGCAATTAAAACAGAATAGACCTATGTATTGTCAGGTATTGATATTGATTATTTCATGTAGGCCTACTGTCTAATACTGCAGTAAAGCAGCATCAATGTTTCTACACCAGAAGACAAAATCCCATCAGACCATAAATTGGACACTATATTCTTTCAAATATCATGGCTGATTTTGTTGAAACTTACGTCTGTCATTCTGATTTCAAGGTTGATACTGCTTTTTTGAATTCTTTATTTCAGTCAAATTGATATTGGAATGAATAGCATTTATCCACTTGCCAGAGTATTATAAAGCAAGTACATTGCACTTGTACTTTTTAAAGATTTGAATCAGAACTCAAACTGCATAATGTGCACAGAGTAATAAATTTTGACCAGACAATACAAGGCCATCTCTTTAGAAGAGTGCAGTTTATGGAATATTCTGTATTGTAGGCACTCCTTGTACTCAGGAGTGCCTGATCCATTTTTTTTTCTGGTGCTCTCCTGTATTTACCTGTGTGTTTTTTTTTTTAATAGTGTTAGTCCTGCTTCAGCTGGGTGAATTTTTAGAAGTTACATTGCATAGTATCTATACATCACACTCACAGTGATTTATTTACGGTGAATGTACTGTGGGTTTGATAGAGGACATGTTTCTTAACACCTGTCAAAGTGGGAATATTCACAGTGATTATCTGTGAATAGTAAAATCATGAGCAAGCAACTTTTAAATCTGCAGACAAAGTGTAATGCTTAATCAAATTTTGTGATACATATCTTGTATTATGTAGATTACTGATTACTACCTTAAAGGGACTGTACAGTACTGGTTGAGGTAGGGATTCATGTTTTGAACATTCCGAAGTGAGATAATGAAAAGCCTCTTATGAAATATGAAAGAGCATGTAATTTTAAGAAGGATTCAACGTTTATTTGATGAAAATTGTTTTTCAAATGGCTGAGATATCAAAAAAGTGCTAATAATAAAAGACGACATGCCACAACTTTATTAGGATCTCTTTGTTTCACCTTGTTTTTGGATATCTCAACCATTTCAAAACCGATTTTCATCGAATAAACTTTTGATACCCCTTAGAACTGCTTGCTCTTTGACATCTCATAGAGTGGTTTCTGAATATCTCGCAAAATGTTAAAAGCTAAATCTACACCTCGACCAGAACTGTACACACCCTTTAAAGACTGTCAGTAGTGAATGTTAAAACGATGGCCATTATTCATTCTAAAGCTTCTTCACACTTACTGTAGGATTACTTTGGGAATAATGAATGATTTACTGCAGTTCTTGACTGCCCAAATTTAGATTTCTGATTTACTGCAATTTTTGACTGCCCAAATTTGGTCCGAAGTTTGCTCGGCTGGATCCCACACTAGAGCCGCATTTACACTTACTAACATCACAATTTTTAAAATCGCGATATTTTGGTTCCACCGTTTACACTTGCACAAAAGCACGCGAAGTTTGAGCTTCACGAAACATTGCGATTTTTTGGTCGGTAGTGCGCATGCGTAATTTACCTGTTTTCAACACGGTAGCTGAGTGGAAGCCACAGAACTTGTCAGGGAAGCGCGCGCTATTCTGTTCGTTTTCACTGCAGTGCAGTATATTTTGATCACAGCTGGCTGGTTGGAACGTTGAGCCAGGGCTTTTTATCAGTACCGTACAATGCACACATAAATTTGTGCTTCTTGAGACTGTTTACTTACGGTAAAACTATATAGCTTGCTATATTAGATCACATACGTAGTAGGTGTGTAAAACTTTTATATACAGCAGCATTCAGGAGGATCATGAAATTTCGCCGATATGACGAAAGTGGGAAGTTAGACTTGGAAGTTAGGACTGGTATTTTATCAGGCGACAGCAAGAACTTACACTTGTTACGTACTCCTGAGTCCTGTATTCCACAAACAACGTATATCGAGAGCGTAAGGGCACTCCCACAATCTGAATCAACGCATTTCTTGGAGGACATTATTTTGTTAAGTTGTCATGGGGTGATGATACGTGGTTGGAGAACTTCAGGTTTGCTACCAGTAGTAGTTTTCATGTACAGTGTACTACAGTTATTTGTAGTTTCATCAGGGAGGGGGAGGTGAGAGACCACGAGCCGACCGAGGATCGGCCGTTTAGACCTGTGGCTGTACACAGCTGTCTATACCGTGTACTAGTACTCTGGCCAGTGACCGACGTGCTCTCTACACGTCCAAAGAGGGATCGGGAGCGCGCGTAAACTCCCGGTGCAATCCGATACCGAGAGTCACGTGATGAAAAATCGCGATATTTCTGCAGCTTGGGTTTACACTCGCTAACTTCGCCTCAAACTTCGCGATGTTTCAAAAAATCGCACTCCGGCTGGCGATTTTTTTGGCAATGTTTCGAGGGCGTTTGGGTGTAGTTGCTTAGCAACTTACACCCAAATGTCGCGATTTTAGAAAAATCACGATTTTTCCAAGCAAGTGTAAATGGGCCTACTGAATGCTTTATAAGCTGTTATTTTCACCTACAGATACATTGTATTTTCGCGAATGAGGAGGTCACAGACGTTTTTACAAGGTGTTGTTTTTGCGATTTGCCACCAAGGCTATCATACACTGTAAGTGCGTCATTTTCCTTGTGTATGGCAACATTTTCATGTGTTGTTAAATTCATAGTCCTACAGTGATTCACGAAATTTGCACAAATTAAACCATCGAAAAATAACAGCACAGTATGTAGGCCCAACATCTTGATCGTGTTTGCGCTTTGCTCATATTCCCCATAGCGAATACAGCTATAAACATAAACATGGGGCTTAAGAAGGAGTGGAGGTGACCATTACCAATATTCGCTGATTGGTATGGTGAGTTGTTACTGATTGTATCATAGAGACTCGGGCCTGCCCTAGTTGTGGTTTTCAAATGTATCGCAGTTGGCAGCGAAACAAGACTGATTCAATCAAAGAACCATGATATCTGATGACCAACTCCTTTTAATGCCCCGAGCAGTCTTTAAGCCAGACGAACAATGTACCATTAGAGTTCTTTATTACTTGATTGCTAACAAGGTACCTGCACACAAGCGTTAATTTGAGACCAATCTGTCGGCATTATTAATTCATAGACTTGCAACCGAGCAATTGGGCTGTTGAAGTGAAGGCCACTTCCGGGTTTTGCTAGATGGTGACGTCCACATTTTTATAGAAATGTATAGAAATGTGTTGTCCACTTCCAAATTACATAATGAATCTGTTTCAATCCCTCTGTTCATGTGTATTACATTATAGGCCTGTGTGGGGAATCTTTAAAGAAAAATTGCCACTTTGTGTTCAAGTTGATAAGTGAAAATCATTCACATAGTTTTCCATGTTTTCATATAAAATCAGTATAAATAATCACAATCACATAGATAGGCAATGATGACATTACTTCCCAAGTCTGCATACAATAAAATGGTGTAGGGCCTAATCTACTACTGTACTTTACAATGTATTATCAGCCGAGAACCAGAAGAGCACTACCCATGTTCTAAGATTTGAACCTGTAAATAAAAATGAAACAATCTGATTGAGCCGATTGAGTCAATTATCATGAAATAAAAAGTTTATTAATCAAAAGTGGATAGAGTTAACTTAATAAGCATCGTTCCAAATATTGGGTAAGATAGTGCCCTCGTTTTGATTTCTAACATTTTACTGAAAATGAAATAATCTAAGATTGACATCATAATGTAGAGGAGATTGAGCTCTGCAATACAATACCAACTAGAGATTGTAATTTGTCATCACTGACAAATTAAGGTGATCCGATTTTTTTTTTAATCAATGATTCGAGGTCTGATCGCAATAGGCAACACCATACAGGTTTCATCTGTGTTTAGAGACATTGGTTGTGTGATGTTTGGATTCTCATTTAGAAAAGGGAGTCAAATCTGTCATCTTTGGTTCCAAATTCTGTATACACTAGATAACGAAGATACAGCAACAAATATATAATTTAGGCATGACCATACAGGTTTCATCTGTGTTTAGGGACATTCGCCGTGTGATATTCGGAATCTCATTTAGAAAAGCGAGTCAGATCTGCCATCTTTGGTACCATATTCCGTATAACACGTCATAATAAAGAGACAGAATGAAGTATATTTGACCACTGACCTCACTTTGCACAGCCAGGATGGCATCTAAGCAAAATGTGGTTATTTTGTAAAATGATTCTTGTAACATGGTCTTTGCGTGTGCAAAATATGGAAGAGACAGGACATGTATTCACTAAGATACAGAATGAAACATTTATGACCTTTGACCCTAATTTACATACCCAAGATGGTGTCTGATCAAGAAGTTGTTATTTTATGAAATAATGTACGTGACATGAACTAAACATGTGCAAAATTTGAGGGTGATAGACGCTGTTTTTCTTGAGTTATTGCAAAGAAAGTTGCAGAAAGAAAAGAAACATGTCAATACATTGAAGATAAGCTTTAAATTCAACCACGTTTTTTAACGTGATCCCGACATCGTATGAAAAAAACGAAGGGTAAAATACAATAGCCCAATGTCTCAGCTACAACATATTAAGATCTGGGAGAAATTCACCGAAGCATAAGTGAGCTATTGCTCGAAAAAGATTGTCATAGCTTCATTCGCAGAAAAACTGCACTCCCATAGAGATAACACGTCATAATGAAGATACAGAAAGAAGAATATATGACCTTTGACCCCACTTTGCACAGACATGATGGCATCTGAGCAAAAAGTGGTTATTTTGTGAAATGATTCTTGTAACATGGTCTTTGCGTGTGCAAAATATGGGAGAGATAGGACATGTATTCACCAAGATACAGGATAAAACATTTATGACCTTTGACCCTAATTTACATACCCAAGATGGTGTCCGATCAAGTAATTGTTATTTTATGAAATAATGTACGTGACATGAACAAAACATGTGCAAAATATGGGATTAATAGCCATTGTTGTTGTTCATCTATTGCACAGAAAGTAGTAGAAAGAAAGAAAAATAAAGAAAAAATTATGTTATTTTTATAGAAATTTGAAGGAGAAGCATGAAAAAATCAGAAAAGATAAAGTTAGGAAAGGAGATTAAGACTAACTAAAGAAAAAAAAAAGAAAAAAAAGTGTTCAAAAAAAAAAAAACTGGCAGGGGTGAGCATCGAACCAGGGACCTTAGGATTACGAGTCGGATGCGCTATGCAATGACCTATTTCATGCTCCATAGGCCCTGTGTATTAAGCAAAATGACGCTGCATCGAAGCCACATGCAATTTTTCAACCAAGTTTTTCGATGTGATACCAACGTTGTATGAAAAAATGGAGGTCACACTTACGATAGCCCAAAGTCTCAGCTACAACATACTAAAATCTGGGAGAAATTCACCGAAGCATAGGTGAGCTAGTGCTCGAAAAAGAGAGTCATGTCAATTTTCACTGCCAGAAAAACTGCTCTCCCATAGAGATAACACGTAAACTGGTCAAATTTTACAAGGATACTTTCAATCCATTTTTACGAGGTGATGACGTTATCCAATCAAAATGTTGTTATTACATTGATGAAAGAACATTTCATAAGCTACAACATACTGAAATCTGGGTGAAAATTGGCGAAATTTAAGTGAGATACGCTCGAGTGAATTTGAAATTTGATGACGTCATTTGGAAAATTTACTTTGTTTACTTTATTAAGAAATTTGATATCTTTTAATCATTTTTTCAGTATCGCCAACCCATGAAATGACATGTACAACTCATCAGCTTTCAGAATATGTCAAGAAAATGGGGGGTCACCGTCCATCCTGACGAGTAAAATCCGATTTAAAATTGGCGGTTTTTTGGCATAGTTGCACAGTGTATCCCCATTGACGCACGCGCGGAATTTTGAATTTGACGGGCCCGTATGACGTCATATTGAGTCAGATCGACTTGAAACTTGATAGAAATATTCCTTGACATTGTGGACATCCGATCCGTGTGAAAAAACTTAAAATTTCTATTGCATATGAGCTGTGCGTGCGTATATGCGCGCGCGCGTACGCGTCCGTCCGATTTTTTCAATTTTTCAAAAAATGCTCCAAATGGTCTGAAACGTGTGCAAAAAAAATTTGAGCTCGATTTGAGCATACAAATATTTCAACGCGCGCGTAAGCGCACGTACCAAGAGAAAATGTGAATTTTGAGAATATGAGTAGAATGCGCATAACTTGAAATATATGTGACGTAAATTTCATTGAAAAACTTCATTCCATTAATGAGATATGATTGAGAATGTGTTTTCATATAATGACGTCATAGTGACGTCATGGTCGACTGATCACTTTGATTTTAGTTCGATTGCCGTCTTTGGGACACGATACATACATGGTATAAGTTTGAACTTGATAGGCAGAGTACTTTCTGAGCTAACCTCTGCACAACTTTTGGGGAGAAATAAAGAAAGAAGAAGAAAGAATCCGTACAGATACAATAGGTGATCCGAGAGGATACTCGGATCACCTACTGTAATTAGGCCTACTCAATACCTCCCAAAATTGCACTAACAGCCTTTTGGCTCTCAGCTGACGGTATCATGTGAGTGTGTTTTTCTTTTTTGTTGCTTTTTTATGGGTGTATGGATCATGAGACTAGCCAATATTCTTTGCTTCGTGAAAGCTTATATTACTAATATCTTAAATTGATTGTATAATGGCCACTCTTTTGAGGATGAGTAACAGTTGATTTATTATTGATTTTAAAAACATGCAATTTCACAACATGCACCTGTAAATCATGGTAACCAGTTACAGACCTGTCTACAGTGATCAGTCACACAATACATACCATTAGCAGCTCAGTGTGTTAATTAATATAAGTCTAGGTATACATTTTGTGTATATTATCAAGATAGTTGTAAGAAATATTTCCATTGTATCTGTTGGTCAGTCTTAGAAAATCAAAACATTACCTTACAGTGTATTTTGTCTTGTATTGACAAAGGAAATCGTTTTCAGATATCAATGCACACTGTAACTGCAATTTTCTAGGGGTACGTTGTACTATACACATAAATGGGAAAAGGGAAAGTATCTTCTTGTATGGTTTTGGGACCAAATATTGTATTTCTAGATTCTGATTTTGTTCAGATTTTTATTTTATGAGATTTTCAGGGGCCTGTTGGTTGTGAACCATTCATTGGACAATGTAGCTATAGCTACGATAGTTTTAAGAATATATTCATTCAATGCTGGAGTACAATGTTGTACATGATGTTTTCTTGAAAGGGGTTAGTACATGTATAAAGCCAGAAATATTCTTGGTACCGGGTACAGTGTATAAAGTTTTTTCATTGGAGCCGACGTCTTGTTGTGCTCCTTGAAATTTTCACAAATTGCCACTGGCATTCACTGCATGTTAAATGGTATTGAGATAAGAACTTTTTTGTGCATTTTAATTTCATAAATCTTAGCTACTTGCGAAATTAGCAACAATTTCATGCATGGTAAAATTTCTGGTTAACTACAGGTAAGAGCATTGTTTGATGATTTGGTGGTCAGTGTGTTAGTGCATGGCAACTGTAATACCATGGTTTCTTTCACTAGTGGTCATAATGCATAATTGACCACTGATTACAGCACATTCTACACGACTATGCTTTCTTGTTTGGACTGTTGTGGCATTTGTAGTGCAGCCACATTATACAGCTAGGAAGACAATGGGTGACCCCTCCCCAAGGGAAGTGACCATGGACGCACAGACAGGGACCCAGACTCTTCAGGGCCAACACCAACTCAGTGGAATGCAGCTGGAGACACGCAAATGTCAGAGGTGCAGAGGCAAATACACAGTGCCTGTCAACCCCTTACTTGCCCCCCCCCCCCCACACTACATCCCTCACCCCTCCAAACATCTTACCAAGCAACAAGGAAGTTTGTTAACCTTTGTGAGGGGTCAATGTTGTAATCTGATTTCTAACTGCTGCAGGAGAAGCTCTTACCCATTCAAGTGAGAGAGAGAGACGAAGCCATTTCATGCACCCCAACTTGTGTGATGTTCAACTACCGCTGGTACATTGTATGTAGGAATCGATCAGACCAGGGAGGTGATCTCACCTCCCTGATCAGACACATCGTGTACACTTGTAGTTGTCACCCTTCGGCGATGAACTTTGTATTTCATGTGCAGACATTAAGACTTAGTTTGTATCAGTTTGCAGTTTGTATTCACCAGTGTTGTAATTGTCAAGCACAATAGATTTAGACATCTTTACAGGTTGACAGTAGTGATGATGTTTGAAACAAAATTCCACACTTTTTTTTAAAGTTCTTTATCATTCAGTGATATCTGTGAAGATGGCTTCAAATGAAATTCAACAAAGCTACAATGTATGTGTTAATTTATTCTGTCTGTACACATACACACAAAAGGTTTTATTGAATGCTTCTCAAAATGTTATTTCCTTCATTACTGATTTCCTTTTAATAGCAGGGGCGGATCCAGGAATTCTGTAAAAGGGGGGGGGGTGCATTAATTATTTCTGGTGCTACTTCCGGGTTTCATGTCATTTTTTCTTTTTATATCTTTTGTTTTAACCAAGAACAAGAGGGGGCGCGCGCCCGGTGCGCCCCCCTCTGGATCTGCCACTGAATAGTGTGGAGCAAGATCATCAAATATGCCTATGTCTTCAGCAGTGAAACAGCAGTGGAAACTAAATGCCAACTGACAAAGTTCTACGTAGTATACATATTATGTTGCAGCACTCTGCAATCACTTGTCTACATTTCTCTGAAAAAGTACCACTATCAGGGCATTCAGACGCAAAAAATTTATACTAGAACGGTATAGCTACGCTTGTATACCAAAACGGTATTGCTATACGATGAATTTATACGTCTGAACGGTGACTAACGAAACAACGTATAACGAAATGACGTATAGCGAAACGACAGTCAGAGCATCGTTGCGAACTTGAACTCGATAACGAATCAGCATTCCCTGTGCGTCTGAACGTACGGTGACCATAAACGGTATAACTGGGCGGGGCTTAATGGGACCGCACGCGATAGGAGACCCCACAGCTGTCACTCATGACTATAACAGCATGCGCAGTGAGAAACTACACATCTATACGACGTTTACCAGAACAGTCAAATCAGTGTCTGAACAGTCTTTCGGCTATACAAGGATTCTTTATACCTCGTTTCGTTATCGAGTTTTGGTATAGAATGGCATGCGTCTGAAAAGGGGGATGGTATGAGGAAAGTGGTAATCAGTAAAGTTCAGTTTCCAGCCCTGCTTCTCAATTTCATAAGAGACTAAGGCTGCATTAACAACTTTTTATCAACTTTCTCATGTTTGAAATGAGATTCAGTAGGCCCTACCCACTATCAAAACGCATTTGCAAATGCAATTCGGATCGCGTTTCTCGAGTTGTTGCATTTATCAAGTCTGTCGTGATTGATTGGGAGGCCTCATCACTGCACAGCTCCATTGCACAGTCTGACCCAAGGGGCTGAGATGTGTAGTTGGCAGTGGTTAGTGTGGGCAGGTAGACTTTTAACGTGTTTCAAAACGACTTTGTATAGATCTATCAACTCCACAGAAACCCATTTCTGGCTCAAACAAATTTTGAATCACAATTTTCCCATACACATTTCTAACCCCATGAATCCAGACAACTTTGCATTCATCAACTGCCCAAAATTCCCTTTTAAGTTGTTTGCAAACCTAAATTTTGGCCAGAAGTGAGTTGATTAACGCAATCCTACAACTGCAGCTTTTCTTTTAATGTAATGATATATGTTTGGTTTTTTTTTTTTTTTTTTGGGGGGGGGGGGGGGGGTAAAGCAGTACTGCACTGTTGTGTATGTATCTGTCTTCTTTGATTTTATTTATTTATTAACCCGTTGAGGTCGGACTGATTTTGCTAGACAACACACATTTCTCATAGACACCTGCCCGAGCATACTCGGGACTCGTCCTCAACCTGTTAATGTAACAGTTATCAAGCCACAAGTAGCACAGAATAAATGTAAATCAAATAAATTACTCTATCCAGGAAGAATAATCATGGTACAGTGTACAGTGTACAATGTAAGTGACAAAGAAATTGATGAGATGTAGTGTGCAGGTTCACTCTCAAAGATAGTGACATATACTCGTTGCCAGTCATGGTGGAATGGCAAAGCTGTTTTCAATGTGTGTAATTCATCAAGGAGTACATGGCATGTGTTACATTGTAACTCATCTCAAGCTGTATAATCATTGGAAGATTAAAATGCCTGTTGTCAAGTACCGTTGTGTGTGTGCAAGCACCCTCCCCCTCATCTTGAAACTGTAGGCCTAATGGTTTTGTGGTCCTCTGTTGCCATGGCAATGAAAGAGCGATCCTCTTGTCTTCCACTCATATGTCATGGGATTTGCAGACTTTGCAGCACAATGTGAATTTCTGTGCTTTGAGTAAACAAGTTCATCTGTCTACTGGTGTGGAAAACATTACAAGTGTATGTAAACATACCAGTGGAATTGTCCACTTAGGAACTGTGAGGATGCTCGTAATCATTAAAAAAAAATACACTGCATTACACATGAAAGAAAGTGGTCTAATTCTTCTTTCTTTTTTAGTGAATAACGACAAGGGTTAGAATTTCAAATAATGGGCTTCTGCAGTGATTCAGATTTATAGGCCTACATGTATGTGTGAGGACATTGTCATTATCTCATATTCCTGGGTGACACATTTGGAGAATTAGTGTAACTGCTGGAATAAGGGGGCAAGAAGAGATACACGTAGGCACCATGTTGACACTGGGATAGCAGCTCCCCAAGGAGTATCATCTTCACACACACACACATCTGGCGGCATTTGTAGTGATTACCAGCTCAGCAATTAACAAGTTCTCTGGAATGGTATGCTCCTTGCCCAGATCACTGCTACATCATGAAGTGTACAGTACAAGGCTTATTGCAGGGCAATGTGAACTGCAGTGCCAGTGGCAGATTTCGTTCCATAGGTGATGAATCGGTGGGAGGTGTGCTCTTCTGCTTTCAAAATTTGGGTCGTAATCATGGCTGAGTCTTTTGGATTCATCATTCTCACTTGGCGTTTTCACATCAGCCCGATAAAAATCCAAGCTCGAGATATTTTCCAATTTCCCAAGTCAGAAAATAGCGCGCTATTTCGAAACATCGGGCTGATGTGAAAATGCCAACTGTGAGAAAAATTTTGAAACTTGGGTTGCTGTTATTTGCAAAGAGCTGACCTGCACACCATGCATGATCAATTGTATACTTACTACGTCACAATGCCAATTCAATAACTGTGGCATGCCTCAGCTGGTAGAAATAGCAAGGAGTAGTACATGTGATGCCATGTGGGATATAACATTTGGACATTTTTGCAGTCACCATTCTCACCATACAACTTTGCATCATTTTGCAAAATATCGCACAAAGTAGTACCATTTGGATTGCGACCCAAATATTGTGAAATAACACATTATTTCTGTTAATGCTGTAAAGATTTTGAAATTTGGGTTGCAATCCTGATCGCAACCTGATATGATACGTTATTTCGAATGCAATGCAAATGGCACTATTCATAACAAAGTTTGATGCTTGCCCACCCTGGGGTTCGCATCATCTAGCAGCAATTCTTGATTCCAGCACTGAAAGTTATTTGAAAAATATATGAGGTCGTGCACAGAGCCTCCAGAAACACAAATCAAATATACAGAGAGAAGATTGTGGTTAGTAATATGAAGTATCAAACACAATGGATGACCTTTACATTATTACCTACATGTACTCTCCTGTTTATGCGGCCATGAATGGATCAAATTCATTATTGCATTTCCATAGAAGAGCCTGCAGTGCAAAGGCTGATGTAAAAGATGATTTTAGGAAATGTAGAAATTACCTTTGATGTGGCAATGACCCCAAAAATGAACTTTACCAGTAATCAGCTGTGTTATGATAGTGCTGAGTAAAGAGATGCTTTATAGTATCTGTCAAAAATGATGGACTGTGATAGAATCCTCTTTTTGATAAAGTAATGGAGAGTGCTTGCAGTACATGTAGAACATAGTCAAGAGAGATCAGAAAAGATGTACTTTATGAGTTGGTTCTTTGTGCCATTTTTGCTTGGATTTCATGTCTTAACACTCTCCAACTCGTAGAATTTTTATGTCTTTTACCCCCTATTCAGACGCATGCCATTTTATACCAAAACTCGATAAAGGAACGACGTATAAAGAATCATCGTATAGCTGACAGACCGTTCATACACTAATTTCAACCGTTCTGGGAAACGTATAGATGTGGACAGTTTCCCACTGCGCATGCTGTTATAGTCATGAGTGACAGCTGTGGGATCGCCTTTTGTGCGCGCTCACATTAAGCCTTGCCCGGTTATACCGTTCTATGGTCGCCATACAATGTACGTCCAGATGCACACGGAATGATGATTTGTGACCCGCTACAACAAAATGATCCTAAAGTCGGGCGAGGTCGATTATTTGAAAATTGCATGATATAATCCCCCAATCTTTCTGCTTTAAATTGATATATAACACATTTTATAAAAATAATCAGCTGCGGAGATATCGATGTTTAAAAGAGAGCATGTCGAGACGTCTGGAAAATCACTGTTTCTCGAGAAAAGCGCCCTAAAAGTCTTCCTTTCGACGCAATCGCGATCAAGGGACACGCAAGTTAGTTTTCACCTCTGGACAATAGAAGGTAAGCCCTAGCAACCCCCGAAGAGTTCATTCAAGCACATCAGCGTCGGCGGTGTCCTCACCAACCAATCAGTGACCAGGATGTGAGAAGCGGCTGAGCATAGTGCACCCCGCCCGCACGCACCAGTCGACTGGGCAGTGTGTGAGCTTCACGCTTCGGTTAGCAGCAAGCAGCAAACTGACCAATGAGATCATTCTGGTCGTTGTTAAGGGCGGAACCTATCTGTGGCGCTCAATCCAAATTTTCGAACCAGTTTCTGCTTCGTTGAAACGCCAAAAAACATGGCTCAGAAAACACTATTTTTTAATCGTTCCTTTGATTATTTTGCTTCAAAATTTCGACAGATGAAAGAAGACATGTTAGACTCCAATAATATATCAAAATCAGAAAATCGTAAGTTTTGACCAATTTTAATGCTCTGACTTCAAACTCGATTTTCACGGCTTCGACCGTGCGCGACTTTGGGACCTTTTTGTTGTAGCGGGTCACATTTGTTATCGAGTTCTAGTTCGAAACGATGCTCTGACCGTCGTTTCGCTTTACTTTGTTTTGTTATACTTCGTTTCGTTAGCGTTCAGACGTATAAATTCATCGCATGGCTATATCGTTTTGGTATGGCTATACCGTTCTAGTATAAATTTTTTGCGTCTGAATGCCCTGTACATTTATTATGCATCGTTCCCTATCCCTGAGGAAAACACTCAACATTGATAGTGGTGGCTGAGGATCGAGTCCTTTAATAATTCCGACCCATTCTCTAGTCGTCAATCATTCTGTCAATAAGTGAGATGAATTACCTCATGATGCCCCAGATTTGGAATGTACTGGTATCCCAGGGAAGCTGGTAATCAGAAGCTTAAATCACATGTATTTATTGGATATTCAAGCTCTGACTTTCTCTGTCTCTCTCTTTTTCTCGTCATCTTGTCTGTGTAGTTCTGGTTTTGAGCCTGTCTAGCCTGACATTCAGACAGAGTCCAAGCTTAAAGGGGATGGCTAGTAACTGATCAGTGGGAATCAGTGGGAATGCTGGAGGATGATTGTTCCAATCCTTGTGGGATTAATTTAAGAGTACATTATATATCTATTGTTGTGTGAAAATTATTTACTTCAGTCAGAATGGTCTCATATTCAAGTAATGTGCAGTTTAATGTTTCCAGGTTAGTGTGCCTGGTCAGTGACGGGGCATTAGTCTGTACATTACTTGAATATGAGACCGTTCTGAAGCAAATAATTTTCACACAACAGTAGATATATAATGTACTCTTAAATGAATCCCACAAGGATTGGAACAATCATCCCTCAGCATTCCCACTGATTCCCACTGATCGGTTACTAGCCATCCCCTTTAATCCAATATAAAAGTGAGTGTATTTTATTAAAGGCATTCTTTGCCATTTGTAGATGAAACAAAAACCCAGCTTTTGCACTTAAAAATAGTTTTAAAATGTGAGTTATGGATAGAAACAACCAATGCAATTTAAAAAAAAAAAAATCAGTTTAATCAATTTCAAGTATTGTTAAATATACAAAATGTTAACAGTAGTTATCATAACATTGTTTCTAGAATAAACCATCTGCAGTTATGATTGTTTGAGAAAAATAGTAATATCTCCTCACATTTTAGGCTTTATTCCGAAATCATTACAGTGGTAGGATGTTTTGTGATACAACTGACCTGCACATATGCATTAAATGAGATAACTTGAACATTTTTAAAATCACTGCTCCCAAAGGTGAACAATACCTTTAAAGTAAGCTTCCCTGGAGTTCAATTCAGTCATGGTGCCATATGATGTAATAATGTGACATAGGTAAACATATCGATGTCAAGACAATATCCTGTAGACAATGATTATATCCTGTCATGATTGCTTGTTCAGGTACAGGTCATGATCATTCATACATTGAGAGAGTGAATCATGAATACTTTCGGTCGCTTTATGAGCCATTCACTAATCCTTTGAGTGATCTTTCTAGTACTAAATGCTTTCAAAAAATGTATGTTTTTGTTGTTGTTGTTGTTGTAATGTTCACAAAATATCACATGCAAGTCATGTGACTGTTATTATTTAAATTGCATTTCATTTACTTTCATGTCGTATACAATTGCTATATCTTGGCAAGTAGGCACCAATACAATATGCCGTGCATTTGATTGCATTGTAAACCATGCAGAATCATTGTACAGCTTGTTTTTCAATGTATGAGTGTAAGGAAGGCCAGATGTGGTTCACCATTCTCATCATTAGGGTCAAGAAAGTCTGAAAACAAGACTAGGTAAAGATGCCTGTAGGGATTTCCTCAAAAAGAGAATAAAGGGGAGAAACAAGTGGAAAACGAGGAACATCGAAGGTGCACTTTATGCATGTAAGGCATCGATAGGCTCTACTAATGGGGGGGGGGGGGGAGGGAATGACTTACAATATGCAATTAATATTCAACTCACAACATTTTTTCTTTTGAAAGCTATTAATATAGGCTAGTATACTCTTAAATATAGGAACATTTCATGTAGGCCTATGTCTTCCTGTTTGAATTGAAAATTTTGACTGTTGCATACAGTATCAACCTGTTGCTTCTTTTTGCTTTTTCCATCTCTTGGCAAATTGATATGCCAAATAAAAGAGACCACAAAATCTTGTGGAATATACCACCCCAAGTGATACAGATGAGTATGCTGTATAAACTATACTATCATGTCCAGTCATTTCAGATTTTCAGTCCAACCTCTCCTACCTGGTCTCCCTTTATCCGGATCTCTCCATTATCCGGATGTGATTTTGCCTTGATTTTTTTTCTTAAAAATCTAATAGTCACAGACATAAGGGGGATTCCAAACTCGGAGAAAATTCCTTCACAAGCTCACATGAATTACATATTATTCCAACATAATTAACATACATTCATATCAAATTTTCATCTGAATAACATACATTCAGACATTCACTAACCCCAAATCACAGCAAGAACATGGACAGAAAACTTATCATTAAATCACGGCACAGTACAGGCGATCATACATTGAGTAAATTATCAGAGAATTTTGAATGAGACCAGCTGATGAGGACGTGATATGTTCACGCAAAATTGATCCAGGTACATGTACATATAGCTACCATTGGGTAGGCAGCTACGTTGAGTCTTCTCTATTTGGCCAAATCCAATATCCGGATTGAGCGCTAGTCCCAACATGTCCGGATAGGAGAGGTCGGACTGTATGTATGCCTACAAACGAAGATATTAGCACTGCTAGAGCATTACGCTCGACGAAAACATGACGTGTGGGTGTATGTCCTCTGTTTATATCACAACAGAAGATTGATTTCAGTGGCGTGGTAAAAACAGTAGAAAAGGGGCCACTGCTGGCCTCTGCATTGGCGGGCAGATGTTGGATGTGCACTCTGCATACATATCTATAATTTATATACCACGGCTTAATGAGAGTGTTGAAAGTAAATGGAAGAAACAGAATTGGCTTTTGAATATCTTTCATGATTTGTAGCCTGTAACGGACATGTTTTTAATATATATTGAGTAGTATAATGTTCAGCGTATTGATTCATAATGCCTTGTGACTCCGCTCTGATCTAGGTCATAGCATTGGTAAACGTGGTTTTATAAAATAAGTAAATTTAACTGAGCACTATTAAAGAATCATAGTGTAAACAATACTGGCATGGAAAAGGAAAAATATGGAGTTATTCCCACACATAGTGATATTTGTTCAAACAAATACAAATTTTGATGTATCCCTCTGTGATCAAGTAGATCATTTTACTAGTTGTAGATGAATCTTTGAAACTGCTGTCATAACGAGAAAGCAAATCTAAGCAGCATTTGAAGTACCGTTAAGTGAGGTTGCTGATCTGACAAAAAGCAATTCAAATCTATAATTTTTGTGAGTGTTGTCGGTCCTTTCAGCAGATGAAATAGAATGTGCATAATAATTGGTAATTGGCAAGAAATGTGGCTTGACAAATGTTATCTGGGGTGCCCCAAATTTACTTCCCCTTTTTTCCAGCCTACTGATATTTACTGGTGGGCAAGTAAAATGAAGTGGGCACATCAATGGCAAGCAGAAGAGATATCTCAGGTAATGCCCTATAAACATAACAACAATCAGTGTTTGTGCATTCTTAGCATACCAATGCAAATAGCCCCTATGTAATCGATTGATAGCACAGTATACACAAATGACCCTGACCACTCCACTGTATTAAAACACACTGTACTTTTAATGTGGTTCAAATCTGTCATAATAATCGAAACTTGATTGGAGATAGGTTCCTGTATGACATTTTGACTCAGACGTATCGGTACTTAATTGGCTGAGGTCATTTTTGCCTGGCCTTAGCCGCAATTAATATCCTATGCAGGAAGAATTTATGTCCCAGAAATTTGTATGTACTGTAGGCCTGTTGTGTATCAGTAGGAATGATTTGATACTGTGGCATCATCATATCAAAAAGGAAGCTTTATTCATAGTCATGATAAAACCTTGACATTGCCACATATGTACCCACTTCCAAATCCAAATACAGCGATGAGGGAGAGGTTATGTTTTGTTATGTGCAATCTCTGGACTGTAGAAGCAATTGAAATTGAGGTCTGTTCATTGCCACATGCGTGCAAAAATAGGGATGAGCTGCGATCACCTCGAAAATTTTGATCAGCTGCCACAAACACATATCTACATTGTATGCAGAAGACTGTACATGTATTTTGGATAAACTCCCTACCAGTTCATCCATTAGTCGCTGTAAAGCAAGAAATATTCGTGGCATGAAATCTTTGCAAAATGGAGCCGACGGCCTTTTTTGCCGCATGAAAGTTTTGGGAATTGCCACTGGCATTCATGCAATGCGTAGTACAGACAAGAACTTTGGCATGCATTTTATTTTGCAAATCTTGGCTCTGGCAAAATTCACGAAATTAAAATGCACACGTAATTTCTGGTTTTACAGTGCTTATCTTGAAGATTCTTGTCTGGAGAGGAACTACACAGTGTCGAAAGTCAATTTAAAGATATCACAAGGATTGGCTATTTTGGCAGTGATGACATTATCTGCTATCTGTGTTGATAGAGCACAATCGTACTCATCTTGACTGATACTAGTTACGTTCAGACGGCAGGCCCTAACCTCAAGGTTAGGAAACCTGGAGGTTTCGCTCTTGCCCCCTAACTACGACGTGTGTCCACACGACGAATCTTAACCTCGAGGTTACGAAACTTCGAGGTTAAGCTTCTGCCCCCCGTAACTACGAGTGGATCCTACTCGATGTTAAAACCACAAAACCGGAAGTTTCAGCCCACATCGCGCACTGCTAACAAGGCGCCTATTTATTCTTTAGTCGAACCCTGTCGGACTCGCTTTGACGGGTACTCTTTTTCTCTGTCATGGTATGCAGAGATAGCACTGCACTGATGACTTTATGCCTTTATGAAGATATTCGTCGAAAACATTTTTTTAGCGTCGGAGAAGAATATAGAATACAGTTTGATAGCGAGTAAATGTTAATTCGACATGTTCAGTTTCAGAGATCAAGCGCATGGGAAGAAAAGATGATGTTGTTGTGTCATGCGTCATAGGTTTTTCACGTGTAGTGTATTTGTGGTGTACGTTTGGGAGGTTGACCCGGAAGCAGAGGGAAATTGTGGGGGCCGGAGTTTACGGCGAGGTCACTCTTAACTTCGAGTTCGTTGTGTTTTGTGTCCACACGGTGCTTAACTACGAGTGGGTACCCCCCGCGGCTCGTGGTTAGAGCGCTAACCATAAGATTTCTCGTGGCTCGAAACTTCGAGCAAACCTCGAGGTTTGCTAACTACGAGTGCGTCTTCACGGTCCCTAACTACAAGCTCTAACCTCGAAGTTTCCTAACTTCGAGGTTAAGGGCTCCCGTCTGAACGTAACTACTAGAAGTAGTGTCGTCGTTATCTGCCGGTGTACGATACCGGTGGCTATATATGAGCCGTATCTTATCTAGGAAGCATGTCACTGACTGGCAGTTTGTACATTGTATAGTCAGAATTTGGACTGGGAAGGGAATTTTGTTTACAGTTACAGATGAAATATGGAGTTCATCTGAGCTGTAGCTCCATGCACTCGGTGTGCTTAATGTATGGCTTACATGTACATAGGTGCTCTCCCACTTTTTGCTTTTCATTTTTGTGTGCTTGTTTGTGTGTATGGTGGTGCAAATTTGAAATGCTGATTTCTTAGACTGACAATTGCAAAGGTGCTGCATGCTTTTCTGTACATTTTTTAAAAACGTCACTTGATAAGGAATGACAAATATGATTATTTTGGAATACAAGGCTTACGGTAATCTAGTGTATAGTGGATGAATCCTGAACTCTGAAGATGATATCAGATTCTTTAATAGTCACATTAAATCATACTTTAAAACACTGACATCCCTGAATTTTGTTATGTAGTTTAAGACACCAAGTGTGATGTGAAGCTTATTAGATCCCCCCCCCCCTGAAAAAAAAAATCCCTTCAATGGAAAAAAAAAAATATGTGGGGAGGGGGGGGGGGGCAGAATTGAACATAATGTCTGTCATTTTAGGATGTTTCAAATTCCAAAATGATGTTAATGATGTGCTGTTTTTGTACACTCTCACCCTGCCACAGAGATGTGTACATACAATGTAGAATGATGGTTAACCCGTACAATGGCTTATGACATTCTACACAAGCTCTTCCAGCCTACAGTACATTAGCAAGGGTTTCATATCACAGATGTATGTCACAAAAACTTGAAAAACTACCAGTTAAGTGCTCATCGAAACTTTTACTACTTTTGACCACTTTCCACTTGGTACATTATGGGATGCAGTATATGAACTTTCCCATGTGGTACATGTACTGTATCATCATCTTGTAAGATATGACATACTGAAGTGCTTAGTACACGTATATCTGCAGTTGTCCCATGTTTGAGTTCAAGCACCACTGTATGCCAGTCAAAGCATAGCAAGTCATTATGTACAATGCTGCTGTTGACATACGTTTAATGTTTCCCAATAACGAAGCTGATTAGCCTTGCGATGGATTTAACAACTCCGAAAGGAGATATAGCCTCACTGAGATAGCTCCCATTAGTGTATGGCCAGGATTTGTTTGCAGTACATCTGGTAAAACTGTTGTTAAGGGCATAGAAAATCATGACATCATGGAAGAGGGATATAAACTCAATTATTGATAGATTGCAATATTGGAGCAAAATCTTAGTAGAATGTGACAGCAGATGTATAGGAGAGCTTTTTGTCTTGATTAGTGTCTTGCTTGTCTTGTTTGATGATTATGGAAAACAACAAGACTTTCTCTCCTATAATCATGTTAGAGTTGAGTCAGTGAATATATTTCTAGATTTCATTTTTTTTTTTCATCATTTCAGGCATCTATTGTCTTCTGTTTGTAACTCATAATCTCTTTTTAATGCAAACTGGTATGGTGCTTTTTAGTTTTTCTTTGTGTGTTTTAAAATCATTTGTAATAGTTGTCAGCATGTGCAATGTATGTTGTCTCAGTTGTTCATGTTCTATCACTGAGAGTAGCAGCTTTGTTCTGAATCAGAATCATAAAAAGCCAAAGTGCCATTGATGAGCTTTTTGACTGTCTTGGAAAAAACAACAACAAACAAACAGAAAATAGAGCTGGTAGCAGTTGGAGTTTGTAGTTCAGTGTACTCCCTTCTCAACAAAGTCATCGGGACCCGCAATCTTCTTTCGTTATATCAAAATTGATATGAATATCTACACACTGTATGTGTAGCGAGTTGCAATATGGGATGAATTACAAAAAAAAAGAAGAAACATTGATGGTTTCTTTGTGTACTGTTCACATGATTAGGGCAAGGGTTAAAACAAAATCAAGCGGGACTTATTTTCACATCGCGATGCGCATTAGTATTGTGAGTGTGAACAATTTTGCTTTGTCCACAGAAGAATTATTGGTTTTCGCATCATGCAGCAACAATCAATGTTCAAAAACCGTTAATTTCGGGTATGTGTGAATTCGGCTGGAATGGAGATGGGATTGAGACGTCAGTGGTCAAAGTGAGGTTGCATCTCTTGGATAGATGTGGTTTAGGCACCCTGCTCCCTAACCATAAGGTAATCGCCGCCTGCTGCATAAATTTCGTCTCAGTGTATCTTCAAAACATGTACACTGTACTTTGTATGCAGAACACATACATGTACATAGTGTATTTGGTATACTGTACCTGGTACTCCAGTGTAAAGTCTATCATTCTATGTAGCTTACACACGGTGGATTAACCATCATCAATCAATATTGCTATGCATATGGACAAAATGATATGCATGGACATTGACAATGTACAGCTGTATGCTCATGGATTCCTGAAACCTAATTAATGTACAATAGAGTGTGTATCCACAGTGAAAGGACTGGCTATAATCTAGAGGAAACGATGTATTTTGAGCCTGTCGTGATATCACTGTTGAGCATACACTACCCTCGCAAATCCAAGAAGCTTTGAAGCCATTTTTTTCTTCAATCAATTACCATAGATGCCATCTAAGTTAATAAATTGTAGCAACAATTTTGTCCTCATAAGCTATTCTTGGAAATAAAAACTGAAAGTTTACCTCTCCCATTTTGCTTGGGGCTTAATTTTCTGTGGCACTATTGCACCATGATCTCTATCAAAAGTCTGGTGGGGCAATGCAGAGTAAAAAAAAAATAATAATAAAAAACAAAAAAGGAAAAAGAGATGATCTGACATATTATGCAAAAATTATCCAGACCAGGTTGTAAAATTCTAACAGATCAGGCACTGCTTGTCTGACAGGACAACTAGCTATAGTGATGCATTTATGTGACTTTGGGATTGAGAAAAATAGATAACATAGTAAAGTGGAAATTTCTGTGCAACCAGAAGCTAGTGCAAAAATAAAAGCACACAAATATTTTTGCATTCCATATGTTCTAGTACATTTCAATAACCTGACTGCAGAACTAAAAACATACCGAATTCATTTTGTCCAGCCGAGCGCCAAAAATTACTCTCGAAAATATCCACTTTTACATGTACAATAACTCAAACTTATACTGTAGAAGTGGAAATTTTTGTGACGTTGAAATTTTCTGCATTTGGTGCAACGAGAAACTAGCACAAAAATAAAAGCGTGCAAATATTTTTGCTTGCCTTATGTTCCAGTAGTTGATGTCTTCATTCTGTGGAATTAAACACATGCAAAACTCATTTTATCTTGTCGAGCGTGAAAAATTACTCCCGCAAAAGTATTGACTTGTACAGTAGTTGCAAATGTGCTAGGTCACCTTTAATGTCTTTGAAACTAGTCTCGTCATATCAGCATTGTGCATACGGTATATGATGTAGATTTTACAAGGTGAAAAGCATTGAGACTCTCCAACATTTGTAATGCTAAGAAAATAATGTATCAGTATGATTTCATTTGCTAAACCACAATGAGTCTGGCAATTTGATGATAGTCCCACCCTTGTTATACAGTTTGTAGTTCACAGGATGTAGCCTCAGGAAGTGCCCTTTATCATAGGGATATGACTTGACAAATTTTTCGTCATAAGTATACAGTTTCTCAAATTATGAAACTAGATTGAAAAAATGTGGTTTCCAATCTACTCCTGACCTTTTTTTTTAAAGCTCATCAGAAACCTTGCCTTATCTCATACTTGTAAGTCAAATTACTTTCATGCAGCACTTGTAATACACGAGTACTTGTGCTTTCATTTTGCAGGAACTGCCACAATAAACGTACGAGTAACAGCTGCTTTTTATTTGCACACTACTGTAAACATGAAAATTGCACTAAGTGCTATGTTTTGGAGACAAAATAAACAGTGTTGAGTGTGCATGCACACTGTATTCCTGCACTCAGCAGAGGTACATGTATAGTTCAATATGAATGGCCTGTAAGTATTTCCGCCATATATTTACATTTGTTATAGTTCATCATTGAATGTATGGAACATGGCAACTTAGTAAATTACACCAGACTTCTTTTTCCTCATCAAGGACGCAGACTTCTAGGAAAAGCCTGAATTCAAGCCTTGTTACTTTGTTTTTTCAGATCCTGTTGTATACAAATTGTAACTCTTTGTGTATGTTTATGCTTAACTTTTTTTAGCCGTTAATCAGCATTTTGACATGAGATCAGTGCAAAATATGATTGCATCCCGACTCACTTTGATATAAATGCTGTTTTAAAATGGCGATTAAAAATGCACAATTTAAAAGTGCATTTATAATTGATACACGAAGTATTAAACTTGCTATTACATGTTGTATACTGTAGATTAAAAGGTGAAATCCTCATTCTCCCAAATCCTAGTAGTACTGGTTTGACATTGCTATTAAAACACTCAATGATGTGCTGCCTTTAAGCTAGTACCCCTCAAGCTTAACTAAGACCCCATTTACAGTGGCAGGCCAGCCCGAGGCCCCGCCTATTTTGCGGTACTCGGCCCTGCCTATTTTGCGGTACTCGGCCCCACATTTTCGTGCATTTGCACTGCCTTGTCAAACCGCACCTGGAGAGTGAAGTTTCCTTGTGCGTGTTATTTTTTTTCCCCTGTCGTTATGGAGTTGTACATACATGTAAACATTTTTTTATTTTCCAATGATCTCTACAGTACAGCCAAGTTGGTTCGTCTGCACATTTGGGTCTGTTTGCATTTAGCTGTATAAACAAAAGGTTGACCTCGGGCCAGCCTCGCTTTATGGTACCGCATTTTAATTTTCGTGCATTTACATCAAAATGAAGGCTGGCCTTTTGCCTACTGTATATGGGGTCTAACTGTACAGTTCTTTTCATGAATAAAACTACATTAGAGGATCATTTTTATTCTGTGATACACATTATATTTGTATGATATTATGTGCATTCATCATAAACATTCATGCTTATAAGTGCCTATCTGCATGTTTACAGTATAATACAATGTACAACTGTACTATGTGCACTATACTCGTACTTTATTTTATGCTGATGCATAGGCATACTGTAGTCATTTTGAGACAATCATGTTGAAATCAGTAGGAAAGATGTTCCTTATATTTATGATGTTCCGGCAAAATTAGATAAATAATTATAAAGATAAATTAATATAAAAAATACCCGGTGTTGGTTCATGTTCCTTGAATGTAGACGTGTTATGTTTGTATTATACTTGTTTACAATTGTACTCGCTTTACAAGGGTCACAAGTGTCATGTGAAGTGGACACTTCAGGTGAAGTGTTATCCATCCTAGGTGGCCCTTCACTTCATGGTAGTCACTTTTTAAAACAAGTATCACACCTCTGACACTACAGTGTAAATTGAAAGAGTTGTTGTTGTTGCTGTTGTTGTTCATTTTCCATCTGTGAAGATGGCTGGATAGCCCATATTCAGCTACACTAAGCTGGTCTTCCATGGGGTCCAGTTGGATGTGGGGTGGGGACCACTGCACCGGGTTAGACACCCTGCTCTTTGCGATGAATGAATGAAGCGGGATCTTTTACGTGCATGAGCTGTGACTCTCTCATACACGGGACCTCCATTTTATGTCCTATCCAAGGGACAGAGTGTTTTGCCTCTTGCTAGAGGGGACGGTATGTTTACACATAACATTGCTCAGTCCAGACTCGGGTTCGAACCCGGGCCGCGTGATTGTGAGGCAGACGCGCTACCGACTGAGCCAAGTGGAATAAGTGTCAAAACAACTGAATCACATGCACACACAAACAAACATGGTTGTCTCCATTAAAAAAAACAGTCAGTATTGTCTGTCAAGGTTATGTGAGTCATTTAAACAATGCTGATTTCATCCCACACAAATAACCCTGAATTGTCGGCTGCATTCATTTTTCTTTTCCTCACACATACATAGTGTAGGCGAGAACAGAATGTTTGCTTGCTGTTTCGTGCTCTGCTGAAAGGGGTTGCAAACTCCACATGATGAACATGAATGGCAAATTGCTCTTGAAACCTACATGTATAGAGTCACTATCAAACCATGAAGGATGTATTGTGAGTGAGCAGAACTGCAAATTAAAAATCATTCAAATCATTCCAGTATTTGTTGCCAATCATGATTGCAGAATGTAATGGGACTTTATCTGTGTGGCATTTACATGTATTTGAAAGGGGAAGTCAACAATGCTGAATGAATACTCTGCATTATTATTATTATTTTTTTTTTACCTTTTGAAGGAAAAATTGAAAAATGATGTATTGTATCCATAGCTATAAGTCTTATCATATTAATAGTACAGTACCCTCTGCTAGTTATTAAGGTAGTGGGGACTGAAACCAAAACTACAACTGTGTAGCTCGTTACGATTTTTGATAGATGAGTGTTTGCAAGGCTTTATTTCATTACAGATATGACAGTCATACAGTAATAGCCTTACATGTAGTTGTAAGCCTACTACACCTTGGTGAGCCTATTACACCTTGGCAGGCCTACTACACCTTGTCAGGCCTACTACACTTTGACAGGCCAACTGCACCTTGGCAAGCCTGTTACACTGTAGACCATGGCAAGCCTATACAATTTGACAGGCCTACATTTGTACTACACTTTGACGGGCCTTCTACACCTTAGCTGGCCTACTACACCTTGACAGGCCTACTACACCTTGACAGGCCTACTACACCTCGGCAGGCGTACTACACCTTGACGGGCCTACTACACCTTGGCAGGCCTACTACACTTTGACAGGCCGACTACCCCTTGACAAGCCTGTTATATACAGTACCTTGGCAAGCCTATACAATTTGACAGACCTGCTATACGTTGACGAGCCTACTACACCTTGACAGGTCTACTACACCTTGGCAAGCCCATACTACACCTTGGCAAGGCCGTACTACACCTTTGCAAGCCTATTACACCTTGAAAAGCCTGTAAAACATACTGTCTGTACCTTGGCAAGCTTACTACATTTAGGCCTACTACACTTTGACAGGTCTACTACACCTTGGCAAGCCTACTACACCTTTGCAAACCTAATTCCACCACAACAAGCCTGCTTTCAAAAACAAAACCAGGTTGATGAGAGAGATATCCTTTTCCCAAATTATCATGTGTGGCTGAATTTTTCACTAGAATAATAAGTGGTGATTGATTATGCTGAAAAATTTAAAGAAGAATCAGTTTAATCTTCCATACCAACAAGCTAGTAACGTAAAAAAAAGAAGAAGAAGAAGAAAAAAAAAAAACACTTGGGTGGGGGATGTGTAAACATCCACACGATAAGTGAAACTGGACAAAGAAAGAAAAGTTAAAAGCCAAAATGTTGTGGCAAGGCTTATGACAGTAGCCAGAATACCAAAGTCCATTTATGAATTATAACCAGTCCTGAGAAAATTAGATTTGTCAGTGCTAAGATTGTTTGAGTTACATTCGTAGCTCTGGTTGCCAAATTTTTGGTTAAGCGTGGGAGGGCTGTGTAAATGGCACTGCCCACAAGATGGTCTGTATTGGCTTCCTTCTAATTGCAACTTCAGCCATGCATGTACGATAAACTCCACAGAACGTTTGGAAAGCGTGGTAAAGTGCAAAAATTTGCACATAATTGTTACAGGGAATGAGACTGCTGTATTACTACGAGCTGAAATTTTCATGTACAGATATTTCTGCAAATTTTTACTTGTCAGGCATTTACATGGGTTATTCATTTCATGTTTCAAATTCTTTGTTGATCACGGAATTCAAGATTGGGTTCATGTTTTCTAGTTCCATGAAAAATGAAAAAAAAATTGCAACAAATCTAAACCTCTTTTTTGTTACTTTACTTCTTCAGATACATAAATACAGTGTTATCTTGGCGAATTGGAGCCGACGGTCTTAATCGCAGCATGAAAATTCCACGAAGCCACTTGCATTAAATGCATTGTTTAGAATTGCGCGAATTTTGCTTTTGCGAATATTAGCTCCTTGCGAAATTAGTGAAAGTTTCATGCCGACAAAATTTTCTGCAAAATGAAATTCGGCATTTATACCATGAAAATCAAAATTTCATAGAGGGCTCCTACTCAAATATCAATGAGTAGATCTCTCCAAATTGGTGCTTTTATCACAGTGTAACAGTAATCTCAAAATTTGATGTAAAGCGTCCTGACTACAGCCAATTCAGAGAAAACAATCAGTTATGATCTGAAGACCTGTAGTTGTTGACATGTGATCAAGCCTTTTGTTTCTGTCTATAACAATTGCATTCCATACCATACTTATTAATAGCAGATGTTTCCGTAGAAACCACACAATGTATTGTAATTCTAATAAAAGTTCATTGATTTTATTGTTCGTGTTGTTGTTTTTTGTGCATTTTTCCCTTTTTTTCCCCCCCATGCAAGCGGCTCAAGCTTTGATGTTGCCAATATGTGTGATACCGTATGCCTGTATAATCAGGCTCAGGATTTGCTCATTATTGAAGGCGGTGCAGGTTGTGCTGCAAAATCAATATCCCAATCTGTGCACAATATTCATGTACAGCTACGCGTATAGGTACACTGTAGGGTGCCTACTTGCTGTGTATGGCAAGTCCAATGTAATTTGCTGCTTATTAGTGCATGGAATCACTAATTACGTACACGATGATGTGATGTCATACAAATGTGTAAATAATGGTGAGGTACAGTAATAACGTGCAGGATAGCCATTAAAGTTTGTGCGACCCTTTTGCAACCCTGAAAATTAGATTGCTTTCATGAGCTGGTATATTGTAGAGATAAGTAATCCAGACCTTTCCTCAGAATAATACATCTGAAAACTTTTCTCTAATGGAGGAGGGAAACAATACTATAGATTTCCAGTGAATTCATTTGGACCCAGAAAAGAGTTCAGACCAATATTCTCAGTACAAATGGGGAGCATAAGTGACATTGGGTTAGTTTTTAATATCTTTGTTGTTGTTGTTGTTGTTTTTTAACTCAGTGGTGTATTACTGTAAGTTTTTATACATGCTGATGGGAGACACTGCTCTTCCTTTTTCCTACATTGTTCATTTCATTTCACTTCAATTTAATTTCAGAATTTTCAGTGAAAAATGCATCAAATATAACACAATAAAATGATACATGAAATCCAGCTAGGATATAATACAAACATGAACATTTGGATCTAAGTATGAATGCAAAAAAAAAAAAAAAAAATTTGATGGAACCTACTTTAAAAGCAAGCTTGTTAAAGATCCTATATGAAGGGAATAAATGTTCGTAAAATTCGTTTGTAGATGAAATATATGTTGGTAATTGACCAATTATGCAAAAAGTTTGGCTCAAATCCCCGCAAGCATCTAGATATCCGCTATTTGCAAGTCCCAAACATCCCCCTCCCTCCCCCTCGAAAACCAGCCACAGTACGGGACTCCAAAAGTTGTGACGTCACGCCAGGGTAGTTAGAGCCACGGGCCCCGGATGCTCTGTAGAAAAGCATTTGGCATCGGGAAAGAATTTCTGTCAATTTTTTTTCAAAGTCTGAAATCTCTGCTATTTATACTTTTGACACCAACTCTTTACTGTTTGTCTACACTTAATAGTATTATCATGAACTGCTTCTTCTCAAACAATTATTTTGTATTACTATGATCTGCAACAAGCCCAAATTTCACACAATTATCACAATTTTCTCCTCATAGTTTTGGTGCGAAAGTAGATCCGGTCGGCCGTCGGTCGGTATGACGTATCACCTCGCAGCTCGTATCGTATGCATTGTACGTACGTACGTGCGGTTCACATTTGTATCATCGTAACTTTTTCATAGCGGTTCGTTTCGAAATTTCGCGTCGATCAATTTTGAGCTTTCACTCCTTCCGAAAATGGCCGAGAACAGTGAGTTATCAGAGTGATCTTTTTATGGACTTTGAGGAGTACGTTAGTGAAGAGGAATGAAGCGACAAAAGCAGAGAAGGGGACGAGAATATAGACGAGGACGATGGAAGTTGGGAAGATGTAAGCTGGGGAGAGGACGATGGAGAAGTGGGAGAGCAAGGTGCTGTCGACGTCAATCCAGCCGGGGAAGCAGCGGCAGGGCCACGGGTGCCGCAACCCTATGAGCCGCTGCCTTTCGATGGAGATGGAATGGCAAACGACGGGGATGCTCCTCGTCTCGATTTTAGACATATTCATTAAGACATATTTCAAATTTCATGGCGAAATGATGTTTCTATCTTGAGAAATTTAACTTTGAAATCACAGCAATATCACCCCATTTTTTTACGAGCACGCATGAAAATGTGACCCAAATCATGTTTGCAAACAACGCCGAAAAGCTGCATTCGCGTGTGGATCTCCAGCGATCAGATAATGAGCGTACAGCGGTTAGAAAATACGCGTAACAAGCGCAGAAGCCACTCCCCCTATGTGTTGTCATACCCTGTGTGCGCTGCGTGCGTACGTACGTGCTCGGTATTCAGTTTACATTCGATTCACATGTACCGTATTGAGCGCCCTACAACACGTACGAACCCCGCGTATGTATGCAGGCGCAGCTAGCTAGCAGCAGCTAGGCAGCCCCGCCGGTAAAATTCGGGGAGCCGAGCGGACGAGAGAGCATCGCGATTGCAAGCCAGGGCAGCCGGCATGGCGAGCATGGTTACGTTCGCACTTTGGCTAAGCGGACATGATTGTATTCACAACCGACTTCTCGGCTTTATAGTGCCAGTGACTCGAGCATCGCGAGTGCACTTTCGAAATATAAATGCCATATAAATGAACAACGATAAGATCATAACCAATCCACAAGTAAACTAATAATAGTAGACAGAAATTTAGTCTGGTTGTTTTGCAAGACGTACGTGATTTGTGAGCGTGACTGTATCCGATATGTACAGTACAGGGTGCGTGCTATGCTGTGATGCGTGTTGTAGGCCTATAGGAGCTATCGCAAGCGACACCAGCCCAGTTTCCTGCCTCGATATGCACATCATACACAACACATACACACACACACGTAGTGACACACACACACAGAGGTAGCTCTTTGCTGGCAGCATCTGGCGTCCGCACCGTACCGCGCGCTGGCACGTACAGAGTCGCATCACTCGCGGATTAATCTTTTACGCGGGACGTTATTTTTCCAACCAAAATAAAACTAAAAAAGTCCTCTCAAAATTCTAAATTTTCTGAATATTATGTGATGTATCAAAAAATCGTTCACTAGAACATTTTTTTCTAATAATTCTTAAACAAATTAGAACATAAAATCCATCATAAGAGAGCGATATGACGCAATTTTAAAGCTTTGACAGCACTGCATTTGCGTGGACATAAGAGGGAATACCCTTACGTGACATCATAATCTAGGGGTCTTGACTCAACGGGGAATAAGGCTTCGATATTTTGACGAAATTTGAACGCATATTCCTCAAAAACCAACCTTTTTAGGGGTTTGAAAGATGTGAGATAGGAAAGTATGGTTAATAAGCCTTTCAAAAACACAAACAGTCCAGTTTTTGGCGATCGGCTTCTTATGTGAACTTTAAGCATAGGTCCCACTTATGGACACCGAATGTAAAGATCAAGATGAGGAATGCGGATGCAACATAGGATCAAAATTTAAAAAAACAAACAGAAAAGACGAAAATACTTTGGGAACATAAATATAGCAAATTCTGCTCAAAATCAAATACAGATTAGGAGAGCAATATGTAATTGGTACCCACATTAGAAGTATAATAAGATGCAGATGTACAACTGCAATGAACAACATTGCCCCATATCATGGATAGAATATGGATAATACAAAAATATAAAAGCTCTTTCACAGTCCAAGATTCAGGATTACAATATAAGTAGTTCACACACACTCAAATGCCCACAGTGTAGATGCATCATTTCTCAGACTTGACTCTAACTTTTTATGAATCCATTCTTGATTTGATTGATTTGATTTGACTTTAAATTCAATTTGATTCGATTTGATTTGGAGTTTAGGACCAGGTTAAAACTCATCTTTTAAACAATGCATTTTATGTTTGAATTATGTATGTCTTGATTATTACTTTGTAATGCGCAGTAGAGTATATTTTTATAGTAGCTGCACAGTGTAAATGTCCTTTATTCTTCTTCTTATTATCATAATTATAATGATAATTATTTTTATGGTTATTATTGTTATTATTATTTATTTATTTATTCTCTGTATGTCATTTTCTTTAAAATTACTTCTATTTTCTACAGGTTCATTAATATTGTACAAAATAACAGTAATCTATTTTCAACATTTCTTTTTTATTGATCTTGTATTCAAATTAGTCATTTTGTGTGTAACCCTATATACATTTTGCCAAAGGAAAATCATTTGTGGAAATAGAAAGCATGTCTAGACTTTGCCAGTTATGATGGCAAGGAAATGATACACATTTCTAACGACCACCATTCTTGTGCATACCACCTCTCCAGACAAATGGGCTAAAATATGCGTGAAATGAATGTCATGTGTGAGAGAAGAAATTCCACATTGAGATTGTTATGACACATACATATATTCTTATTTGTTGTAAGAGGAAACTTACACTTGCGGTGTGGGCTTTACAAACATTGAGGATTTTGTTACCAAGGTCACAGAACTGTGCTCTTTCAAGGCGCAACCGCAACCGTGGTGATGTTTTTCTTATTTCCCCATTCTTTACTTGAAGGGAGTGCTGGTGTGACCAGTCAAAATATAAGTTAAGTAGGGCCCACATTTTATTTTGTCATTTTGTATGTGTGTGTGTGTGTGTGTGTGTGTGTGTGTGTGTGTGTGTGTGTGTGTGTGTGTGTGTGTGTGTGTTTTGTGTGAGGTATGTGTGAGGTATGTGTGACACTGAGTGCATTGGATTGATTGTCAGACATAAATTGTTTAACCAGACATTTTCGCATGCATGAAGCTGTCGCGAATTTTGTGAGGAGCCAAGATTCGCGAAAGTAAAATGCAGCTGAAAGTTTTTGTCTACACAGTGCACAATTCGCAAAAGTTTCATGCCGCAAAAGGGAGCGTTGCCTCCAAGTTATGATTTGATTTGAATTGATTTATTGGTTCCTGCATCATCATTGCACATGCAGATACATGATGCATTGTTGGTGCCATACACATACATACTGTTCATTGCCTTAACAATGTACAGCAAAAAAATTCAGCGATACAATGAATAATACAGAAGGGCTACAGCTTAAGCATAGCTTGATTTGAAAGTTTGATTTATGAAAGTTTCTGCTTTTACAATTTTCTGATAATACGTAATGTAACTTTGTAATATCAGTCTTTAAGGTCCTTATTTGATGAATGAGTAATTAAAAGCCTACCAGTAGTGTACACACCTTGTACATTCAACTTAAAGTGAAATCTGCAGATTTGTCTGTGAAACATTTATGATTGCTGTGCTGTTGTTCTGCAGTCTTATGTAATGCTTGGGAGATATATTTAAAGAGATATAATATCTGATTTGTCCCCTTCAGATAATTCATATCAAAAAAGATAGTCCCAGTGAGCTAGAACTATAGATATTTCATATTCATTATTAATTTATGCCATATCATGGTATCTATTCTTTTGTTATTGTGTTTGAATGTGAAGATTTATTAATAAATCTGCTGATTTGAATATTTCAAGAATGAACTCAGCCAAAGTATTGTTGATATTTCTTGATATCTTTCATAAAAATAGCAACTGCTACAAACAGTAAGCATCATAATATTGACATGAATTCATAAAACCTTTAAAAAAACAAATTGAAAAATCCTGTGTGTGAAGTTATTAACTTTATGTGAAGACTACAAATGTATGATTCATGAGCTACATTTCATCAAGCTCATAGGCGAGGTGTTGCTCGAGGCGAGCACGGAGACGCAGCCGAAGACAGCCCGACAACACGACACCGGGCTAAATCAATAACGGTGAGCAACCGATGTGCATCCACTGTGTAATGGCAGTTGGTCAACACTCGGCTGCACAGCAGCGGGGGCGAGCTTTGGCGCAGGCGTGCTCGCGCAAGCGAAGCAAACCTGATGCCACCTCTCCATCGGTGGCCTGGTTGAGTTGTCCAACCATCAGCTTTGTGACGGACCATCAATTATCTCTCCAAACTAAAGGGTATAGGGGAATCATCATTCACAGCTATACCATTCTTATATATAGCAAGCTGGAATAGCTTCTCGTGGAATGATTGTGCTGGCATGTACTGTGCACGGAGTCTGTAGAAATCTGTGATTTTTTATGCCTCCGCCACGAAGTGGTGCCGGAGGCATTATGTTTTCGGGTTGTCCGTCCGTCCGTCCGTACGTCCGTACGTCCGTACGTCCGTACGTACGTCCGTCCGCTTTCGTTTACGCGATAACTTGAGTAATATTTGCTGGAATTTTACCAAACTTAGTCCAAGTATGAAGTATGATGGGGCAATGATTTGATTAGATTTTGGGTGAAATTGGCTAAAGGTCAAAGGTCAAAGGTCAAGGTCAAATCATGAAATTGTATCCGTTTACGCGATAACTCAAGACTGGATGGAGCAAATTTCACCAAACTTTGTTGGAGGATGATGTATGATAGGACAATTACTTGATTAGTTTTTCAGTGAAATTGGACAGAGGTCAAAGGTCAAAGATCAAGGTCAAATCCAAAAATTTATCTGTTTACGTGATAACTCAAAACTGGATGAAGCAGCTTTCACCAAACTTGGTCCAAGGATGATGTATGATGGGACAATTAGTTGAGTAGATTTTAGTGACATTGACAAGAGGTCAAAGGTCAAAAGGTCAAAGTCAAATGCTAAAAATGTTGCTATTTCCCCCATATCTATGCGATGCCCGCAGTTATTTTCTTGAAACTTAGCGTAGACATGTACTACTGCGTAAAGATTCTCCAGAGAGAGTTTCATGTCATAAGGTCAAAGGTCAAAAGGTCAAAGGTTAGGTGAAAATGTTGCAATATCACTTTTCTCGCAAATGGTTCAATATATCTTCATGGAACTTGGTACATATGCATGTACTGACTTGCAGGGATTATCTAGGGAATTTAGGGGTCATGGGTCAGTAGTCAGGAGGTCAAAGGTCAAAGTCAACTCCTCAAAATGCAGGGGTTGCACTTAACTAGCCAGGCGGACTACTTAGAATCAAATTTGACACTGAAGCAATATTTTGGCTAGCCAGACGGACTAGTTACTTCAGAATTTTATGATTTTTAGCTAGTCCGACATGATTTTGGGTGGCCAATGGCCAGCGGACCATCGCCAATTTCGAACCCTGCAAAATGTTACTATTTCCCTCATATACTAGTATATATGCAATGATTGCATTATTAGTTTTAAAATTTAATATATGTACATGTATTACTTAATGGAGATTCTCTTGGAAATTTCCAGCCAGAAGGTCAAAGGTCAAAGGTTAAGGGTCAAAGGTCAGGTTTAAATGAAAAAAAAAAGATATATTTTGTACTGTAATTACACTCTTTCTTCATACCTTGAAAATTATACTCAATGCATAAACTTATATAGTAAGGTCGGTCAGAAGTCAAGTAGAAATTTTCATTTCCCCAAATATGTGTACCTGCACTCTTTAATAGACAATTATAGCAAACCCAATTCATAGAAAGTGAACATTCAAGATATTTCTGACAAATCTGTTATTTCGATATTTTGCCAGTTGTGTGAAACTGTCATCACACATTGTGAAGACATTGTACTATACACCTATTGGGAGAATCATGCATTATGGCGGAGGCATCAGTCGCCGTAGCGACATTTCTAGTTGTTTTTTGAGACAATGTCTATCTCTGTTCCTGCATTGTGAAGACATTTTTAGGGGTAATGAAATGAGACAAGGTTTAAGATATTGAAATACACCTTTAAATTTAAGAGAAATCAAGAGCAATAAGATTAAGATTAAAGGATCAGTGCATGCTGACTGTGTTAATCTATTGTACCATGATCATCACTTACAATGTATATGGCAAAAAGAATATCTAGATATTATGTCCTTTATACTCTATTTATGATAATTTTCATGTTACTAATTCTTTAATCTGTATGAATACCATGATCATCACGTATGTGACAAAAAGAATATCTAAATATTATGTACTTTATATTCTTTTTATGATAATTTTCATGCTATCTTTCTTTTAGGTTACTTGGATATGAAATTATGCCTACCAAAATCTTCAAAACCAAGATTCTGTTGGTGACACAATCTGTCAGTCACCGCTTAAACACCAGTACTAATTTGAGTAACAAAGCACTTTGGAACGCACCTTTCCCCTACACTGAATGGTGGTACACAGATCATGTTTCCATAGTCACTGTTACGGCCAACAAAAGACACTGTATGGAAACATGCAACTTAACATGCTGAGTTCACAGGAAGGTGCATTCCGATGTCTTTTGTTCACCATTTGATTTTCTCATCCTATTGTATATATTTTGCTTGTGGGTGGGTGGGGACTGGGGAGGGGTAGTTCTTGTTTAAACAATAATGTAGTGCATTGCCCGATTGTCAGTGGAATTTAGCTATAAATGGCAGTGGGCTTCAGAACTGTGCATTTCTATCTGTATTCAAGCTGCCATGAGTTATGAAGAAACAAGTTGCCAGGTTTTTGAGATGGATGATGGAAGCGATACTCAAAATATCCCCATTTTCCCCGATTGTCTTGTCTTCATAGCTTTCAAGTACCATTAAATGATCACATTGAAAAAGGAACATGTGAATTTTGAACATAGACCCTACGATGCAAAAGTCCTGTAATTAACCTTGGGTAAAAGGAGCCATTACTGATGCTGATGCACATTAAACTCTTGGGCTAAACCCTCACACAGCCGCCATCTCTGAATAATACTGACGTTGTGTAACAACAAGCTTCCATTGGCATGACATGACTTAAGCATGCAGATTCTAGAAATGTAAACCTACAGAAACATCTGCCCAACCATTTCAATTATCATATGGATTGATGTACAGGTACCATCTCTCTTTGAGTTGTTCCTAATGTCTCCACAGTAAATTGAAAAACGCATGACATTTTACACCAGCCAGCTTCTGAACGGCATGCCCGAGAGAGGGCTGACTGATTTGACAAATTTCCCTCTAGTTGTCAAATATTGATTTCTGTATAATTTAATTGTACGAGGGAATGACTAGTCAAGGCTTTTTCATTTGTATTTCTCTCTACATTTCATTGTTAGGGTATGATTGCTTTGTATTTGTAGCAGTAATTCCATCCACAAAGGTTCGTTGAAATTCTTGCGCAGCTTTTTTATTCCCCTCCTTTTTGCGCCCCCTTTTTTTTTTTGTGCCCAACAAGATTTACTGTTCTGTTCATCACTCGTCAGAAACATGTAAACCTTCCAAGACATATATGACAAGATGCATAATGACAGTGGAATTAAGATCCTCCACTGCATAAAAGCATTGATATCAAATCATTTTCCTTTTTTTAATCAGGTCATTGATGCAGTTATTAAACATTATTCATGGCTCCATCAATCATGTTTAAAACCTCCAAGCAGCAAGGGGGGGGGGGGGGGTAGGGGGGGGGGAGCAGGATGGATGCAATTGAAGATGTTATAAAACTGAAAGATGTATTCATATTCAATCTTTTCTTCTTCTTCTCCTGCTGTTACTGTGATAGCCTTTCTATTTTCCCATCTTTAAACCATATGTTGGGGACATAATGGGAACAAAATGGCCAAGATGTAAATACAATTGCACTGGCAATTCCATGATTGATGGGAGCTTGGCAATGACGGCATAATGCACAATGGAGAAATATTCATTGTCAGGAAAGCTATTTGTATGGCCTTGTGTAAAAACTTGTGTGTGTGTAAGTGTGCATGCATTTGTGATACACAGGATGAAGATATAGTATCAGTGAAACCAACAGGAAACAAAAGGTATAGAATATAGTGAGCGAGTGGAAAATGGGCACACGGAATTAGACTAATATTTGTATTTTCTGTGTGTGTGTGTGTGTGTAATTTTGCATGCATGTGTGTGCATGGGAGTGTATTTGCACGATACTGGAGGAGGTAGGATCTTTAGATAATGAGTGAAAGGGGAAGTAATGAATGAATGAATGAATAAAAACGTGGCTTGTGAAACTAGACTTGCAAAACTTCTTGTTGGGTGTTTGTGTTAAGTAGACAATCTTATGTAGACACACTTTTTAGTTATAATATATTGTATATTGTTTGTTTTACATAAAATTTGTATTATTTTAATCTAAACTGAAATATGCAAATAACATGCTGAACCTGTCCACCGAGTCTCGATTGCATGACCGGTGCAGTTTCAGTAATCAAATCAATCAAATCAATAACACATGCAAATTTATTCCAACCCACCTTGCACTAGAATGGAGCACACTCATGACCAGTATAGTTATGATTGTCATATACATGAAGATAGAGTTATCTATTCAGATTTGTAGCATAGCATGGTTATCCCCTTAGTAATACAACAAAATGGGAAAAAATAGAATTTTGCATTTAACGTACATCAAAGTTCATTTTCTGCTGTGCACAGTTAGGATGACGCAGCAGTTGATGTACACTTGTAATGTATCAGTATGTGGTACCATGTCGTTCGTCCTGACTGGGGGATAGTGAGCAAGTTTGTGTCCGGATGTCTTAAGTGCGCACCCAGGGCTGATCAGGCACTGAGTAGCCCGTTTAGTCATACCTGCCCAGAGCTATTTAGGTTTGGGTTCACTGAAAAATAAAACGCAACAAGGAACTCCCGAGTAAAGAGTTTGTGAATTGGAGAATGGTAGACCTCAAGCCACATCCATAGAGCATTGATTGGTAGCATTGTGGGCTGGCTCCTGAGTATTTTGACTGTCAACACAAAGAGACATTCATCGTCTGCTTCCCTCTCTCCAACCTTTTCTCCCTTCCCTTCTTCCCCTTTCTTCCTACATCTGTTACTCTATCTATCTATCTATCTATCTATCTATCTATCTATCTATCTATGTATCTATGTATCTATGTATCTATCTATCTATGTGTCTATCTATCTATCTATGTGTCTATGTATGTATCTATCTATCTATCTATCTATGTATGTATGTATCTATCTATCTATTTATGTATGTATGTATGTATGTATGTATGTATCTATCTATCTATCTATCTATCTATGTATCTATCTATCTATCTATGTGTCTATGTATCTATCTATCTATCTATGTATGTATATATGTATGTATGTATGTATCTATCTATGTATCTATCTATCTATCTATCTATCTATATATTTCTCTATCAGTCTATCAGTCTATCTATCTGTCTAACTCTATCTCTCTGTCTGACTGTCTGTCTGTCTAATTATCTGTCTATCTATCTATCTGTCTATCAATCTGTCTGGCTACCTGTATCTATCTATCTCTCTAACTCTTTGGCTGTCTGTCTATCTATTTATCTGTCTGTCTATCTATCTCTCTGTCCATCTATATATATATTTATTTTTGTCTATCTATCTCTCTGTCCATCTATATATATATTTATTTTTGTCTCTCTAGCTGTCTATCCTTCTCTCTCTCTCATTCCATCTCTCCCCTCCCACCTTTTTGACCTCTCCCCTTCTTCCTATGTATTGTATATCTATCTATCCCCTCTTCCTCTCCTTTCATTTTACTTTTCTCCCCTCATCCTTCCTATATCCACTATCTACCTGTCTATCTATCTTTATCTATTAGATCTATCTTATCTCTCTCTCCCCTTTCCTCATCTCCATTTCCCCTTTCCTTCTCTCCACTCTCTCTTTCTCTGTCTTCTTACTTTAATTTGTATAAATATATTCTTCCGCTCTGATAGAGATGCGAATGATTCAAGAGTAAAGATGATATGTCTGCTGCCCAGTGTGTGAAGTGAAGAGGGGGCTACATTTAAATTTAATCAAGTGATTTTCTATCAGGTGTGAAGGAATGCAAAACAGAGTATTGATTTCTGGCTGGGAAGCTGGGGCAGAGACCAGCATGGTGGTGGTGGTGACTGGACAGTAGTCTGTCCATTCCGGGAGGAGGAGTCGCCATGGCGGCTACTCTCATCAGCTGCCGCCGCAGGGTGAAAGCTGTTCCAGCATCGTGTTCAGACTTTTCTACCTACGATTTCAAACTGTCATGATTTGACTATCACTGGCAAAGCGAACCTCTGCTTGCTCAGGATGTGAAGACCTTCAAGTCTAGATTTTTTTGACACAATGAGGAAGTTGTTTTGCCATGCATCACCTTTGAGAGAATGAACAAACTATAAAAATTTATGAATCATGTATTATGTACAGAAAAAAAACCAAGAACTCAAAAATCAAATCAGAGCACAGCTGAATGTTTGATATCAGGTACCGAATTCTGGTGTTGATGTTATCAAAAGAAAGTATATTAAAGTGTATCAGTGCATGTGATTTAGGAAAGTATTCACACAAGTGTATGGATATTTCGAAACTTCTCTTTGTTAAGAAATGGCATTCAGTATGGAGATGGAATTGAAAGTACTCTTATCAAAAGGGCCAGTGATAAACACTGCATGAGTAGATAATGAAAATTGGAAAGACAAAATAGTTTGAAAATAGATTTATAATGTGCTCTGAGACGGGTGACTTTGAAATGTGCATTGATTACCCCAAAGCTACATGACCTGTTTTCTTTGTCAGGAGACACTCTGTACACTTTATTCCTGTACACAGGTCTGCAGTAGTGCATTGGATAAACACACATTTTCAACTCCATTACAAGGCATGACTTTCCAATTTCGATAGGCATTCCTCACTTTGTCCATTATGCCTTTTTATAAGATGTCGCAGCGTAGATCTTCCCTGCTATCAAATTTTGAGTGTGAACGCACTGCCAACTATGCAGTGCCAGGAACGACAGGCCTGCGAGAAAGTCTGCTCACCACGTGTTAGCGAAGGCGCCTCGCGTCTTCCTGATTACGAGCAAATAACTGTCGCCACTTAGTGAGAAATCAGCCATGATACATTCCAATCAGTTTGTTGAGCAAGCAGACTTTCTTGCCGTATCGTGTGCATCGGCGCACCTAAGCCAGGGATATGTTGAAGCGAAGCCAGGAGAAGGCTTCGCCTATATATTTGATATCCATCTGACTGAAGAAGAATTTGTGCCTGATTTGCTGAGTATTGGAAAGGGTGTGAGGTTGCTCTGGCATCCAGGCATTGAGACGTTCTTTGCTTCATTTCAAATTGTCTTGAATGTTGATGTCTCTGGGGAACATCCAAATTATGTCCCATCTTTCTGGCGTGAAGTCTCCCCCTATCTCTTTCTATATGTCCTGTCATCGCGATGCACTCTTCCCTATTGATTTGTGCCATTTTCTCCCTGCTTACAGCTGGTCAATGGGCCGGCAGACTGTCTGTCAGTCAGAATGGTCGATGGTAATGGTAGACATGTCACCATGCTGTAATTTCCACCTGTGGGAATGTTACAGAAAACTGCTTGTATTGTACACAGATGATTCATTGCATGTAGACTGTGCTGTTTCTCAGACAGTGCTTCTGTGTCAATCAGAATTCCGGTTGTAGTGCTGTCATAATCGATATGAGATCATTGTTATTAATATATCATCAGTAGAAGTAGAAGTAGTAGCAGTAGCAGAATCAGTGATGAAACATGTAGTAGCAGTATTGATATAGTCATGCATTATTGTTATTATTATTATTATTATTATTATTATTATTATTATTATTATTATTATTATTATTATTATCATTATTATTATTATCATTATTATTATTATTATTAAATTATCAACATCATCATCATCATCATCATCATCATCATCATCATCTTTCTCATCTTTCAATTACTATCAGCAGCAGCAGTTGTACAAGTACATTGTAGTACAGTCAAAGTAGTGTGTGTTCATCTAACAACTTAGTCAAAGTCAATTTCTATAGGGCTTCATGTCAGCTGTGGCTGCCAAGAAAATGGTAAAGGTAGCAGAACTGTAGCCTCCAAATATCTTCCCCACTCCAGGGCGATGTGTGTGTGTGATTTAGCTTTAAAGTGATCGTATAGTTTTGGTTGAGACCTAATTTCAGGTTTCTAACATTTTTTGTGTGGGACCCACACTTTATTACTATCGCTTTGTTTTACTTTGTTTTTGCATGTTCCAGTCATTTCAAACCCGATTTTCATCAAATAGACTTTGAATTCCTCTTAGAATGGTATGCTCTGTACTGTATCACATACTTGCCAACTCTACCGCATTTGGCGGTAGACTACCGCTTTTGAAAGATTTCATTAGCATTCAAGCTAGCGCTGCTTGCATAGGCATCCTGGATTCTACCGCTTTCTCAAATGAAAATGTTGGCAAGTATGATATCATAAGCGTTTTCTTGGTGTCTCGCAAAAAGTTAGAAGCCCAATTCTCATCTCCCCCAATACTGTACTATCCCTTTAAATGATATAATACAATTAGTTACTAGATTAAAACAATTAACTCATTGAGGATGGGTTGATTTTGCTTCAACCCACATTTTTCTTATACATTCGTTCTCGTTCACATTACTCGGGATTAGTCTTCAAAAGTTAAAAGTGTATAGTACATTCACAGCTACTCTGTCAGGAATATATTTGACCAGGGCCCCAGTTTTCTCAAAAGAGAAAATGGATTGTAAATTCCCTTACCATACAGGCTGCAATAGACTTATGATAGAAATCAACTATATCGATTATAACTCTTCATAAAACAGGGCCCAGGTGTATTTTGTTTGTGCATGTGTCTGTACAAGTGACAGCACTGCCTACTATAAACTTAATGATTCCCAGAGTTCTGCTTTTTCCTTCCCCCCCCCCCCAGAAATTTATCAAATTGATTGTTGTGGCAAGGCAGTGAATACATTTATTTGTGCCTTTTCCACATCTGCATTTGTCATATCCCTCTCTGCAGTCTGTGCAAGCAGGTGGAAATTTGAGCAATACAACTTTCAGTGTGATGATACATAGCCAAGAATATTGATGTCATCGTAATCAAATTATTTCATTATTAAACCATCTTCCCTTTTCTTTCCCCTTTCTGTGCATGTCTACCCATCTCTTTCTCTTCCTCCCTCTCCCTCTCTTTCTCTCTCTCTCTCTTCCTCTCTCTCTCTCTCTCGTTCTTACTGTCCCTTCTCTATCGTTTTTTGATGAAAGCTTTTCACAAGAAAATTGTCCTTGTTCCGAATTGCCAATCTAGGGCAATTTAATTGCTATTCATTCATCTTTTTATGCTCTTATGTAGTTCTGTTGAATGCTTTTCCGTGTGTCAGGAATTTGAGGTCATTTAAAGAAAAAATATGTCAGTGCAGTCCCATGAATATAAGTGAAGTAACAATTCAGACCTGTTAGCTGTATTTTGCCAACAGTAAATTTCAAACCTGCAGCTATGAGCGCAGTTGGAGTTGTCAATAAATCTTAAATTTTCATTCACTTATTCAATGCACTTATGTGTGTGTTGGACAAAGCGTCATATCGCTGTTACAATATGTGACCCGCTACAACAAAATGATCCTAAAGTCGGGCGAGGTCGATTATCTGAAAATTGCATGACACAATTCCCTGATCTTTCTGCTTTAAATTGATACATGACACATCTTATAGAAATAATTGGCTGCGGAGATATCGATGTTTAAAAGAGAGCATGTCGAGATGTCTGGGAAATCACTGTTTCGAGAAAAGCGCCCTGAAAGTTTTCCTTGCGACGCAATCACGATCGAGGGACACGCAAGTCAGTAGTCACCTCCGAACAATAGAAGGTAAACCCTAGCAACCCCCGAAATGCTCATTCAAACACAACGTTGGCGGTCTCCTCACCGACCAATCAGTGACCAGGATGCCAGGAGAAGCGGCTGGGCATAGCGCACCCCGCCCGCACGCATCAGTCGACAGGGCAGTGTGCGAGCTTCACGCTTCGGTTAGCGGCAAGCAGCAAACTGACCAATGAGATCACTCTGGGCATTGTTAGGGGCGGAGCCTAAATGTGGCGCTCAATCCAAATGTTCAAACCAGTTTCTGCTTCGTTGAAACGCCAAAAAACATGGCCCAGAAAAACGCTATTTCTTGGTCTTTCCTTTCATCATTTTGCTTCAAAATTTCGACAGATGATAGAAGACATGTCATACTCTAATAATTTGTCAAATTCAGAAAATCGTAAGTTTTGATCAATTTTGATGCTCTGACTTCAAACTCGATTTTCACGGCTTCGACCATGCGCGACTTTAGGACCATTTTGTTGTAGCGGGTCACATATTGTCGTCAAAATGGAAAAACATAAAGTGTTGTCAAGGAGTGACTGAGGGGTGTGTACACAAATTGCCCTGACTTTTGCCTCAACCTATGCAGCCATTTTGTTCTAGTGGCAGTTGGGTATCATGGAGGAATTGCTTTAATACAGGAGAATGGTTGTAATCTGTAAATGGTTAGTTTTCACACTATTTCTTTGATTTCTTGCCATTCTGTTGTCTACTCGTGTAATTTTTACACTTCCATCAATGCTAACCTTCTCTTCTGTAGAACTTCTCACATGCTGTTCCTCTCTCTGTACTGTAGTTCCTTTGACATGCCACAACTTAGTGGCACATGAATGAGGCACTTTCAGAATTTTACATATATTTGTACGTTGTGCCCTAAACATGTTCAAAATTATTGCATTCTTATTCATGCGATTGTTTACTGGAAATTGTACGTCATCGAATTTGAAACTTGAACATGAAAAGGATATTTGTATGATCCCATTTATTTTGAACCATGAGCACCTGTATACTGGTCTTTTTGCACTTTTTGTACCTAATCATGATAAAATTTAGTTTGCATGTACATTATAAGTGTGAAATGAAATGAGATGATATTCATTTTGATTCATTATCCATAATCTGTGTGTATATTCCGCATAGGACCATCATATTGATATGTGTGGTGTCCCAGCCCCATGAGCCCAAGACGTGCTCCTCACAGCTCTTCCTCAGCATCGTCGGCTACCTTGTCCTCCAGCTCCTCACCATCGTTGCCGAGGTGATGGTGACTGTCATCAGCCTGCGAGGCACCATCCTCTACGTCCGGCCTCGGCAGCACATGAAATATGTACTATATGTCACGGGCGGTAAGTACATGTATTTCGGTCAGGCATGCCATGAAGGTTTTTCTTTTCTCTCTTTCTTTCTTTCTTCCATGTGCCGCTGCCGAACCAACGAAGATGTGTCTTTATTTTTGAAGTGTGTTGAATTTGAAGGAATAATTGATGTCCAAAGGGAAGAGTCCTGCATCGCTAGTGAAGTGCTGTCTGCATTTGAATTCATAGGATGCTTTATCTAGAAGAATACAGAATTTTTAGTTGTTGAATTCAGTTTATTTTGGGAGGTGTGTGTTGTTGTCTAAATTCAAATGATGCACATGTATCGGATAGATTCATAGCCCCTGTGTTATGCAGAAAGTATCACAAGTTCCAGGGAAATTCTTCCTTGGAACTAATTAATATTGGAGGCAAAATGTTATGCAGCAGCTACAATAACAACAGCCAAAGCTGAGGATAAGGAATAGCGAGGCTTCTATACTCTAACCTGTGCAGTACATTAGCACTGTTAATAGGAGAAGTCAACGTGACAAGTGTATGGGTATCACTTGTGATTTATATGGGAATCATAACTATTTAATGTACCCTACATTTTGTTTACAGTGTGAAAGTAGGGCCAGCACTAGCCACAGTCACGCTAGCAAAAGATTTAGAAGTTTAAGATTGCAAAGTTTTTCCAATGTGACCATAAACTTCCCGCAAAACTTTTCACGAAGCTTCCTACTAAAAAAACTAGGGATATTTCCTTCACCAGCCGAACTTCTCAATTTTTAAAAATGTAAACGCCAAGAAAATAAACTTCGCGAAGTTTGTCACGTGGCCAGTCCACCACCTTTTTTGCAGGCGATGTCTCGGAAGTACACAGTCATTGTTTTGTACAGGATTGCATTGTTACATCACAATCACCAGCTGTCAGACGGCATAGTCTTTGTTTTTTCCTTTTTTGCACACATGCACTAGTGACCCAAACTTATCAATCCAAAGATCGAGACGAGAACCAAAGATTGCAAAGACTTTGCCATCTTAAACTTCTAAATCTTTACCAGTGTGACCGGTGGCTACTGATCATATAGAAAAACAAAGTTTTAACCTCCTTGTCTGTCCAGATTGTCAAACATGTTGACCTTCACCTTGATTTCTTGAGGGCTTTGCGTCTCAGATGAAGTTAGAAAAAGAAGTGAGAAGGGGCACTGCAGAGGCAATTTATTCGTGAGCATGCACATGTTCCAATCGGCAGGCAGTCGCCAAAGGGTGGTGAAATAATATGTTGTCCCTGTTGACATTTGGTCATATAAACAGTAAGCAAAAGTGGTTTTAACTGACTTTGAAAAATTAGGATGGTGGCAGCGGAGGGAAAGGAGATCTACCTTGAAGGGGATGGCTAGTAACTGATCAGTGGGAATCAGTGGGAATACTGGGGGATGATTGTTCCAATTCTTGTGGGATTCATTTAAGAGTACATTATATATCTATTGTTGTGTGAAAATTATTTGCTTCAGAATGGTCTCAGATTCAAGTAATGTGCAGTTTAATGTTTCCAGGCTATCATGCCTGTACAGTGACGAGGCATTAAACTGCACATTACTTGAATATGAGACCGTTCTGAAGCAAATAATTTTCACACAACAATAGATATATAATGTACTCTTAAATGAATCCCACGAGAATTGGAACAATCATCCCTCAGCATTCCCACTGATTCCCACTGATCAGTTACTAGCCATCCCCTTTAAAGTAAGGAGAACAGTTTGAGGGTGACATCAAATTAGGTAGCTTAAATTATGGCCGTGTGTGGGTATGCAGGTAAGGGAATACATAGATCCCATCTCCTCCCACAAAATGAGGCAACTGTAAAATATAATTTAGGGCATTACTGAAAGCATATACTGCTTGTGGCGGCTGCTGTTTGGATCATGGTCTGTAGAAACCCTGTATGTAAAGAAACCACAACTGGGAAGAGATGATCAAAATGCTAACATGTTGTGAGCTAGCAGGCTTCTTGCTGTGGTGGTGAAGCCAAAAAAGAGTGCATGTTAAATGATGCAGGAGTGATCAAGGCCATCCGTACAACACATGCATCATCTGTCACATTTAGAACATGGGTGTACTGAGTGGTGATCGGTTTCCATTTGGTTGACTCGATGTCGACGCCATGCATACATCGTCTCGTTGGCGAGGCCAGTCGAATCACCTCTGATGCACTTTCAGGTTTGCTCCAGCTTAGGCTCATACATGAACTTTCACTACTTAGAGAAACAGAGTCACTTTGAGAGTAGAAGGACTTAAAACTGTCGTTACCATGTGCAATGCTAAAACATCTTAACTCCATAGAGCAAAGTTACAAAGAAGTGAAGATATATTTTGAATTCGGTTCTGGTTTTTGCACTTGCCAGGTTGCCTGGGATATAATATACCGTGTGTCATTTTTACTGCTCACCAATAGTAGTAGTTCAGAATGCGAGACAAAAAGTACATTGTATTAGTGTGCTCTACACAATTTTAGCTACTCTCATTTCACTCTTGTTCGTAAAGGCTATAAGGTAGTACTGGTGACCCAAGTCTTTTGTGGTTTTCTGCGGGTGATAATGTCAATTCAATTCCACAGAGATGGTACAATGTATTCTTCAGCAGTTTCATGAAGATTTGAACTGTATCTTAGGCTTTAGAGCTCAGCTCTTATGAGTATAGGATGTATGTGTATGTATCAGGGTGGTCGTTAACAATTTTAGCATGTTGCAAGCTCTGAATGTGAGAACATTGCAGAAATCATATGTGCACAGAGTGCAAATCAGGAGCATGTAGCATGAGATAAGTCACAATTTATTTCCTGTTATTGTATTTACATTCAGTGCTCTATCTTAAATGTTTTGAGCATAAATTTCTAAGCAGTTTGATGTTTGTCAAGTTTTGCCCATGTTTTTCACATGCTTGAATTCATTTTGTTTTATTTTGGTTTAAACCATGGACACAGACCATAGTTTTGTATGGGTCCCCAAGTGTCACATGGCCAATTTTGTTACGAAATCAGTCATTTCGTCGACGAAATGATCATTATGAAAATTTCTTTGACGAAATGGCCATTTTTGTCGACGAAATGACTGATTGCGTAACGAAGTAGGCCATGCGACACTTGGCGACCCATACAAAACTACGGTCTTTGTCCATTGTTTAAACCATGGACAAGATTGTACCACCTTTGTGAATTCGGGCCCCTGTGTTTATGTCTGTGTGTGTATGTTGAAATGCGTGGTGGTTTATCTGCAGCTGATATGAACCCACTGTAGGGATGGCAGTGAGTGTAGAGCTATCATAGTATAAAGGCTTCTGTGCATCACCTACCATGCATGTACTGTGAGAGTGCTGTGGCTTCTCCCAGGGGATGCTAAATCAATAATCATCATCCCCTCACTTCGGTTAGAGGTGTTTATCATCATCATCGTCATCATCATCATCATCATCATCATCATCATCATCATCATCATCATCATCCTGTGGTACGGTATGACGACAGCTTGCTCCCTCAAGATTGATAGTGGTGCTTGATTAGGTTGTGATTGTTTATGTCAATTTTAATTCAGACCTACAGTGTATATACTGAGTGTGCTATGTAGTCTTTATATTCACATCTCACAGCCACTTTCATCTTCACACATTCAGCAAGCTAAATGTCACTCATCATAGATTTGTGAAAGTTGTTTTTACTTTTAAGAAAAAATACCGCATGTAGGCTTTTTTGTGCCTAATTTTTTTCTCAGTCATAAACTGTGTTCTCTTCAGATACTCCATAACTCTGCTAGTTAGATTTCAAAGAAGACTGGGGGGGGGGGGGTGAAGTTCACTTGGCTTTTAAGGCACAAATCAGATTTAAGAAATTGAGAAGTTTCTCCATGGCAACAGAGCATCGTGTAATGATTTTTATAATGCTAACAATAACAGTATATACTCATTTGTGTGTTCACCGGGCAACATGTCTGTCACTTTTATACTGCTAGTGTGTGAGAGTCATAATCTTACAATTAATACATCATATGCAAAGTTAATCTAAGAAGTTCCTCACCAGTGGAAAAATGAGCAAAGAAAGTGGGATTCACTATGTTACCATCTGGTTACATTGTAAAAGGAGATTTATATCGTCTTTAAGAAACAGTTATTAAATCACAGACATTCCAATGGTCAGAACAACCTTGGTTTTAGTCTAACTTTGCTTTCATTTTAATTTTTTGTTGAGCCCACCGGAGGTGTGGGGAGACTAAGGGATCGCCTGCGGCGTCTGTCCGTCCGTCGTCCGTCTGTCCGTCCGTCGTCTGTCTGTAACGCTACAAAAACTTGAATAACTCTCTACTGAGGATTTCAATTTCAATCAAACTTGGAGGGAAGAGTGGTTATACAAAGTTACACATTTTAGCAAACATGAAGGGCACCTCAAGGTCAAAGGTTACAGGCAGAGGTCAATGAACTTTAGGGCCCAATGTTAAGTTTTTAAGGCGCGTTTCGTTTATGGCTCGTAACTTTTGATGTATCTGTCTGTTTGTGACCAAACTTAGGTGGTAGATGTCCCTTGGGAAGTTGAAGGTTACCACAGGGTCAAAGGTCACAGACAGGGGTCAACAAACTTTTAGGGCCCAATGTTAAGTTTTTCTGGCGTGTTTTGATTATGGCTCGTAACTTTTGATCCCTTTGTCCGTTTGTGACCAAACTTGGATGGTAGATGTCCCTTGGGGAGGTGAAGGTCATCACAAGGTCAAAGGTCACAGACAGGGGTCAACAAACTTTTAGGGCCCAATGTTAAGTTTTTAGGGCACGTTTCGATTGTGGCTCAAAACTTTTGATCCCTATGTCCGTTTGTGACCAAACTTGGATGGTAAATGTCCCTTGTGGAGTTGAAGGTCACCACAAAGTCAAAGGTCATAGGCAGGTCAATGAACTTCTGGGAGTTAGAAAAATATCAATTTCTTGTACGCGAATGGGCGAGACACTATTTGGCACTTGCCTTGTTTCATTCCACCATCTCCATTTGGAACGATTTCATCTGTGTGTGGTAGATTTGCCAGTAAAGGTATCCTACCGTTTATGGTGGTGATCAGTAACTACCAAGCACACGTAAAGTTTGAATCAGTCAATGTTTGACAGACCTGTGCATGTTACTTATTCATCAGAGAGTTAAACTACAAGGTTGTCCAATCAATCAGTGGAACAGAGCAGTCAAAACCAATCTGTGATAATTCTTGGATGATGCCAAAAGCAAAGCACCAGAAGTCATTTCATCTCATTTTCATCTTCATTCTCTGATGTTTTGAAAAGAAATTTGTTTCTAGATTCTTATTTAACCCCAGCGTCTATCATATTCAAAACATTGTTGGCAAATGAGTCCTGACCAAACCTTCAGTTTCATTTGCTGCTCGTGGCAAGTACTGAGATTGATTTTGAAAGGGTTCTTTTCAGCAAACACAATTACTGAAAAGTGATTATTAAACATTTCGATAGGAGATTTTGTTGTAGTTGTTGTTGGGGGGGGGGGAGCAAAAATTTCGAAAATACTTTTCTATGATACAATTTTTGTGCAAAGGTTTCTACAAAAGCTGTCAGTGCTTGGCATCATGAGCTCGCAAAGATGACAAAATATGATGGCTTTGCTCCTTTATGCCTGTTCTTTGGCTTGACATGTTCTTTGTTAATTTTTCGTGTAGTTTTGTTTATAAAAAAAGAAATTGTTATTTTACATTAATGTGATTAAAGTGAGTTTCAAGAAATGTGTGTATACAAAGAAGTTTCTTTTTTCTTCAGCTGACACTAGTTTTTATATTCAGTGAGAATACATCCTTCATATTAAAGTAGAGAACTCCTCTTTTACTGGATGGAGATGACTGTTGAATCCCTAGGATTGGTTTGATTACATGGCTAATCCAGTGAGCTTATTGAACGCTGCAAGCATGGGATCTTGGGAATGGGAAGGAGTGATGCAGCTGTTCTCAAAGATTCTTGTTAAATCTCTGGAGAGAAGGAGTGAACGAGAAGGATGGAGGCTGCATCCTTCTTGAGAGGAATCCCTAGATGAGAGATGGTTTCCATGGAGATGAGCTGAGGTTGGTAGGGAGGTGATGTCGACATGCTGTGTAGTATTGCATGTGAGGATGCCAGTCATGTCATGATGCCGAAAGGGACGTGTGTTCATGTTCGCTCATGTGTACAGCCTTCATGGGGGACTGAGCCCATCTGTAATGAGCACCAAGAATGACACACAGTGGCGTGGTGATCTAAGAAGGCGGATGAAGTTGGCCAAGCGTGATAAACAATGCTGCTGTGCGTGCACAGAAAGGGGAAGTGATGCAGCTGGATGGAAGATCCCGTGGATGGGAGGAGGATGGGTAAAGGTTACATCCCCCCAGAGGGGGAAGCCCCTGGATGAGAGGTAGTTGCCATGACGAGCTGAAGACAAACAGGAGGTAATGTTGACTCAGACTTCTTGCGCTCACAGCATGCGGCAGGCAACGGGCTGTCGGAGATGTCAGGATGCTGCTGTGAGGGAGTGCATCTTTCATACTCTCTCATGCATCCAACACCTCATTTTGCTGTGCAGATGACAACTCTAGGATGAAGGCTAGATAAAGGAAAGCAGACGCTCATGTGCAGAAACCAAACGAGCTGCTCTTATAGCACAGTGGCTGCAAGTCATTTGGCCTAATTTGGTGTGACATGGTTTACAACAGAAGCAAGTCACAGACAGTGATATCATGAATTAATTAGCAAGCATCAAGGCAATTGCAGTAGCATTGCATTACTACTATATCACCTCAGTTTATACGAAGTCAGTACCAGAGAATGATTCAATACCGTAAATTGCCATTTCTTTTTGCCATAGAATATTGCTTTCCTGTGTATTGTTTTGCCCTTTAAAAAAAAAAAAATGTATATAATATATATATACACTCGGCAAAAAAAAAGTAAGTTCCCCCCTAACATTATTGGATATATCTCAAAAAGTACTTTATGGATTTTCATTATTCAAAAGGGAATGGATAGGGAATTTCATTACTCATAACATGAATGGCATATCATTGCCACCAGATATCATTATTGGTGTAAAAAAATGCATTTTATGTCAAAATGCATGGGAAAAAAAGTTGCACTTCAGGCTATAGGAAGCATATTGTATACATTTCCTATGTAAGTTAGCAAATGACCTTTTTAGATTGTGTAATTCTCGGGAATTTCTTCGGGTACAATGTGCTTCCCTATTAAACAGATGTTATGCATACTTTTTAAACAATAGCCTTTTCAATATGAAAATGTTGGTAGAAGCCATGTGATTTGTAATTCCAATTTGGGTTGATCACTTTAATGTGCCTATGGCCATTTTGCATCATGCGCTCAAGTTGTAGATCAGTTTTTGTTGAGGGAAATGGCAACGGACCTATGGAGTGGCCTGCAAGATCCCCTGACTGTAATCCAGTGGAGAATCTTTGGGATATCATTAAGCAGAAAGCGAGCAAGAAGGTGAAAGATGACACTTCACTGCAATAATTTCAGCACATTTTGCAGAGAGCATGCAACATTGAGCAGTGCCAAGTACAAACTTTAGTTAACAGTATGAGGAAGAGATGCTGGCTGGTCATTGAAGCAGATGGTGGACATATCAATTATCAAATACTTCAATGTATGCTCATGAAAAGAAAGAGATAGAGAAATATGCAATAAACCATGCTTAAATGTTCAGAATCATGAGTGATTGTTTGATTATTTGTGTAAAAATCATTGCTAATCACTAAAGTGCAACTTTTGTTTCCATGCATTTTGACATAAAATGCATTTTGCACACCAATAATGATATCTGGTGGCAATGATTTGCCACTTTTGTTATGAGTAATAGAATTCCTTATCCATTTCCGTTTGAATTATGAAAATCGGTAAAATACTTTTTGAGATATATCCAGAAATGCTAGGGGGGAACTTTCTTTTTTTGTTGAGTGTATTAAATATATATATATATATATATTAACAAACTTTTAACAAATTATTAACAAACATTTTCAGGAAAAGTAAAAATGTCTGTAATGTCACTGCAGGTGGTTAACTTCATGTATGGCACCAGAGGCTAATCATTCACAGTTGAGTTTAAATAAAACTTCACAAGTAACACATGTGACCTTTTGTGTGTATTCTACAGCGTTATTGTGGTATTTGCCCAATTCTTAGAAGCAATGAATTTATAGAGTCAGTGCAGTCTAAAGAAACATCTGCACGTTTACGTGTTTTAAATTTCTGGACCCAGTAAAAGGCAGCTTCATTAAAGGGGCATTCCAGACGATTTTCATAATTTCACATCATGAAGTACATAAATCAACAGCTCCATGTATAGATTCGTGGTATTTATTGTGGTCCATGAGCAGAGAAACCAATAAATTGAAAATCTTAAACAAATTACACTGAACAGTGTTGATGACATCAGAGCCTCATATATTTCATAAATGTAGCAGTGTAATTCCATTACAATACCACTTGCTCAACAAGTTCACCTGTGAAAAATCTATGCATGCCTTCTTCTTTTGTTCTGCTTCCTTGAGCTCCAACTCATGCATTCTTATCATGCTTATGGTGAGGCTGGCATGTCATCATCCTTGTTCATTGCAATTTGTTATAAATTTTGAAAACATTCTCATTCCTTATCCCAGTCACTATAGATTCTGAAACTCTGTACTTAGTTTAACTGATTTATAGCTGTTCAAATGTAAAAGTCTGAAAATCATCCGGATGTCCCCTTTAAGTGAATGACAGTCATCTTATATGTTGCAGATGAAATACACTCCACATGAAGTGATCATCCACGAGTACGGAAGCTAGAATGGACGATGGCGTCATCGTCATTCATCTAACTTCCCGCGGTAGTAATCGATGTCGAGATGTCCAAGACAACGTGCATGACTAGAGAGATGGTCGAGTGTAAAACAAATAGTCATTAAGGGGGTAATTGGTGACTCGCGAGGAAGCGCACGTACGTGAGCTCAACTCTCGAGGAGTCGTGTTCTTTTTGAGAGCGGTGGCTTGCGAGCAAAAAATCTGTTTGTCCCGCTTGGCCGTACACATATCTGTCAATTTCTCTCGACAAGTCCCCTGGTGTCATCAGGAGTGGAGGATGCTGGAAAATAACTGAAGATTAGTCAAGTCGATTTGTCCGCAATTCTCTCTGGATAGATTGACGTGAGTAATTGCAATCCTGACCCGCAAATAGAATTGATTTAAAGAGAAAATTAAAGTTTATGAGTTGCAGCTGGATAGAAGTATGAAAGAAATTGTATTCCAGGCATGGCAAACTAAGAATTGATCAAAGGATTAACTGCCGAAATTTGTATTCTCATTAATTTGAATTTGCATGTATGATTGTATTTCATGAGCATTAGATGAACTTTGTGTATGCAAATGGTCATTCCTTTTAGCTTGCTTATTACGGAGGTATTCAATGAATGTCATGATAGAACTACAAAGAAAAAAAACAAAATTGCCTTTCAAATCATGAGAAAATGAATCAGATAATGGATAGATCCATCAATTTTAAGACACTAGCACTCTCGTGCCAATGCATAACTACAATAGGCAATTTTTGACACCTCCACTGAAATATATCCCCCCCCCAAAAAAAAAAAAATATAGACAAGGGAAAAAGTTGTCAAAGATAGAGAGATATCATTTTTCAAAGCATTTTAGGGGATGTGTTGATTAGTATAGTGTAGAGATGAAAAAGCTCATTTTACCTTATTTCTGCATTTTCTGCAAAAACCAGAACACAAATACAACAGTAAAATGACATACAAATTGATGTGAATAAACCATTGTAAAGCAACGATGATCTGAAGTTGCCATTTGTAATCTTATGGGTCTGATTCTAAGATGCATCTAGACAAGTTTATGTTAATATTTGAGGTAGTAAGCAGTATGTCTATCTAATACATGCAACTTCTTGATATTTGCAAAATATGCTCTGTTATACCAATTTTACATAATTGCTGTAAAGAACTGCATTTTTTTTAAGGGATATCATGGCCAAACAGATGCATAATTCTTGCATTCATCTGGAGATTGAATTAAACCAAATCAGAACCATTGATATCATCTTTTTCTCACTTTAAGACATAGAACTTACATATATTTCATGTGCATGGTGCAGCTACTGCAGATACACCATATGACTCAGGCTATAACTATGATTTTTTTTTCTTAATAGGCGCAACTATCTTTCATTGAGATGAAATGTCAGATTCATGACAGGCACAATGGGTAATGGAGCTTCGGTGGTACAGACTTACTTTCACTCACCAACCACTTCTGCGGTGCAAATACTGTAGTGTGTCTGTGAACACCTATCTCTACAGATCTCTGCGCTTCTGGCAGGAAACGGATGTTGGGAAGTTGGGGGGAGATTGGGATACGCGAAGCCAGATCCGCATCACAGGAATCGCTCGGGGGGGGGGGGGGGGGGGGGGGGGGGGGGGGGGGAGGGGGGGGGGGGGGAAGCGGGTCGAATGGAATTAATGGCCAACATTGCCATGATGTTTGGCAAGTAGTAGAGAGCATTTTGATTAGATCAGACTGCAGCAACTGTAGGCTGACATCTAGACTGTTTGTACATTGTATAATATTATGCAGCTGTATGCTAGCACATGAAGCAATTATGGAGAAGGGAAGGGGTACCTGTACATTCAAAGTACAGTATGTTGTGAGTATTCATAATAGGGAACAGTTTAGAATACATCAGTAATTTGAAGGAAAAAAATGTTACATCCTCTCTTTTAATTCCCATTCTTTCAGAATAAATCTGAAAACAGGCACTGACACAAAGTAAAAAACTGTGACGTAATAGTCTTCTCAATTGCCTCTAAGTGTAGCTGTTGATCGTACTCATCAGTTCAGAAATTTGTTCTTTGAATTATCAGAAATTATTTTGTTGATCTTCTTCTCCCACATGCAAGGTGTGGCAACTGGTGCTACAAATTACAGTATTTCAGCCGTGAAACAACTTATTCCTGGTATTCTTTTCTAATGGTCTGTTACTCATAGCTGTGGTGCCTTACAAAGTGATGGATGGGTTTGATTAATGCCCACATTGTATGTTAGGGTGCAAGAAAGGGAATCACTGAGATCCAATCCGCAGACAATGGCAGCGTTACCAGCTCAAGTTGACCCTGATTAAAGGATGAAAGTCAAGATAGAGAGTACCTTCATTTTTCATTTAACCCATTTTGTGCTCAGACACTTGAAGCTGTAGATTGCCATGCCCCTTTTGTCAGCATTCAGATAATCCTGACAAAGTTGTCCAAATTGTAAGTTTACTCATTGTGGCTTAATCCATGAGGAGGCCATGGTTAACACACACACACACACAAAAAAAAAAAAAGATTTGAAAGGTGGATTAGGTCATCTCTATTCATTGCAATTAGTTTCCACACATCTGTGCCAATTGGTGAAGAAAGCACCCCAGTGGATGTTCCAATTTGTAAACAAAGCACTATATAAGGGTTAACGATAATGCCAGTCACAGTTACTTTTAATGAATTGAGATGAGGTGATTATATCATTATCAGTAATCACTGTGCAAATCTCCCCAGGGCTTTTCACATTGAAAAAGACAGATCACTCTGTTCAAGTAATTTAGTGACTGTAACTCCACCTCATCATTGCTAATCCATTACAACAGAAAATATGATTTCTTGTGAAGGATATAATGTTGTACATTTTAATTCGCATAAAGCGAATGTAGCAAAGATTTATGTGCAAGTGGGATGAAGACGTGCACAGTATGTACGAGGCAGTGACATAATTCCATAATCTAGGATAATTCTAGGACATGTGTGATAGTGATTAAAGTGACTGTTTTGTAGGAAAAATGATTTTCAGCAACTTCATAACCAGGTCTGATTACTTTTACACTATGAGAGGGCCAGTCACCTTGCCAGTGAATAGCAATGAAGGGAACATCAGCACATTTTGGTTAAAGTTACTCGAAATGATAGCCGAAAAGCCAGCCATAACGCTGTCAAAAAATTGCAGATTGAATTGTGATTTTTTTTTTCCAGTCTGTGAATAAAGGTTGCTTTGACAGCATTACCAATGAGAATACATTCAGTAGAAAATATACAATATTTGTCAATTGGAGGTCCCTCACATTTGTATGTTTAGGAGATAATTCCCACATAATGGCAATGCCGTAATAATCATTTCAATTTTTTTCAGCAACAGGTTATTGTGTACTATAAGTTTTCAGTTTGCGTGTCCTGGTAGCCCAAGCATTGTGAAATGTAACTTGAATAAAGTACATCCCATAGCCTGCAATGGAGACTAAGTCCCTGGGGCATGCTCAACCTGAGTGAAGTTACACATTAATTTGCTTTGCTGATGATCCCAATAGAGTGTCGCTGGTAATTGAGATGTGCTCTACAGATTGGTCTGGGCAGCGGCGAGATGGATTAGTCTTGTCTCCTAGCCCCCTTTTCATCATCCACCAGGTTTTCCCCTGTCACAGGTATAATGCACTCATTTCATATCTCACTGGCCTGCTGCTGGTATTGTACTCGATTGTAAATCTAACAAAGAGAGCGTTTATGAATATAGTGCAGCAGAGAATGAGAAGTACCTGTTTTAGGGAAGTCATTTTGCAGGACTCATTTAATGCTGTCTACTGTAGATAGCATTACATGAAAATTTTTCGTCTGTGAATGAATATGTGAGACCAAATATCACAGTTTGTTTATAGATTTAAGTTCTTTGCCACTAATATCCTTTACAGTATTGACAAGACTGATTTGTTTGATGAATGTTATTATTATTTTTTTTTTTGATCAAAGCTCAACCATGGATACAAATCCACTGGGGTTCATGTACAGGATGTAGTATATCCTCAGCTTTGTGGGGCACAAAGATGAGTTGAAAAAAAAAAAGATCAGTCTTCTGAGTACAAGTGATTAAAAGTACATTTTGTGCTCAACTTTCTTGAGGCAGAAGAGATGACAGTTGGAGTCAGTTGTGATATCAGTTTGTTTGCATGATTGATTTTTCAATTCAAGTATCTTATTCATAATCATTGATGTACCCAATGTATAAAAAAGCCAGGGTGTTTTCATAATGTATATCATGTACTCACAAAATATGCTCTACTTGACCTTCTATATTTTTGCCCTTCCAAAAAACACAAACAAATAAACAAACAAATGCAAAACAACACAAAACAGAACCGTGACAAAAGAAAACTGGAAACCCATAATCCAACTATATAAATAGTCATTCACTAGATATTTGCTCAATTAATTTAAGTCAGTGAGAGATCTGGAGAATCTGATGCATCATATTCAGTCTTGTCATGCACCTACATGTATAATAAAAAGAAATATTAAATTTCATTTGATTAATTCTGGTTGAGATGTTGTTTTGTACATGTAGAGCCAGCTAATCACTGTAAATGTGATAATGTTAAATGAAAGCAAGGCCATAATCATCACGCTTGGGTTTTAAACCAACACTGGCATTAGTATCATAGAGTGTGGGGTCTGGCAGAAAGGTAGAGTGAAGGTAAACATATTGATGAATTAGAGTCTGCTTGTAGCATTAGATTTTAGCTTAGAGAGCTTTTTAAAGGGGTCCTGTGTTACCAACTTATGCATTCCTATTATGCAATAATTGATTTATCACAATGATCCAATTTAACCAAATATTCACTGTTTTCGTTGTTACATGAATATACTGTATATGTATTATAATTAGTGGAAAGAAAGAACCAACCTCATTGGCTCTACCTATTAACCCATTGATGACTTGTCCAGAGTATTCTTGGGCAGGTGTTTATGGGGAATGCATGTTATAGCAAAATTAGCTCATTCTCAATGGGTTAAAGGGATGGTATAGTATTGGTTGAGATGAGGAATCAACTCACAACTTTTTGCAAGATACTTAGAAACCACTTAATAATGAAATGTAAAAGAGCATACAATTTTAAGAGTAATTCAAAGTTTACTTGATGAAAATTGGTTTTAAAATGGCTGAGATATCCAAAAACAAAGTAAAACAAAGCAATCCTAATAAAAGGTGGGTCCCACCTTTTATTAGAATCACTTCATTTTGGATACCTCAGCCATTTCAAAATTGATTTTCATCAAATTAATAAACATTTAATTCCTCTTAGAATTGTATGATCTTTAATATTTCGTATAAGTGGTTTCTAATTACGTTACAAAATCTTAAAACCTAAATCCTCATCTCAACTAAAACTTTAACATCCCTTTAAAGGGATTGTATAGTTTTGGTTGAGACCTAATTTCAGGTTTCTAACATTTTTGGTGAGATAAGGAGAAACCTCTTATGAAATATGAAAGAGCATGTAAATCTATGAGGAATTCAACATTTATTTGATGAAAATTAGTTTTGAAATGGCTGAGATATCCAAAAAAGAGCGATTCTAATAAAGTGTGGGACCCACACTTTATTAGGATCACTTTGTTTTACTTTGTTTTTGGATGTTTCAGTCATTCCAAACCCGATTTTCATCAAATAAACTTTGAATTCCTCTTAAAATGGTATGCTCTGTACTATATCATAAGTGTTTTCTTGGTATCTCGCATAAAGTCAAAAGCCCAATTCTCATCTCCACCAATACTGTGCTATCCCTTTAACATAATGGTGTTGAATCATCGATGTATCTGATCATAGTTCGTTTGATACAGGATATGCCTCAGGATTGTGATCAATATCAATCTTTAAACAACTGTAACTTATTATGCTACCCACATCGAGTTCAACTTGACTCTACAAAAGAAATTTTAGACTGTTTACAAGTATCTTACTTGCAATATTGCTCCTGTGCATAAAGCATGCTATTCTGTGCTTAGGGTAAGTGGAACTAGAAGGTAGTGCATGTAGAGTGGTTTGTTTGGGGGGGGGGGGGGGGGGGCACTGCTGGTATCCTGAATTTCACCGGTTCAGCTGGCCGGCGATATTCCATTTCCCTTACAAAGTGGGTACAGGAGATGGGTATATATTTCAGCTTTTACATGTATCATGCGCATTAACGATTCGCAGGGAGAATAATGCATTGTAGTTGAGGATTTGACATGGCGTATAGAGAGCATGTACTACCAGCCCTTTGAATATATTTCCATGTTGTCTTTAAAGCGAGAGAACTGCGTGCCCAGTGCCTTATATCAGTGAGAGTGTATTCAATTATCATTGGGATGATGTGGGATGATGTGAGTTGTGATGGTCATACATGTTTAGATTATCAGAGTAATTTGCAGAATGCAGTCATGGGGGCTGTTTGGGTTTGTTTTGTTTTGTTTTGTTTTGTTTTGTTTTTTGTCCTTCATGATATGGGTAGGAAATAAAGCATTTCTTTCAGGTAGTATTATTCAACTGCTTCAGTTAAAGGTAAAATCGTGTTTCCTAGTAAAAAATATCCAAGGCATCTTTTGCGGGTTTGAATGACAACATTTCGAAAAATTATCAAGTTTTTTTCCTACTGAATATATCTTGTCTATTACTTCAGATAGCAGTTTTCTCTTTCAACACAGGAAATTCCTGGTATAATGAAGTCCTTGGGACCAGCAGTTTTCTTTCGCTGTATGGAAATTTCATTATAAACAGCAGAGTATATAAAGATGTATCGATGATAATTTTTGGACCCTTTTGTCGTAACAAAAATTTTGTTATTACTGTGTTTGTTATAATAGGAATGCACTGTAGTATGATCCTGTATGAAGTCAATACCTCTGTTCTTTAATCACCCATTTAGTATAATATTCCTCTGTATTCTGCTTCTCTTCCATCCACTTCCAGTGCTATACATCCTCAGTCTACTGTGGTCCATGATAAGTATACACTGGCTGGTCGGATCCTACACGGACTGCACTCTTCATTACATCAAGCAAACAGTACTAGGTAAGGTTACCCACAAAATGATGCACAGCCGTGCACGCAGAAGGTCATGAAAATACATGTATGAGGAAAACTGGTGCCACAGCCACAGCATTTCAACAGTTACCCTTTAAAAAAGAAAACAACAAAAATCAGTCTTATTTCTAATTCCGGAGAGGTAAATGAACTACTGTATGAAGCTGGGAGTATTCATCTCGCTTATTAGTCCATCAGATTCGTAGTTCAAGGACAAGTCCACCTTCATATACATAAGGATTGAGAGAATGCAGCAATATTAGTAGAACACATCAGTGAAAGTTTGAGGAAAATTGGACAATCCGTTCAAAAGTTACGAATATTTTAAGTATCTGCGCAGTCACTGCTGGAAGAGAAGACTACTACAGTGTATGACGTCATATGCGTACAACTATATAAGGAAAATAAAAAGAGAATTTCACAAAACTTTACTTTTTGAATAAAGTGCACATTTCTTCGACTTGCTACTGACGTATGTTAAGGGTTATATTATTCCCCCTGCCTTCTGAAAGAGAGAAGTCGAGTGTTTTTTTGTTATGCGAGAAAAACAGAAATATCTTGAATTTTCTTTATTCTTTCTTTATATCGTTGTACTCATGTAACATCACAAGCTATAGTAGTCTTTTCATCCAGCCCTGACTGAGCGGAAACTTCAAAAAGTCATAACTTTTGAACGGATTGTCCGATTTTGCTCAAACTCTCACCGATGTGTTCTACTAATATTGCTGCATTCACTCAACCCACATGTCTGTGAAGGTGAACTTGTCCTTTCAGTACATTGAATTTAATGGTGCCAGGTGATGAAACATTCATGTGAAATATTCCTTGGGTATGACTAATTTTTGCCTGCGATGACATCATCACCTAATTTTCATAGCATTTGTGATCAGCCTCACCATTTAAAGTGATACATGTGGTATTCAAAAATTCTAAAAATGTGTCCCCTATATATTTTCTTCCAACCAATATTCCGGTGGTGTTTGGGTTTTCTTTTTATTCAATTCACAAAAATAAGCTAATGTGTGGAACATTTCTTCATTCACTCCATTTGTTTGGGATGGGTTTTAAATCATACCCCTTCAGCACCTCCCACCTCCGCACAGTGCCTTGGCGAGTCATAATCACATTAGGGGAACCAATGACGCTACAAAAACTGAAGAGAAAGTGGCAACTAATGGGAGATGTGAACGCCTAATGAGATCCCTAATGGCCTCTGAATTTGTGAGGGAATCACTCTTTATTTTTTGGTCATTAAATATCAGAACGCACCGATGTTATGCAGGACATCGGCATTGATGGTTGGTAATCAAATCAAGTCGAGATGCGAGCCCGAAAATGAGGACAAAAGTGATGTACGAGATTACGGATGATTCGATTTGGGATTAAAGAGACGTGCCTCGGTAACTTGAGGGGGAAAAAAAACTGTCCTGATGAGCAAAAGAGAGCAAAAAATTTTTAAATTGGACATGTACATTGTATTATTTCACAGCGTACCACATTCTGGTAGGTTGGAAAGGGAGCTAGATTTATGTTGACACATCAGATTTCTTCTACAGGTCATGATGCAGAAAATTTAGATTGCATTGTTAGTAACAGCCCCGGTTTGGTAACGGGCAAAAGCGTAACTTTTAGTTTCAACGCTGCATAATGATGAGAGCATTGTTTGATAGCATTGCAATATTATTTTGTTTAATTATGCTACATTGATGTATACAGGTATTGGCACTCTTGTCTCCATACACCAATGTATATAATATGAAAGTGAAGCAGGTGATATTCAAAGATTTATCCAAGTGCTGTTGTGCCTGTCCATTTATCATGTTAAAGGCATTTGCTCTTTAAAAATGCATTTCCTTCAAGAAATGAAATATGATCATTTATAACTGCATGCAGTCACTTGTGCCATGGCGAGGAGACAAGATGTAAGTTTTATCCTCCTTCAAGAAGCAGAGTAAGCAATTGCTCGCATTTGAGACGAAGGACATTGCATTTGTGCCGGTGCTGGAGACAATACTTCGTCATGTTGTTAATTTTGTTCATAGTCGGTCAACGTAAACAGAAAACCAAACCTGAAAAGATGATGCTGTCCCCCTGTTCAGACGCAGGCCAGTTTATACCAAAATTCAATAAAGAAACGACATATAAAGAATCATCGTATAGCCGACAGACCGTTAAGATGCTGATCTCGACCGTTCTGGAAAACGTCGCATAGATGTGCAATTTCTCAACGCTTGTGCTGTTATGGTCATGAGTGACAGGTATAGGGTCACCTTTTGTACGCGCTCCCATTAAGCCCCGCCCAGTTATACCATTCTATGGTCGCCATATGTTCATACACACTGTGGACACGATAGAATGCTGATTCGTTATCGAGTTCTAGTTCGAAACGATGCTCTGGTCGTCGTTTCACTATAAGTTGTTTTGTTATACGTCGTTTCGTTAGTCAGCGTTCAGACATATAAATTCATCGTATAGCTTTACTGTTTTGGCATAGCTATATCGTTCTAGTATAAAATTTTTGCGTCTGAACACCCTGATGATGCTGTAGATGGTATACAAGTGGAATGTTTATGGCAGGCATAGAGTCAGTGTAATCTGATGATACCTGTTGTGGCTCTGGCAAATTGAAGTGTCCCGGAGAGAGGTGGAAGATGGAAGCACTCGGAGAGGAGTGTGGTAGCCGCATCTTCTCTGGTGTCCCAATGGCATCATAAAAGGTCCCATTCACACTCACAGGAATTATCATGTTTTTTAACCGTCAAATCTATTTGCTGCCGTTCACATGTGGCCAAGAAAAATTCATGTGCTTAGAAAATCTGATTACTGTAAAACTCGATATATTTGCAGCATGAAAATTTCGCGAATTGCAGCCGATGGTCTTTCTTACAGCATTAAATTTTTTGCGAATTGCAACTGGCATCCAATGCATGTTGTGTAGGCAAGAATTTTCGCGTGCATTTTAATTTCGCGAATGTCGGCCCTCGCGAAATTCGTGAAATTAAAATGCACGCGAACATTCCCCGTTTTACAGTATTCCCTAAATGATCGCCAACAAAGCTCCATCTGGGGCACCCGCACATTGGGCTTAGTGGCATTATGAGATTGAAATAAGTGATTCTTTTTATGCTTGTGTGCTTGCTTTGCACACACTGAGTGAGGCAAATTATCACAATGAGTTTGGAGAAAGAAATCTATAAAATGTGGACAGATTTTTGCGTCATCGGGATGTAAAAAAACAATTGTTAAAGCTTGTTTTCTGGTGTATGTGAATGGGCCTGCAATGAGAGATATGTATAGGTAAAGGCAAAGTGTAAACCTAGATACACAGTGCTAAGGTCCCTCATTGTACCCGTATACAGATATGGTGACAGGTCCGACTGCAACATCTCCCACATTTTCGACATTTCTCAACTTTTTGTGTTTCCTTGGATACGTTTTCCCATCGCACAGGTCTCATCATATTCCACTTCGTAGTATTCCTCACCCTCTGCGTCTTGCTGTTCTGCGTGTGGGACGGGGCGGGCCGGAGCTTCGTCAAGTTGAAGAAGACTGAGAAGGAGCGGAACATCAAGAGAACGGCCAGTAGAGTGGAGCGCAATCAACAAAGAGAATTGTGAGTTAAAGGGCTTTTCACACCCCCAATGGTAGTTGGTGGGTACCACTATGCTTACCCTAGTACCCAATAAACTCCATACCACACCTCCAGTTGTGTATCTACCTGTTATTTTTCTCTTTGGAGCCAGAAGGGGGTTTTAATAAGAAAGAATGGGGTCATTGTTAGTTCACTGCCATGTGGCAGTGGTTCTGTGATGCAAAGTTATAACTTTCTGTCGTGGGGTGCACACCTGAAATCTAGTTGAAGCAGAGGCCTAATTACATGGGGGGGGGGGGATCATGTCAACAAATGTGCTGCCCATCCAAGCCCAAACACTTCAGAAATGGACCCTAAGTGCTGTATTATTGCACATCAAATTTGTGCACCCCTTAGTGGTGTCACACCTGTAAAACATACAGTACCCCAAATTGTCTCACCAGGGGCATCTTATACCCTAAATGGCATATGTCTTTGTGGTACCAAGTACAATACCATAAAATGGCATTTGGAATAAATGTCAGATTTGATATTGTATTCAATTCACAACACTCCATACATGTGTGAGTGAGTGTCGAAAACCTGTTTTATGAAATTGCATCTCTGACTAAATGGTGATAGAAAGAAAAAAAAAAAGCACTCCTTTTCTAGGGGTTAATATTGACACCACCATTTGTCTAAAGGCAGACCATTTCTGGTGCTTTTTTAGGACTCAGATGTGCAGTAAGTCATGGAGAGCGACCCCCTCTTCCTATACCTTCTTATTGCCCTGTCTGTCCTGCTTGGGCTAGCACTGTTGATTTTTGTCACTGCAAACACCAGCAACATCATTTCCGTGCCGGAATAAATGGAATCTATTCCACAGAACGCTAAATTCTTCCAGGAGCTTGCAGAAGGGTGGTAGGCAAGATGTCAACCTGTGGGAGAGAAGATGGTGCACATGAACAATGTGTACCACAGTAACATTCATACGGGTGATAGTGTGTCGTGACAATAGAAATCCTTGAGCCCAACAAGTGCAGTAGCTGGGAAATGTACCTTGTAAGAAAGTAGTTTTCATCTGTGTTAATTATTACCTGGTAACACTGGCACATGGCTTGGCAAACACTTAAATCTTTTATAGATCACTTATGTTTTTATATAAGCATTTGTCATTGTGAGATATCATTTTCCTTGGGCTTAATTGGCTCTTGTGTGCCAAGTCAACAACAATAGATTAGGAAGCATGTACTCAGCAAGGCAGAGTAAGTATTATAAAATTGCCCTTGGAGCAATAGCCGTACGTTTGGAAACATTCACGGAGCGAGGTTTTGCTTTCGGTTGTAAAAAGCTAATAGGAAGGTGCAATGACCAAGCACTATAACTTGTGGTTTTCAGCAGACTATCAAATGCCAATGTCATTGTGGTGTCCAAAGTAGAGCCAACTCCTTCGCTGGTCATTTGCAGTAATCGCTCTTGAGAGATCAACAAAGACAAACGAGCGATGCTTCAATGCCCATGTGTTGTCTGTAGTTTTAACATGTGCACAGACAGAGTGTTATTGAAGGAGAGGGGATGGGTTTCTTTGTGATGGCGGTACCGGCCTTTAGTACAGCGAACTGCTGACAGTCTACTTTCTCATTACACATTGGACAGCAGTTATGAAAAAGATCAGATGCTAATCTGTGTTATCATGCTCAAGTGAGCTTCAATTCTTTCTTCTTCTTTTTTAGAGGTCGTAAAATGTTGAATATGCAGTAGATTACTTACTAGTAGCCTTTAACTGGGTCCCAGTTATGCATTATAAACATGCTGCGGATTGATCAGTAAATGAGAAAATCATGTACCATCAAAGAATTTCCTTCTTTTTTCTCTTGTATTTGCATTTGTCGTAATCTTAGTGTGAGAATACACAATCATGGCATTATAATGAAATCTGTCACCATTCCATTCACTGTCATTTATTTTGTAATCTCCTGTAAGGGCTATCCACCTCCCGTAGACTAGTACACAGTGAAGATGCATCCATTGTGATTCATGCTGAACCATGGGTTACACATACATGTACCACGGTTGAGCCAGTCACATTGTCCCTGAATATCTATTTTTCTTACTTTTTTGATGGAAGATTTTGCAATTATTCCTCCAAAGGTGTGCACCAGATTATTGAATTTCAATTTTGAAACAGTGAAAGCTCCCTCATGCGCAAGGGGAATACCCCTTCCCAACCCCCAACCCCCCCCCCCAAAAAAAAAAAAAAAATACCTGCATACAGCCATTATTTACTCTCTACTTCTGAATGCACCATATAACTGGCAAGTATAGAACTAAATTGAAGGAATGGAAAAGAAGTAATAGGACTTTCACTTCTCCAAAGAAACATCAGTGATTTGCCACCCTGCAGGTGAAACAATGCATTTGTGTTACAGGAGGCAATATTTTCACAAGTTGATCATTTTATGACCTTTGTTCAACTCACAAAATTCACAGGAGTTAAACAACACGATATATGTACTCCATTTACAGTAACAGTAGCCTTTTGATACCTTTCAACTGTGCAAATATATATAGGCTTTCCTAATCTCCAAAATTTCATCCACAGATAGTAATCAATATCAAAATGCAGCAATGACTGGATTTCATCTCCTCTCGTGTCCTGTAAAACCAGGCTGAAAGCTGTATGTGTACAGCATTGAATAGATATGGCATAAAACTTTCAGCTCCTGTGTATGATTTGCAAGGACAGTATAAATATATATCAGTCTCCTTGTACATACTTGAAATGCCAGGGAATGCTTAAGTGCACCCTAGTTTACGAGAGAAAATGATCTACTAAATCTGTTATTTTTTATTGTTAAAGAAACAGGACAAAGTTTTATATCTCATATATTTATATGGTCATATATCTACGAGTTGTATTTAACAGTGATATCATAATATCTGTAAAAAAAAAAAGGAAAAAAAAGAAATGCAGTTTTGATTGCAAAGTGTATGTGCGTGTGATTGTGTTTTGTCTTTATAAAGATGGCACCCTTCATAGATAATGTTTGTTCATGTATCATGCCTTTCACTGGATAGCATGCAGTGACACAAAACAAAAACAAAAACAAAAAATGAATGAAACAGACATCCACATACACAAGCAGACAATATAATGTTACTGACTGAAAGGCCCAATCTTCATTTCTGAATATCTGGACAATATGTTGTCTATTTCTGTATGTGGATGTGTGTTCTATTAATTTGTTTGTTTTGGATTGTTCTTTTCTCTCATTGCATGCTATCCAGTGAAGGTATGATATAGAATCAAGCATGGACTATCTTAATGTGATAAAGATCTATCCTTCTATCATATAAAGCTATTTTTACTCAGTTACATTCTCTAAGCAGTAGGAGGTCAGCTCCATAGCAGGCCCCATGGTGGTCTGTGTTGACTGACGGGGGTAGTTTACACGGGTGTCCTGCTGAGCTGTAGCCCCAGTAGCATTTACTCTGCCGAGCAATTAGTGTGCACGATTCCCCTTGTTTGATTTTCTGTCGTTTGGTCCATTCTGGTGGTCATCAGTGTCCACCTGAATGGTCAGTATACTGTGCAGGGATGAAGGGGGTTTTAGAGCAGAGTTGACCATGCGTGGAAAGCTCAGCTGTCCATTGCTCGGATCTTTGAATACAAATTTGTCTCTGCACAGTTAAAGACCCGGTAGCGTAAGGGTGCCTTGGGGTGGAAAGGGTGACCCGGATCGGATATAGTCGAGAATCCCAACGAATTGTATATACAGTGAAGCGTTATCACTGATCTATGTGTAAGTATACACACAGCCAAAGAATCTGGACTGGAGTTGGCCATTACCAATGAAGTGTGTATTTCAATCCATGCATTCGCTGTCTAGTGGTAGTCGTGGTTCTTGAATGTATGGAATATGAAAGAGCATACAATGTTATGAGGAATTCAAAGTTTTTTAGATAAAAACTGTTTTTGAAATGGCTGAGATATCCAAAAACAACGAAGTACCGCCAAAAGGTGAGACCCCCTTCTTATTAGGGCCACTTTGTTTTAGCTTTGGTTTTGAATATCTAAGCCATTTCAAAACTGATGTTCATCAAATAAACTTTGAATTCCTCTTAGAATTATATGCTCTTTAATATTTCATAAGTGGTTTCTCATTACATCATGAAAAGTTAATATCTGTATCCCCATCACAACCAAAGCAATACCATCCCATTAAACAGTTTAATAGTGCTTGGGTGTGTGAATTTTCCCAGATAGCTCACTGCTTGCTTGAAGGGACAGAAGAAGCAAAGTGGGCTAGAAATCACACAGGAGCCTGAAATGATTGCACATGAAGTCTTCATCCACAAGCAAAATCTTTGCTCATTTCTCATTCCAAGTAAAGAAAAGACAGCAAACAACAACAAGACACAACAGCGCAAAACTTTAACCTGTTGAGGACGGTTTGACTTTGCCACAACACGCATTTCCCATAGACGTTTGCCCGAGTATACTCGGTACTCGTCCTCAACGGGTTAAGAAAAGAACAGAACAAATTGCACCCTGTACATTGAATTAATGAGGCAAGTTTATTGTAGAAAACATTGACATGATTGCCTTGTTGTTGCTAAGTTTGATCCTTCTGTGTCTCTGTGTCTGTCTAGCTGCATCTTCTATCTTCTCCAATCATCTCATTTTTCTTTTCTTTTCTTGGATTTGCTCAGTCTCGCAATTTTGTTACAACCATCTTGCCTTATTCTTTGTTTCAGACGTTCAGACTTGGAAAATATCTTCCCGGGGGAAATTGTTCCCTTCATATTGCTGGTTGGTTGCTTTCTCCATTCGTCGTCGTCGTCGTCGTCGTCGTCGTCGTTGTTGTTGTGTGTACACATTAAAGCTGTGTATAGTATTTATGCTGTCTCATTTTTTGCTGTTTCATTCTATTTTGTATTCTGCAGAAGAACACGTGCCAAGTATGAACAGAACTGGGACAAGCGACTCAGATTTTGGTTCTGTTGTACTTCATCAGGTGAAATCCAAGAAGTAAGAGCCAGATAATTTTTATCCAATCGTCCCACTCTGACGAAAGCTGCCGTAAGACGTCATGCCCCATAAGATTTGAGCGTAGAGCCCGAAATTCAAGGAGATTACTTTATCGCAAGCAAGGAGTGTCAATTTTGTATGAGATTTATGGGATATTCTTCCTAGTCCGTCCCTGTCAAAAAATGGTATGTGGAATTTTTCTTCCAGTCAGGAGCTGTTAGCCATAATTTGACTGTGAGTAACTGAAGATATTGCAGTGAATATGGCTTTTGGATGGAGTAGGAAAAATGAAAGGATTTGTGTGTGTGTGTGTGTGTGTCCTTACAGACATGAAATTCCACAATGCAGTGGATTGAAATTTGCACTGCCAGCATTTTCTACCCAGACACATTCCTTTACAAAAATAATCACTGATCATCCTTCATCTCAGATTACATGGGGAATATTTTTTTATATCTGTTTGCTATTGAGCCTTTCAAATTACATTAGATTGTTAAGGTTTCAAATAGAAAAAAAGAGTAAAATCCAGGGACATGAATAGACCTCGTGGTTTTGTGTATTTTTTACCTTCTCTTTTTCATTAGGGGGAGCGGAGAGAAATACATTTTTTCTTGTGTAGATGCAAGACACACATTGATGTTATAGCATCCTTACTTTTTAGAACAATAATCACTGTGGAGTGTTTGGCAATATTGAGCTATGCAGGGATCAAGCTTGAAGTAGACCGCCAGGCTTAGGAAGAGTTTTTTTTTTTTTACCTGTTTTTGCCATGAAAGTATATGCCACTGATACATCTGTAGTGTGGCTATGATTTTTGTGGATGAGAATCCAGGAAATTATGATGTTTATTAAATTAATGAAATATATAGATTTTGTAAACGACTTTCGTCAGATTGTATGTATCTGTGATATACGGACATTCACTGCTTATTGCTTGTAGATAGTGGGTCTGCTGTATTGAAAATAGTAAAGCAGCGGCTGCACACACACACTCACATGCAGTCGGTATAGACGAGCTATGTTATCATGCATGCCCACACAGTGGTTGTGCCTGGGATCGTGCAGGGGCCAGCAATAAATCGGTCTTTGTTATATCAATTGCATGGAGTGATGTATCGTAACAGATGGTCAACCTTTGAAGAAAAAAAAAAGGAGAAAAAAAAATGCACAAGTATTGTCCTTTTGTATAGTCAGTAGGAATTTTTTAAAGATGAAATAGCTTTGATGTATGTATATACTTATTAGTGGTGCATTTGTCATGCAGCAAAAAAAACAAAGTCCTTGCCTGGTAGTGCCCTTTAAAATGTCTGGCTACCAGCCATTAAGTATGAGGTAGCATGTGGGAGGGGCAGTTTGCTGTAATCACCAGTCAACATTCTAACAGGAAAAAACATGCTTTCATATCTATTATCTTCCATCTTGAAGAGCCAGTTTAAAAGTACACACAGAAAAGAGGGTATACCTGTATGCATCTTTTGAAAAGGTTCTTGCACTATCACTATGATTTTGTCTGCTTCAACTAAATGATTAATTTCTGTAATGTTGTGGTAATTCTGTGAGAGTTCAATGACTTCATGTCATGCTTTGATAGATTGTAGATGGAAGGCTTCCAATTGCGTTGATTGGTTGATATCGTTTCCAAATGCTAAGGACATTTATTCATGTGCTTGATGGACATATGATGATAAGATGAGGCTTCATCTCCAAACCTCAAAATGAAAGGCAATCAACACTTCGTAGCATCAACATTTCAATCCACAAGAAATTGTCCTTACTGAAATAGAAATGTCTTTGGCTCTCTTTCTAGGTCATTTTTTTTTTCTATCAGTAGTCTCTTGTTATTAATTTGAATTATATTAAATTGAATCCATTCATTCATTCATTCATTCATTCATTCATTTATTCATTCATTCATTCATTCATTCATTCATTCAATCATTCATTCATTTATTTTTTCATTCATTCTTTCATTCATTCATGTTTTTTAATTGATTTATTTTACATTCATTCATTCATTCATTTATTCATCCATTCATTCATTCATTATTTCGTTCATTTATATTTTCATTCATTCTTTCATTCATTCATTCATTATTTCGTTCATTTATATTTTCATTCATTCTTTCATTCATTCATTTTACATTCATTCATTCATTTTACGTTCATTCATTCATTCGTTCATTCATTGATTTGTGTTTCTCATTCGTTCATTCTTTCCTTTATTCATTTATCTTTCTTCCTGTCGTATTCAGAGTGCCTTTGCAGATATTGCCATTCTCTTCTCGGAGTTCTTCCGTGACCTTGACGTCGTACCCTCAGACATCCTAGCCGGCCTCATGCTGCTGAGGGAGGAACAGAAGCAGAGGAGAGAGGCCATTGAGAACTCCCCCCAGAACAGTGTCTTCCGCTTCCTCTCGGGCGTGGCCGTCACCCCGGAAACAAAATTCCTTGATTTCCACAAGGCCGTGAGTATGCCACTGTACAATGCAAAACAGAAATAATTAAGTGAGCATGCTTTTAATGTGATTGTATTATTGTTATTATTATTGTTGTTATTGTCATAATTATTAATGAAAATATCATTATCAAGTAAAAATTCTGCATGCGTCTGGGGGTGATGGTTTTGTCAGGCAGCAATTACACTCTAAAAAAACACATCTGCCTGCTACTTAATCTTAGTGGTCTTTGACCTGCTGTGTATGCTGCAATCTTATCATGTTTACCTAAGATTACAGCCTCGCAAGCCTAAATTTGTATCATGTTTGCTGAAGTCATTTGTCATGTAAACATACACATTTATGTACATGTCTGAATGTATGGAAGTAGTGACACTCAAAGTATTCAAATTCATTCAGCATTGTAGACATAGTAGATATGAAGTTTACGTTAAATGAATTATTCCAGCTCATTTAGTCAGACTGTAGTGGGTCACAATCATGTGAAATCATATTAGATATATCATCATGAAGTGAAATACACTGTATATCTTTTAGTGATCTAGTATATATTTTGATCCCCTCTTCAGTTTTTCACTGGTGGCACATATATACAAGAAAGACCTAAAGTTCCGAGTATTCCTAAAACTTACTCTGCCTTGAGATAGAAGTTAATTGTCATCTGCTGTATACGCCAAATATTCCACAAGGTTTTTATTTTCGTGAATTTCGAGAGTTGGGGGCTATTCAAAAATGTAAAAACATGTACAAATGTTCACTCTGATCCAAACATGAATGCAAATACATTTCTCTGTTCAGTAATGCACTCCGCAACCGTGAATTTAACCACCCACGAAGTTGTTTGGAAGTCCCGATTCACAAAAAATTAGACTTGCCAATAAAATATATAGTATATACAGTACTCTGTACAACCTCCTTTTTATCTATGGGAATAAAGTATTTTATTCTATCATGTTTATTTCAGTCCGTACTGCTGCAGTTTTGATGAAATGTAGTTTGTTTGTTTTTTTCATTACCCAGATAATTACACATGAGAGGGCAGTGAGAAAAATTGCACATATACACATCAAAAAAGAGAGGAACTGGCAGTTATGCAAATAATGTGCATTATTGCGGTTCATTAATATTTTTGTATGGTCAGATGAGCTTTTTGTTTCTAAGCAACGACAGCTGATGCGTATGTTTATTGATACTGTAAATAGCAATGCGAAGTCGTGCCTTTGTTCTGGAAAGTGGCCAACGCAAGTTCCTTGTGCCCACTGCATGTAGGATATGGTCTATAGAAATTCCAGTGTGTGTGTCTGTGTGATGTCAGTGATAGTGTAACAACTTGTTTTCCAAGCAGTCCCCTTGACCACTATTGTGGGAAGTCTGATAAAATGCATTCTTTAGTGAAAAACAGTGTTATTGGGGGGGGGGGGGCAGTGTAGGTATACACTAATTCAAGGTAATGATTGATACTAAGACTGCATTTTCATATTGTGGTCCTGTTACGTCGCATATCATCCATTAAATTGCCGAAGGTTGAAAGGTAGAAGGTTGTTATTTGAAATCCCAGTGATTTATCACCCTCCTTGCTCTGAACCAACAACATGAGCATGTTTCACAATGGTGTAAGCTACATATGCACCCACAGATGTGCTTTTGGAGCACTGACGAACACACCAGCAAACTTGCCACATTGTTGCGATGTCATCTTCTCCCATGATATCTATGAATCTAACCCAAACCAAACCAGAAGGTCGTAGGAAATGGCTGAGGTCACATTGTGGGCCAGTTTCTATGGCATCAACAGCTATCACACTTTCAATTGATATCAGTTAAACTCTAGTTCACCATGTCATTTGATGCTAAATTAACCCATTAAAGGCTATCCCCAGTGTGCTCAGGCAGGCGTCCAAGGTGGTTGACAACTTGAAATTTGAGCATTTTCCTAGATACGAATTTGAGAATATCTGCGCACATCACATTAGCGTAGCACACAGTATTTTTCGACTTATTTCTCAGTGTGCTGTTTACATTTGATGTTGTGTCTAAAAGCCCTGTCACACAGCGCTTTACGGCTTAATCACGGCCAAAACACGTCAAAAAGTGGTCTCCCGTGAAGCAGACGGTGTTGTTCGCGTTGATGTCGAGTTTAAGACGAGCTACGGTCGATTTATAGACGTGGCAGGACGCAAGGAAAAATCGGAACGGCGTCGGACGCGGTAAAAAGTTTGTAACTGCTCAAAATTTTATTCCGCGGACAACCACGGGTGGCACACGTGGTAAAGACGTGCAACACACGTGAAACACATGTGATAATCCGTGTTCCGGCAGTGATTAAAACTTGGGGAGACCCGGTAAGACGCAAAAGTTTAGCGGTCTGTCACGGGCAGAGCACGGTCAACTGATGCGCGTTACGCGTCGGTATCACGGGAAATAGCGTGTGTTTAGTGGCTTATCACTGACAAATTGATTTTTCCTTGTACATACACGTGGCTGGATGTGGTTAGCTGTGCTTAGGTAGTGCTTCAGCAGTGGAACAGCCGCCAATGGCCATACCCCGTACAAAGAACGGCCAAACCAAAATTGACCAAAAAATTACCACTTACGACCACGTCCACCAGATTTTCATAACTTTTTGTACGTGATTTAGACATGGAGTGCTGTGTGACCGGGGCTTTATGTCTTGAGCACAAATTTTCTAAGTAGTTTAATGTTTCTCAAGTTTTTCACCTGTCTTTCACATGTTTGAATACAGTTTATTTTTAGCATGTTACCAATTCTCAAGGATGTTGCGTAGCATGTTGTTGGCTTTTGGGGATATTGCACAAGAATGTTGCAGTGACAAGCTCAAATCCCTTGTGGATAACCCTGGGTTTCTATGAGAATCTCACGCTATAGCAAAATCAGCTTGTCCTCAATGGGTTAATGCTGGTCAATGGAAAGAAATTTTAATTTTTCATTTCGTTTCGTTCAGTTTTCCATAAATTTGTACATTCATAACATACAATGTACATTTACCCATGTAAATGTGAAGATCCCATATTATAGAGAATTAACTTTACGTAATAAAGTTAATAAGTACTGAAATCATTGTAGAAGTATGCCATATTTATATTAGAGAATTTAGATAATGTGTGGTGGAACCTACAGAAAAGCAGATGCTTGTGCGGGGAGGTCCCCAGCATGCTAGGAGCAAACAGCCTGAATTCATTTCCATGGAGGATCAAACACAAATACCATACTTCTATCAAGGATCTTGACATTCTTTTCCACTCTACTGACCGCACCTTTTGTCTGCTTACCGGGAGAAAAAAAAATGTATGTACACATTTATATGATGTATCCGTTACATTGTGGTCTGGCAAACATGAAAGGCAGTCAGTGTGATCTGGAGCATAAAATCACACCAAGCAGAGAATAACTTCACCTATTGAAGCATTTATCTCTTAATTATGCTCCAGGTTGAAATGAATTCTTAGCCATGATTAAAGCTCCAGTGCAGTATAGGCCAGCTATGCTGTGTAATTCTGACAAATCTTCGTAGTATTTTGCAACAGTCACAAAAATGATATCATCAGATAATTGTGTTTTGCAGATTTTGGTTCAGACAAGCAGTTTCTTATACATGAGGACCAACTTTACCAATGAAGTAACTCAATAATGTTTTTGTTGAACTAAAAAAAAGTGTCACTTCAAATACATTGTACATGTTAACATACCAATGTTCTTGCCAGCACTTTGATGATTAAATGTGCTTAATTGTGTTACTTCTCTTCATTGCTAGTCAACCAAATGCACACATTCATGGGAATCTGTATTTAGCGTCTAATCAATAGTTCAATACTATCCTGTGGAATACTGTCCTCTGCTTTATATATGATGGGGCTTTAAACCCAGTACATGATGCAAATGGTATCAGGCTGAAGTCAGGCAAACTGAACTCATTAAACATATTGTTGTCTTTTCATTACAACTTCCATTCAACTTCATTTCCTCGTTTCTTTTTCCTCACAAGAATGAGGAAAAATAATAATACAAGATATTAAGCTAGAAGTTGTACATATTTTGGTGACAAGCAAAATGATAATAATATTATGTTGAATATTATTTAGTTTTCAATTTCAGTAGAGCTATGTAATCATGTTCTTTGAGTAAATGGTGGACCCACTGATGATTGGTTTATGTTGAATGAAAATTCCTTTTGAAAAAAATAGTTTCGGCAGTATGAAGAATGCAGAGATGGACAGGTATTAAAAAAGAGGGGGAAAACCTATAGAGAGCCCCATAAAGAGAAGGTCGTAAGTAGCAGAAACTGATTGCTTTCTTTTTTTTTTTATTTCAAAGAAGTAACAATTTTTTTTTTGGGGGGGGGATTGAGGGTAGGAATGGCATGTGAAATTTTGACAAATCATCCAATATAAAGCAGTGAACAGATCATATTCAAGGCATCACTTAATTTTGACAAGTTCTTTGCAGAGTTCTGTGCAGAAAGAGAGAATAGATCATATATGTTTTGGTACATCTTGGAGTTTTTAGGAATCATCTTTGGTAGGCGCTTCATCCTGTCTTTCAATTCATTTCTGAGAAATGTGCTCGGCAGTTTTCATGATTTTTTTCTCTATGCAATTATTTCTCTGTTGTTGCTTTTATCTCACCTCAGGAGGACAGTGATTTGTTCGAGGAACTCCACCACTACTTCAAGTTTGCCGCGGCGGCATACGGCTGGAAGGGCTACGTCATGGTGCACGGTGCCGGAGGTTGCTGTACGATGGCCAAGGAATGTAGGTCAGTGCATGCAAGCATCACGTGAAGAGCGGCCACCACAAATAATGGAGCAGAGCGGTCGTCATTGCGCTCTAATCAGGCATTTCGGTCGCATTTTCCCATTCAGGTGGAAGTGGAGAGATAATGAGATAGATTGTGACCGATAGAGATGATAATGAGAGATAATGGAGATGATAATGAGATAGATTGTGACCAGACAATAGGGACAGACAGAGGCTAGGACAAGAGAAGTTATTTTACAGGGTCTAGGGCAATTACCCCCTGGACAATTACCCCAGACCCTTCTCCTAATCCTAATCCTAATCCTGAACCTAAACCTAACCCTAACCCAAACTCTAACCCTAAACCTAACCCTTACCTAATCTTTACTCTAACTTTATCACTAACCAGTATTTAGCTGGGGGTAATTGTCCTCGAGGGATAATTGCACTGATACACATTTAAGGCCATCTTATGTCTTTTTTTTCTTTATGTATCCATATATTCCTTCCTTCAATGTGCATAGAGATGTTAATGTATTTATTTGTCATGTGTGCAATATAAAAATGGTTTATTATTGTCATTATTATTCTTTTGAATGAGGAGGAAAACCAGGGAATTATGAAAACTATTTCTGCCACTTGCCTGAATCACCTTCTTGGGATGGCCTTACACATTTGATAGGCAAATGCCCCTAATTTTACTTATGTGACAGTGAGTTTTTATTGAACCTCTCTGATGAGCAAGTGGACTTGTAGCCTCGATGGCATTTGGGAAGATCAACCTTTTGCGTACTGGTACCACGGCAGTGTATCATGAAACTTGTCAGTCACTGACAAGTGTTTTAAGCTACTGAAATCCTTGCATCTAATTGGCTGATGGCAAACTTGTCAGTGAAAACCACTGCCAAAACACTAGATGAAATGCCCCCCCCCCCCCCCAAGTGTGCTGTTTATTAAATCTCGGTGAATTATCAGATCAGGTCTTTGGTTCAACATGCTATTAATTTATGCCTGGTTGGTCGATAGAAAGTTGTGAAAAAATGCTACAGATATTGTAGGCAATGTAAATCACAAGGACCAGGTGATACATGATTAGACATTATGAGCACAATCCCAGTCTCTCCCATTGAGTGACCAAGAGGAAAGAGGCAGGACATGACTGCAGCTGGTATTGATTGCCATCACATGAAAACCCACAATTGCACAGGCACAAATAACTGAATATATTGTCACTTTGGCAGAAGCAGATCCTTGCAAAGTTCTATGAAGGTAGAAATGAGCAGAAGTTCAATTACATTTTAAAAACTATATGTATATTTTGTTACCCTACAGATGAGAAATTATTTCTTCTTCAAATTCAGTATTACTGAACTAGTATGTTAGAAAATTGATGGTGCTCTCTCCATGAATGTTCTGCAACATGTTCATATGTTAGCTGTTTCAGTGACATTTATTTCTGTTATTGTGATATCATGTTGCAGGTGCTGTTGCTTCAAGAGCCGACAACACTACCACCTGGACGAATCGTCAGACCCCGACGCCGACAACTGCTGCATGTGCAACTTCGCCGCCCTGAAGAAGATGTCCGGGCTGGGCAACAACGACATCATCTACGCCACCTTCCACGTCTCGGTCAGTTGTAGCTCTTGCTGTCAGGGGCTCGGGAGTAAGGAGGAGAGTACGGGGACGGAGAGCTATGGTATTGACACGGAGGGCTTAATGTTAGTGGGGCGCACCAGCCCCAGGGGGGTGGGGCCACAGGCGGGGGGAGCCAACGAGGCGGGGGCGACGCCCAACGTCCAAACGCCCGAGTCGGGGATCTGCCTTAAGACTAGCCTCTCGTTTCAAGAGGAAATGGACGAGCGCATGATGAGAAAGGAAGCGCGCTCGGCCGCGTCCCTGTCCGACGACGGCTCTGTGTCTTGTGGTGGTCGTTTTTGTTCTTGCTTGCCTCCCTCTCTCTCCCCCTGCAGCTCAGCTTGTAGTGAGTCTGGTGTTGCGTCTGCAGGGAGTGTTTCGAGCCTGTCCCAGTCAGACAATCTGGTATGCCATTTGATTTTTGTTTCTTCGCTTCATTTATCTCACCTTTTTGAGTTTGACATCCCTCTTGTTATTTTATTTTCTTTGCTTGGCATGCTTCTACCCCCCCCCCCCATACCCATTCTGATGCCCTTTGTTGTTCCTCCCAACTCATCTGTATGCTTTGTCGATTTTCTTTTTGCAAATTCTACATTCCTTAGCATGAATGTGGCCCTGTAGATAGCATGTCGTTTGTATTTGTTTTAGAGCTTGCTGTAACTTTTCTTATTTGAAAATCTCCAAATAAAGGAAGAAAAGAAGTGTTGTGTGACCATTGCATGAGTTTAGTGTTAGAGTGTGTCATAGTTTGTAGTGTGAGGAGCTTTTTTTGTGCTTTGTAGTCACCCTACCCCCAGCGTAATCCATTGCGTGAGTAATTCTCATGACAGTCCTGACTCACCCTCTCCCAAAGGAGATATTCCTCCATTTTTTTTTCACCTCCAGAGCTTGGAAATTCATTTGTGAATCTCTCTATTTACTATCAGACTATCAGTGAATGATGTGTAGATTTCTCTGTCATTGCATAGTTTGTTTTTTCAGACCCACAAAACAAATGAAAAACATAAAACCAAATTTGCAGATTTTTTTTTTGATATGGCTTATTGCTCAATTATTCCTTTTAACAATCCATTAAACTATCTAAACTGATACTAGATTCCAGACAAAGTAGATATTTTAGTTGATCAAGCACTGATTTTCTTTGTATCTCAACTTGTATTGACAAATGATAAAACAATCTTAAATTCTACATATACGTAGCTCTTTGAGAAACAAAAAAGAAGATCTTCCAAAGAGAAAAAATAGATAATGAAGCGACCTATAGGGTCTCCTTACATCACAGTGTCATCAGATCAGACTAGATATTTTGTGCTGTTGCCGACGCTCATGTTTCTGCTGTCTGCCATGTTTGATTATGCAAATTTGGGTGCATTCGGGCTTGCATCTTTATCACGCTTCGCTCTTTTCACTGCGCTCTATTTGGTGCATCAGGGGCACTGATGGGTGTTCATGCCGCCATGAAGTCACAGCAGGCAAGATCTGGGGACAAATTACTCTAATTCTAATAAAAAAAAAGGAAAGAGTTTTATTGGGAGAATGTTTTTTAATGTTTTGATTCTTTTTTTTTTTGAAGAGGAAGGAAGGTGACTCAATATTTAAGATCTAAATCTGTGATTTTGGAAAGCTTGCTGTAATTAGCCCACTTTTGATATGAGTAGAAATTCATTACTGTCATAGAGGAACAGAAAGAATTCATCGTAATGGGATTTGAAGAAAGCTATAAAATCACAGCTCTGTGCTTCGATATTTATGTTTAATGGGCACTTGTATCCTGTTGGGAATGATTTTATAGCCATATTAGGAAAATACTGCAAACATTATAGAAAGAAATGAGCCCTAAGTTTTAGTTCCTGATGCTGGAGTGTGCATAAAATGTTGAGTTCTTGTATTTTGTCTTCCTCATTTCCTTCCCTCCACCACAACTCTAATCACCCCCAACCCCTTCCCTAAGTCATTGGCTGGTGGAATTGGAAGATAAAATTGGCAACAGGTTTTTATTAACCCATCCCCGTCAGCTCCCACAAAAAACGTGGTTTTTATTATTTATGACCAAAAGAGGGCGTCCTAGGACCTCAGGCTTGGCCAGGAGCTGTAGAATAATTATAGCCAATCACAGAGATCCTTACTGGGACTCAGAAAAATAATTTATGCAAAGAAACATATTTTAGAATGTCTCTTATTGGCCAAAACACCTGCCAGGGGTTCGAGCCTGCTGAGAAACTAATCAATATTCATGTTTACAGCGCGCATGTATCTTTGTTGCCCCAGCAACTGCAGTGATTTCTTACGCGCGGTATCGTGATATCGATCTCCTCATAGAGTGCTTGACGATATCTCCTTGTGTGTGTACGTGTACTGCTATGCTATGCTTATGCTGGGGCGGGCACGGAGGTGTGTGTGTCGAATTCCATTTACGTTAGTGAGTGTGGGTAACTTCTCTAGGTTTCCCGTCCATTTCTCTCTCTCTTTTCTCTCTTTTGCTTTCGTATCATTCTATATCTTTCATTCTCAGAGAACAATCGTACTTCTGAGAGTGTTTTGTTCATTTTTTTCTAAGTGATTATCTCGTTTGCAACAATTTAGAGGTGAGTTTTTGTCCTAGTGTTTGTTGAGTTTTTTGATTGAACACGATGTAGCTTATCTACGTATGTGCGCATAACATCGTAGCTTGTGTGGTACCCACTCGTTTGTTTTCCGTGTAAGCATTTTTGCCGTAGTGTCTTCATCGTTCGTCTTCCAAGCATCGTGTTTTCACCCTAGTTTTTCTCATCGTAGTTTTTTACCTCGATTTTTTTTTGGGTGCAAGATGTTCTGTGTATTTTTTTCTACGGTAATATGCCATCGTTGATGATCTTCGTGTATTCATTACTAGTTTTTCACCTCCGTTTCATTTTTGTGTACAACTAATGTCTGACGTGGCGTAGTTACAACTATGTTTAGAGCTAGTAGTTAGCTAGGTCTGCGATGTCTGTATCGTTTGCTGATATGTTTTGTGAGCTGAGAGTGACTATGATGGGAGTGATATTCAGGGTTTTGCTGTGGTTGAGGTGATGGCAAGATGTAATTTATTTTGTGTAACCATGTATGACATTGATGATGGCGAGTAAAACTACGACACGAGTAACCTAGCCTAGGCCAATGCAAATGACGAGAGCTAGAGTGACACTGAAGAAACGGGGGCTGATGCTCGCTCGTGCACGGGAGTGGTCTAGAGACCTGCATTACAGTTGTGTATTTATTTTTTTTTCCTTTTTCTTATTCACTCGGGTATTATGCTAACAAAATTCGTGTCTCTGAAGAAACTCAACCAAAAGCTTGACAACAAGTTTGCATCAGGTCTATTCTGTAGTACTAGCACTAGGTTCTAGATCTAAATCATAATGGCGATGCTAATTTAGTTTTCATTTAGAACTCGATGAAATCCATTTTCTTTGCTCATTTTTCAACTGATAAATTATTTAGAACTGTACTTAAATTCTGATGTACTGCATTCACCATTGTAATAAAAAAGAGCCTGCTGATCAGGTGTTTCATTGTATCCTTTTCATTTCCTCCCTATCCTTTTGGTTTCCTTCCTGTCACTTTCTTCTTTGACCCTGGATGGAAAAAAAAAATCCCATCTTGCCATGTAAAGACAGAATACATAACCATCATGAAATATCATGACATTGAAGTAATAATAAGAAATATTCAAGTGACCAAAATACTTGTTTGTGAAAATAAATAACAAATGAAAGGTGATTTCTTATGGAGCAGTTCTTTCAAATGTCAAACAGCTTCGATAATGAAGCAAGTGAAATCTGAAAACTATCCTGGCAACAAGTTGAAATTGATAGGGAATTCTGACAAAAACTGTCACACCATTTGATGTTTGAATTTGTCTTTTTATTGGATGAGGTTATAAAACTAAGTGCCGCCGATAAAATAACAATCCTCTCAATTTGAACAAGAGCAGTAGGGTGGTACACTAGTACGACTCAGTAAACAGCTGATTATTTATGCATCGTATCCATGGGCAACTGCGGGGTAACTGCAAGAAGGCGCAGGAAATTAGACTTGAGTCAAGAACGACTATTTATTATTATTTTTTAATTCAAACTATTTTTTTTCTTGGACTAAAAAAAACCCCCAAAATATTTCATATTACGCTTCTAAAATATAAAATGAATATATGAAGTCTTTTTATCGTGATTTTATGAAGAATTAGAATTATTAAAAAAAATATAGATACTAGACGGGCTGAACAAGGAAGTCTAATTTCACCCCAAGAATTTGCAACACACCGCATCTCGGGTGCATTCCTAGCGTTCTTGCCGCACTCTCACGATCACCTAGCTAAGCCATGTGCACAAGCCAGTCACATGTTCACAGTACACACGTTGTTAGCCAGTTCACCGATCTCATTCCTGATCTCGTGCGTGTAGAAAATTCTCTCAAAACTAAGCCAGACATGATTTTGGAACATACATTACAATGTCAAGACCTTTTCAGTGGACTTTGAATTCGCTATTTGTCTGTTTTAGCTCTTGAATGTACGACTTCGAACGTCCGATTTGTTTTTCACTACACCACGTGGAGTCCCGGGTTTTCTCAGCCCCCATGCTTCTCCACACATGCACGTTACACTAGCACTGTGTACCTATATGTACCTGTGTACACACACAAGCCATCGCGATCGAAGTTTGAGCGATAGCGATAACATGTGCGGAGCAGACATGCGGATTTCAGCACAGGGTAAATGAGTAGTTGAACGTATCACGATTGTAAAACAAATCTTTTTGTATGTCTCTGCAAATTTGAATTAGGCTATCTCAGCATAGATAGATTATGATACATTACAAAATAGATTAGCCATAGCAAGAACTTGCTTTATTATACATGAGAGTTATTAGATAACGTTGCAAAATAAAAACCCCGTCATTGAATGGAATGTTCCAGAGCTATCTCGGGGGCGGGGGGGTGGGGCTCGAGGACATTATGGACTCGTCGATTCGCAAGTGGGTAAGATGTGATTACAGATGGCTTGAAATGAAGAGGATTTATCAATGAAATACACAGAAACAATATTTTTTCATAATTCCTGCACAATTTATTATTTCTTTTCATAAAATTCACATAAACTAGTGCTGTATTGAGTCAACTAAGTGCATATTAGCACGAGTGTACACGCATCATCCCTCCTGCCTAGTGGGAATGACACAGGCAGTTTTTTCCATGACGTATGAATGCTCTTCGCGTGTAGATCGCGCCGTAGGGAAGATCGCGCCCAAGTTCATGGCCAACTTACTAGGCAGGCACGATATTACAGATTACACAGAGGCCCGTACGTGGATGGGTTAAGGGTATAAAATGAGGGACAGCATTTGGACAAATGAAGTGAGCAATGTATTCATTTTAGTTTTGGTAAAGGGTATTCCTGCAGGGTTTGGAATGCAGAATTGCATTTGATACACAGATCAGCTTGTGTAGTTTCCCTCCTCAGCCCTATGTCCAGCAAAGACATGACTTCCTCTCCCCCGTGAGCCAAATAGACTAGTCTAACAGGACCCATCTCCTCTGAAATTAACCGTAGTGGCTGCAGACCGTTCCATGTTGGTAGAAGGTACGTTTTAGTATAGTTAAATTGTGTGCGTTTGGGTGTATGTGTGCATATAATTTTTTCTCAAGTGTTTCAGGTACACTTGGAGTGTGTGAGAACACAATTGCTGTTGTTTTATTTGATTGTTTTTTTTTAATTCAATTTTTCAGATGTTAATGCTAATAATTGTATGTGATCCTTGCAGTGAAAGTGATACTGAAGTGTAGCAGCCATGCACTAACATGATACAGAATTCCCTCCAATGGTAAAGCTTTCTGCCAGAAACCATCGTGCATGAGGTTTTATCTTTTCATCTGAATGGAAAAACAATACACTAACCAGTGGTATTAAGCATTATCCCTGCCACGCCCACAATTAACACAGAGACACCAGTGCCTGCATTAAGATCATACGTCATTGTGCTAGTATTACATTGTATGTGGCAAGAAGAGGTCTAATGTCTTGTGTCATTAAGTTGTCAAGTTTGATTGAAACTGTGGTTTTGTGGTTTCCTGTCAAGTCAAAACAGCTCTGTTATTGCTACAAGTTTTCATTTGCCTGAGATGATATTTATTCTTTATTCATCTCTTTCTATGAGGGCCCCAGATATAAACAAGTACCAAAACTGCTCATTAACCCGTTGAGGACGAGTCCCGAGTATACTCGGGCAAGCGTCTATGGGAAATGCGCGTTGTAGCAAAATCAAACCATCCTCAACGGGTTAAAGAACAGGAAAAGAATGATCTGGCTCTTGAAATAATGAGTTGCAGTACAGTGTATCCTGTTAGCAGTTTGGATCAAATGCTGTGGAACCATTACTATAAGCAGAGTAGTATGCTGCAAAAATCGTAAAGAAAGACAATGGGAAAAAAAAAAAAAAACAGATCTGTGTTGGTCAGTGGCCATGGTTGCATTTGCATACACCTTCACATAGAAAATGTGTACAAGTGCTGTAATTTTAGGTTCTATCTTTAAACTTACTAGAGAACTTTTGGCTGATTAAGACATTGAAAATTTGTGGGTTTCTTTCCTCTTCATACTAAAGACAAGTTTATGCCAAAAAGTGGAAAACTTAGTTATCATACTCCAGAGTAAGAAAGCACAGTTGCTTTTAGCATACAGTACTTGACATTTTACCCTAGGAATAGTCTATAGAGAGCTTTTTTTTTGGAGGGGGGGGGGGGTAGCAATAGACAATACTCAGTGAAATGACTTTTGTGTTACTTGTTGGCTTTATGAAACCACATGCCATGTATAAGTGTCTCTTGCCTCATATCTCACCATATTATGTGCTTTATATATGAATGCCACATCATCATTCTTCATCACTAAGGTTGCTGTTTACTACTACAGCAGTGTATCATTCTTGCCATAAGTATTTCTGTGCAGTAGTCATGAGCAGTATGGTACATGTTGTTCACCGTGCATTTGCCCGTTTCCCAATGTAGCCAGCTGCCTGCAAGATATCTCTTTTATCAGTAGATCTTATCTAATCCCAGGGTATGAAAGTAAACTACCAAAATGTTGATTTCTGGTGTGTGTTTCACGTTTTACCCTTTAGTCCCATTCACCCACTTTCATGTGAGACTGAATGGATATTTGACCATAGTTCCCCAGTTCTGCAATCCTTCTCATGTTTTGTGCAATTTTTTGTTCCCTCCCCTTCACATGTCTGTTTTTTCCAGCATGTTCCTAAATGTTTCGCTAAACTCTGCATGGGGAATGCAGGTGGAAGTAGAAAATCCCGTCGGACGAAGAAGGTAATGCAGTGCACTTTTGTATCATCTTGATGCCTTGATACGATTCAAGCGCTCTCCAACGGCATGTCACAGCACTAACACTCACTGAGGATTTCTTCTTGGTTTCTGGGGTGCATTGCTTCCCTTTTGCACCATTTTACGCACCTAACACAATTATCAACCGATTCTATTGTTTGAACCACTAAAACAAGAGACAATCCTCATTGTGCCAAGGTATACTGTGTATATGTATCAATCAAATAAACCATGCAATAAGAGGTTCCAGTCGGAATTATGGATTCTGAGGTGGCTGGCATAGCATTAATTTTCTGAAGGGTGCAGCCCCGAAGGGAATAGGAATTATGCCAGTCACCGAAGAATTTGTAATTTCAGCTGATACCTCAAAAACAATACATGGCATATTTTATTTATATCCTACAAGAGAAAAATTTCGACCAAGGTCTAAATACGCGCAGTAGTGCAAGTGGCCATCCTGCGGTCTCCACAGCTACTGCACAGTGCACAGGGCATGTACAAAGTATATGACAGTGCTATTATCAAGATTCCGATTCACTTTGTTGAGGTATCAGTAGTTACATTTCTCCTTATCGTAAAAATTGACATTGAAATATTGATATTGTGAAAAATTTACCGAGGTCTGACGTCACGCCATCTCTACTTTTGGCGACATTATTTCGAGTCACATGAGAAGCTCTTGGCCAATCCTAGTTTGAGAATTTCATGATGAAGGATATCAATATACTCAGTCTGATAAGTTATTAAACAAAGTTCTTCTGCCAGGAGGTTCAGTAATCCCCCTTCTTAAGTTTTGTTCATAACACTTTTATTGTTCTGTTCTAAAGTCTCAATAGTTTTGATTTCCAATTTTCCACTTTGATTCATCACTTCAAATCTGGTACTTTCTAGTGAAGAAGAGGGATTTGACTTTCTAGATTGCTTTTTTTTTTCAGCATTACGAAACTTGAATGGAATTATAGCAGTTTGAAGTCACGAAACCTTTTGAGAAATAGAAACCACCTAAAATGCTAATTCTTTGCTTCGATAAACCTTGAGGAGGATGAATCTTGTGAAGCAGTTTTGCCGTAACCCATTTTTATATTGTGCTTTTGGACGCGATGCCGAGTACTAACGTCACAAGATCTTTGTTCCTTACATCGCTCTCGGATTTCCCTTGCATGAGTGATCACAATGGTGTCTCATCCCATGGGTCCATTTTGTTTTTATTTGAGATTTCCGCCGATCACACCGGCATTTGATTTCTTTTGCTTCATTGAGGGCACGTATGCCTGGAACGCCATACATCCGCATGAGCCTCTCGCCTTGCTTATCACCTTTCTTTTTATGCCTCCGCCAACGAAGTGGCCGGAGGCATTATGTTTTCGGGTCGTCCGTCCGTCCGTCCGTCCGTACGTACGTACGTCCGTCCCGTTTTGTTTTTGTCGATATCTCAAGAACCGTGTGGTGGTTTTACATCAAACTTGGTATGAGGGTATATTCTGGGGGGATAATACTTTGTTTGGATTATAGGGTCATGGGGTCAAAGGTCAAAGGTCACAGGTTATTTTGTGGAAAAAAAGGTTGAAAATTCATGTTTTTCTCCATATCTCGCAAATGGTTCAAGGTATCTTCATGGAACTTAGTATATATGCTTGTTCCAATGGACAGTGATTATCTAGGGAAGTTGGGGGTCATGGTTCAAAGGTCAGGGGGTCAAAGGTCAAGGTCAACTCAAAATATCACTACTTTCCTGAAGGTTTTTTTTTTTTTTAAACTTGATGTATGCATGTATTACCCGATATATATTCTGTTGGAAGGTTCTTGCCAAAAGGTCAAAGGTCAAAAGGTCAAAGGTCAAGTGAAAGTGTTGCACTTTTTCCTCCATATCTCAAAAGTAACTCAAGGTATCATCATGAAACTTACATATTTATACATGTTCAACGTAACAGTGATTCTCTTTGGAACTGTGAGGTCAAAGGTCAAAGGCCAGGTTTAGATAATGCTATTTTCCCATTTGATACTGAAATTATACTTTTTCTCAATACCTTGAAAATTACTCAATGCATAAACTTATAAAAGGGTCAAAAGTCAAGTAAAAATCATCAGTTCCCCAAATACCTGCACTCTGACATTTTAATCATTCATCCAATTGAACCTAGTTCTAGGAAAGTGAACATTCAGCACATTTGTGGCAAACCTGTCATTTTAACATTTTGCCAATTGTGTGAAACTGTCGTCACACATTGTCAAGACATTGTACTATAGACCTATTAGGAGGCATATCAGTCGCTGTAGCGATATATCTAGTTTTTTTATAATTTTGTTGGGGCAATCAGCATGTCCACTTCTGTTCATTCTGCTTCTGTATTTCTGCACTTCACTTTACTTCCATCTGCTGTCAGTCTGTTTCCATCTCTCCTGTACTCCTCTATTATCTCTCCCATCCTACCCTCAACCCATCTCCCCCCCCCCCCCATCCTACCCTCCACCCCATGTCCCCCTCCCCCTTCCACTACTTCTCTGTCAAGGGTCATTTGTTTCTCGATCCATCTTCCGTTTCTTCTCCATTACCATTTTTCCCCCACTTTCTTCCTCGTAACCCTCTATACCTCACCTCATGTTTCTTTCCCTCACACCATTACTCTTCTTTACAGTGTACATTAACTCTTTTCTGTTCTCACCTCCTCTCAACTTCTCTTGCCCTTCTCTTTCTCCCTCATTCTGTCATTTGATTCCTTTTGTTTTCTGTCACAACCTGTTCTGTTTACAGCTTTCCTCTCACTAAGCTTGCACTTTTTTAAAAAAGAAGTGTAGAACCTCGACTTTTCATCTGCACCAGTTTACTCCCCCCCCCCACCCATTATTTCAATCTTCTGATACGTATCTCATCAAGCTGTCTGCTCTTTTATTTTCTTCCTTCCCTCCATACCATTTCTCTGCCACTCATCCTTTGTTGCCAAATCTTCCCCTTCAATTTCCTACTCATGACTTTGAGTTGCCAGCATGTTTAAATTGCATAACCCTAAATCTTTTGTGTCATGTATCTTTCCCTCAAAGTGTTATTCCCCTTTGCAGTTGTAACATTTTTCCTCTCCTTATATCCCCATGTCTCTTTTTTTTTCTCTTCTTTCAGTCATTCTTCTATTCCTCTGTTCCTCTGTACCATTCCATGTTCTACTCTGTTCTGTTTAGCAGCTTTTAGCACACTGAGCTTGCGATCCTTCAAAAATGACCTTTCAACCCTGAGTTTAAGAGCAACATAAATCATCACACCCTCTCATGAACTAAACTCACGTAAAACAACAGCAAATAAATAACAAAACTAGGCAATCACTGAAACAGGGACAGGCTTTGTGCTGGGAGTGATCCAATAGCAGGAAGCTTGTCAGAACATGAGGGAAATTTGTCAGACATACACAAAGCTTTCCACTAGTTTTGTTTCTCTTGTGATTATGCTAAGTATAACTTGACATGACCATCGGCATGTTATTGACACAACAAAAGTAACAAGAGGCATGCAACTAACATTCTGATATTAATGTTACAATTTTTCTGTATTGCAGAAATTTCACCTTTTGTACAAAAATTTATTTGTAGACAGTCTATGCAGATGTGTCAAATTGCTGGCATACTTCAAAGTAAAAAAAAAATACAGCGCCACAATTCATAGCAGGTGTTCTTTGAATATAAATCTTCTTTATACTGGACAAAAAATGTAAGATGTGTGATTGTATAGCTACAGACACTATGTGGCTCAACTCTTCCTGTTGTATCTAGTAATATTTTAATGTTGATATTTCTGTGAAAAGTTATGGCACAGCAAAGAATGGAAATTATTTCATTGCAACTGATTGACAATAGCCCCAAATCATTTTATCAGTTAAAGGACAAGTTCACCTTCATCAACATAAGGATTGAGAAAATGCAACAATATTAGTAGAACACATCAGTGAAAGTTTGATGAAAATTGGACAATCGATGCAAAAGTTATGAATTTTTTAAATTTTTGTGTTGGAACCGCTGGATGAGGAGACTACTACAGTTTGTGAGTCATATGCGTACAACAGTATAAAGAAAATATAAAAGAAAATTCAACATATTTTCATTTTTTTCGCATAATAAAAGAGCAATTGACTTGCCTCTTTGTAAAGGCAGGGGGAATAATATTACCCATAACATTTATCGGTAACGAGTCGGGGGAATGTGTACTTTTTTCAAAAGATGGAATTTTGTGAAATTCTCTTTATATTTTCCTTATATTGTTGTACGCATGTGACATCTAAGTTATTCATACACTGCTGTAGTCTTCTCATCCAGCGGGTACTGCACAAAAACTTCAAAAATTTGTAACTTTTGAACGGATTGTCTGATTTTCCTCAAACTTTCAATGATGTGTTCTACTAATATTGCTACATTCTCTCAATCCTTATGTTTATGAAGGTGAACTTGTCCTTTAACTTTGCCAGGGTAAATACAGTGCAATGCTAGCCCAAAGCAACATTTTATATGGCATTTTATCAGGTTGTCTGCTTCGATCACATAAACCGTTGGGTATTTGCTGATCTCTTAAGCGAAGGTATGTCTATGGCACAGAATGTATTTTCCAGTGGAAGAGATGTTTTGCCTGGGTACTGGAGACTACAATAAAGATATCTACACATTTTCACCCCCTCTGTTACAACTATATAATGACAAATATGTACATTCTGGAATGCCATCCAAGCAGTATAGACCTACGATGTAAATGACCATCTCTTTCATCCTATGAGTCTGATCACTAGACTATTGTCATAGTCAGGAAATCATCTGAAATACATCATGTAGACTTTTCTGACTAGAAGAAGATATATGAAAGATACAGCTTATATAAGGACAATATAGACAATAAATCATAATCAATTAGAGATTACGATTTATTCTTTCTTTTTTGATGGAATTCGTTTTGGCAGATATTTTTGATGATATATAATTTCATGGAGAACTCTGCTGAAAATCATTTAGATACCCTGAGTCTTTGACTTTGGGTATACATGAAATATAAATGCATTATGCTTAAGAACATCAATTTCAGATTGGTTTTTACATTGTGATGGGTTAGCTCATATAACCAAGGGCAGATGAAGAAGTAAAAAGTATCAGCAAAAGGATTTTGATGGAGATTCTTTTCTCCAGTAGGAGCTAGTGAAGAGACAGTAAAACTTGTGATGTATTGTCTGAATTTTTTAATGAGTGTAAAAAGGTGAAGTAACCAGAAATTCCTTGATTTGTTTAGCCACATGTTCTTTAGTCATTTGAACAATGTTTCCAAACCAGCTGCTCACAATGACCCATACGTATACACACAGATTTTAAATTTCTTGAAAATTCAGAGTTTCACACAATTGTGTCATCTTGTAAGACCTCTTCCCAATAATTCATACCCAAATTACTCTCTAGACAATGTTGACATCGGATATTTCCCCCTCATCCCACCTCCCCCCTCCCCTTCCCAATCCATTTCAAACATTACACCAGCCTGTAGTAGGCAGTAGATTAACGTTGTTATAGACGTGACGTGCAGGTATGTCTAATGGCACTCTTTAATGTCAGTGTTTATTTGACACAATCCTTAGGGAGAGAGGCAAGGTAATATGGGGTGACTCATTTAATGCCTAGGGTAGAGAACTCCTTTTTTATGGTCTGATCACAAACCAAATGAGGTCACAGAGTCAAATTCGTAAGTACTTGTCCAAAAAACGAAGAAGAAGAAGAAAAAAAAACCACACTCTGCAGTGCATATGGACTATATTATCTTGACATTTGATTGGGCAAACACTACAGTACCTTCAATATAAGTCTATTTTCCCCTGTGTCTCTACATTCTTGAATATCTGTCTGAATCAGATGTGTTTCGATTATGCGAAAAGAGTCTTGTCAAAGAACTATATAAGGATACAGTACTCATATCTTTTTTTAAGTTTATGCAGTTCACAACCAAAGAAATTATGAGTATGAAGACAAACATAGGATGAACTGATAATTAACAGGGTATGCAATGTTGACATGAGGGTTAGAGATGCAAATACCTAAGGTTTTTTATTGATTTGTATGATCAATTAGGATGTAAATAGATAGGAATAGAATTATACACTTGAAAGATTGCACATAAAACGTTGATAGGTTCTGTAGAGGGAGTCCACATGTTCACACTGATACAACCTGAGATGCTATCGCATACTTGATATCATGCTTTTCAGTTCGATTTTTGCGTAATGAAAAACAAAGACAATGAAAAGTAAACAGGAATGCACCTAGAGACTTGTAGCAAATGATAAATGGCGAAAAGGATTTTTTCCCCTTTTTTTGTGTCAGATATCATAGAATTCAGTGCTTATGTCACTTAAGTCTACCTCAGAAGGTACAATGTGTTTGATCACCCTTGGTCTGTTGAAAACGTCATTCATCTTCTGCTTCCGAAATACAAGTGTATCACTCCACGAATATGTGGCATTTTATGTCCCCCATTCCTTGTTTTGTGTGTGTGCAGTTTCCGTATTAATTTACCCCCTTCTCTCATTTCTACTCATCTTACCTTGTCTGTAATGTAGAGAGTACAGTCTATGTTGTATCAGTTTGTCTTCGTTGCAACATACAGTGTATATGCACGGGCTGGAATCTGATTGCTGTACCGCATGTTGTGCAATGTACTACACACAACTAACTTTGTGATCTCGGAATATTTTCCATGCAGACCAACAAAATGGAAGCCTAAATCAGACACAAAGTACAGATCTGGGAATAAGAGGCTGGGATTTCTGTGGAAGGGAGCGGCAGAGTAACTAATCAACAGCTGTAAACTTGTGTTGGGAAATTGTCTCCATTTCTCCACAAAATGTGGGGAAAATGAGAACTCGCGGGCTACGTTTTTTAAAAATTAATTTTAATATGAGTGTTTATACGGGATGTTGTAGGTGTAGTTCATCAAGGTTTGCTAATCTGTTATTCTGATTTGATATGAATGTGGTGATGTGGAGTACCAAGGAACATGCCAGCAGTGGTTGTTCCTATGTAACATGGAAAATATGGCAGCATTCTCACAATAATAGATTTGTGATAATGAGGCGAAGAGATTGGCGGGGGAGCTTAAGGAATTGCATTTACTTTTAACAGACAAAGGACATGTGCTGTGCGTAAAGTGGAGACTAATTGATGTAGAAGGTGAAATTGTAAATGAATCACATATTACAGGAATGCTCTGTGTACATCTTTAACCTTTTGCATTGATTTTGATATGTGAATGAACCCTTTTCTGATATGAGCTCACATGGTGTGTTGACACGGGTGAAAGTGTGCTTCATTTGTGATGCATAGATACAAGGATAAGTCCCTGTGACTGAATGCAAAAGAGAGAATCTTTCCACTTCTTAGTTATGAAGTTCAGCAGTAGTGTGAACTATCTATACATGTTTAGCTCGTGTCTGCATTATGCCTCATTTTGTAAATACCAAAGTGTGCGACCATGTCAGTGTGTGCAAGGAGAGTAGGTCTGACTGCTGTACTTTTAGCATCTTTAACTCATTGCTTCTTAGATTCTTGGGCTTGACACAGGCACAACTCAGCTGCAGTAGACTGTGGAAGAAAACAGCAGGACTAGACTTTTTTCTGAGCTGTTTTTAGTAGCTAGCCCTGGACTTTTACAATCATTTAGATTGAGTTAATCTTTACTGTTAATGCTAAGATGTAAGCATGAGCATATGAATAGTCATATTGATGCACTGAATATTTAATATGTTCAGACACATTTAGTTTGTTGTTGCAATGGTAAAGTCTTTGTAGTTATGTGCTGATAACTGCCTTGCTAAGATATTCACTTTTCTCTCTGGCTGAGACATATGAAGTTTGAGCCTGATATAAACGGAATGGAATGGTTTGATGTCAAGATCATGTGCAAATACAAGTGTGTTGTGTGGGATTACATATAAACTCACAGTACCCTGACTCCATAGCACGTCGCAATAAAAATATGATTACACCTGTGTTACTTATATTTGATGTCTTTGAGTAGAGATTTGCATAGTTCAGATAATGAGTTTGTCAATGTACAGGTTGGTAGTTTAACCATGTATGAGGTAGAGAGTTATATCTCTTACAGCTGTGGTGCACATGCCACTTTTAGTAGACTGGAAAAGGAAGCACAACTTTTCATCTCAGGCAGCATGCACTTTTTGTATAGCTGTACCTGAAGCTTTTCCTCGGGGCGCAGTTTCAGTCAGTTAGCCTTAGTCCAAGAAAAGCCTTCAGAAATGTTATGATACACTGCTTTGATATTAATGTGTATCCGTGCGATTTGTGGAGTTAAGCTGGACTCTTCGTTTGTTGGATGTTACGTGTATTGTAAATGGTGTTTTGTGCCTTTAGGTCTGGGAGACACCATTTTTCGTAGCCCTCGACCACGACAGACGGCGAGTGGTGGTGTCCATTCGCGGGACCCTGTCCGTTGCCGACATTGTCACCGACCTGAGTGCGGATACCAGTCCCATTCACACTGAAGATGGGTCTATGGCATACAAAGGTCATAAGGTCAGTGATATTATACCTTGTCCTCTCAGAAACTTAGTCTCCTCGGCCAGTCTTTTGCTAGTATGAAAATATCTTGGGATGTGTGCCATTTACAAACTGTTTTTGAATCACATCGAACAATGAGTTTAAATACCGGGTAGCTCTTCCTACTTTGTAGTATTTTGCATAAGTTTGAAAGTTTTTCCCCAATTTGTCAAGAAATTTTAGATCAACTTTATATACAAGTAGGTACATTGTATGATAACCAACATTAAAGTACACCTCCCAACCATTCTGAATTTGGAGGAAAGAATCTGAAGTTTAACCATTCCCAGTCCTTGTTTAAGGTATCAGTTTCCTATTTTACTCGATAACTTTACTACACACCATGGGAACTGCTCTTTCTCTCCTACTTTTGAGCGAAATCATCCTTATTTTTCAGTCAGAAAGATTGGTATGTCTGTTAGAGTAATGTTCACTGAGAGAGAGAAAAAAAAAAGTACATACATGAACAGAGAAGCTAGATCCCAAGTTGAGCAAAAATGTAATTTTCTAACCTTTCCCAAGTTATTACTAGAAATCCTGATTTTTTTGAGAGGAAGAAGGGATGGAACTTTAATTCACAATGTTTTAGGATATTTATTTGTCTAAACATGATATTCAGTTCATTTTTACTTTTGACACAATGATGCATTTATTGCAGAAATCACCTCTATGAGTGACTACTTGTGATTTTATAAAAATGCTCCTCCTTTGCAAATGACACCTGACATATTTGTCTGTGGTCATCTGAGCAAAATCCCACATCCAAACAGAGACAAATGAGCCGCTAGAATCACCATGACGATAAAAAGGCAAAAAAAAACAGTGGCTAGCCATCCGTTTCCTGTCACACGATTGCTTGAGTGCCTCATGTGACAGATGAGCCAAGACTAGGATGACGCTCTTTTCGAGGTCCATTTAAGACGATTTACACTGCATCATCGCAGATACTTCTCATTTCTCCATCCTGATCATATCAGCCCAGAACCATGTTTACTCCTTTCCACTTCATGTGGCTTGATATTATATTTGGCGTTTGACCACTTGCAAGTAAACTCAGAAGAAATTGAGAAATGTGCTTTTAAATGTCATGTTGTGTCGGCTTTCACAAGGCAATCTGAAGTTCATATGATATACTTTGTTTAGATCTCTGAATCGTTAATATCATTCTTGTGGTTATTTTGTTGTTTTTTCTTGGTTTATTTTGAATTAATTTGAATGGGTGTATGCAGTGTCAGTGTTGATCGTGTGATTTTTTGGGTGGGATCTTTTATTACTTCTTACATTTGCAAGGGGATTCATTTCTGTGAATGAATCTGATAAATGTATTACCAGGTATGTTGCCTTTTAATCATCCCCGTTTGATGCCTTGATGTCATTTTGCTTGCATTTATTTAATGAGCCATTTGTGTGCCATTCCAGTGGAGGAATGCATACAGTTTTAATAAATACAAAATTAATTTAACTACTATATTTCATTCAAAGATTACACAGCGGATTCATAGTGATGAAAATGTTACATAGAAATCAATTACATTATACTGTGAAAGTGGAAATTTTTGTATGAGTGATTTTTTTTTGCACTCGCCTGAGTAGAATAAATTTCATGGGTTTCTTTTTCCTCTGAATCAGAAATAAAATATGAGTACAAATAGCATGCAAATATATATGTACGCTTTTATTTATGCGCTCGTTTCATGTTGCGCGAAATGCGTGAAAATTTCCACTTTTACAGTAGATAGGGAAAGTCTTTGGAGCTATTACAGGTATTTATGTATACAAATTGTCTGTCCTTGTGTATTTGCCTCATACAGGGCATGGTGGAGACAGCTAACTACATCAGAAGAAGACTCGTAGAAGACAAACTCCTCCATCAGGCTTTCACAGCTATGGAGGTAGCACAAAAAGTTTTAAAGATTGCTGAATCTTTTGTGCTCCCCGTTTCATTTTCTTGCCTCTTGTATGTATGTTTGTTTTTTAATGTGGTCTCTGAATTAATATTTGTGTTTTCCATAGAGTGCCATACAGTAATCAAGTTTTGTGCCTGTGATTGCATTTTATTGGAATCACTCAGGGGAAAGGTGTGGCTAAATTTTGATTTCAAGAGGTTTTCATCACCATGAATGCTTTTCTTGTTTATAAAGTTATGCTTTATAAAGGTAGTACATCGGCTTTTCCTTTCTTGAAGAAAAGATTGATATTGTATGGACATCTATTGCAAAACCTTGCCGTGTTTGCGTCATCGGGAATACATACATGTATTACTGTGACAGGTTGTAGCTAATGAACTCAAAAATGTTTCATTAGTTTGTGTACAGTGCAGCATGATGTCTAGATGCTGAACAGGAAATGATTTTGGACTTTGTCATAACATTGAGCCTCACATCATTGCCTGCTGGTGATCTTGAGTAATTTTATTTTATTTTATTCTTTTTTTATTCCCGTAAAGTCAGGGAATAGGCAAGTTATTTTTAAGCAATGTCTTCAGTGACTTTTGTGTGCAAATCTTGTACTTTTGAGAAATTGAGTTTGGCCTATTTTTTTTTTTTTTTTTTTTTGGGTATTCTGTATGAAATTGATTTCTTCCACAAAACTCCAAATTTGTCAACATGACAATATTGGTTACAGCCCTCAGCACACCTACCAAGTTTATCCATGTTACAATGATTTTGATAAAGACAAATTGAAACTTCTCCCCCCCCCCCCCCCCCCTCTTTCTCTGTATTTCTGCCTCCCAGGGTACCAGTGAGTACGAGTTGGTATTGGTCGGTCACTCCCTAGGGGCGGGGACAGCCGCCATTCTCGGCATCATGCTGCGGCCCCGCTATCCCACTCTCAAGGTGTATGCCTACTCGCCTCCTGGGGGGTTGCTATGGTGAGCAAGGCATCAACAATCATGTTTTGAAGGATGATGATGAGTCCATGATGTGACTGGTTTATGATTATTGAGAGGACCTTTGATAGGACTAGATTGTAAAGAAGTGCATGTCTTTGGTAATGTGCAGTTATTTGCTTCATTAGAGGATAGCAACATTCAGTTGTCAGTGGTTGATATTTGAATATTGATTATTACTGTGATTTCCAAAAGTTGAATTGATTTGCATAGTATCTCCTCTGAATTTAAGATAGATAAAATGTTAGCTCTGTTTCATCTTGATCATCTGGGATTCAAATGACAGCAGTATTATGCTGTATGTGATGTCACATTCAATTAAATCATTCACTGTTATCACAAGGCAGAATCTCACCCAACTGACCATGCAATCACACTGTTCTCACAGTGTTATCAATGTTATCTTTATAATTGTATTTAATTAATAGAGTGTAACCTGGTAGTCTTCATATAGACAAGTCATCCCAAAACAGGTATGACTGTACAGCATAAATGGTGCAAAAGAGAGTGAAAGGGTGTTCAAAATGATGAATTATTGGTAGATACAAGTGATCAGTTGGTAATTGAAGTGCAGATTGTTACAAATGAATGTTCTAGGTGACTCTGACTGTGGTAAAATCGGGGGTTTTAATATTTGAAAATGGAAACACATTGCATTTGAAACTATGAGGAAGAGTGGGCTCCTTCTGAATGATGTTTCTTGTGTTTATTTTCCATGCAGCAAAGAGGCCTCAGAGTATGCAGCTGAATTTGTGACGTCCCTGATTGTGGGCAAGGATGTGGTGGCCAGAATTGGGCTCTCCCAGATGGAATTCTTGAGAGCAGACCTTCTCAACTGCATCAAGATGTGTCGTGACCCCAAGGTGTTTCCCCAGGGCACTCTTTACGTATTTCTTCCTTGCATTTCTGTCTGCATCAGAAACTAGCTGCCTTCTTCATTAATCGTCTTGAGAAGCCAGCTGCAATGTGTGCAGATTTTCACTCAAACAGAAGTATGATTGTGATGACAGTATTGATGACTGAAGACTCAATTTTGATTTCATTTCCTGCTGGTGCATTCTTCATGATTTTACAGTACCATTAACCAAAGCCATTGTGACCCACAAGATGAAACTGACTGGCAGATGACAGTGCAGTCTTTTCATTTTGCAGAGTCATACCTCAAAACATATATCATCACAGAACAAAACTCTTAGCTGCGTGTATGTGTATTTGTGTGTTCTATTTCGTAGTTGTTTGTCTCATTAGTTTTGTCCTTTTGTTTTTAAAGATTTTTTAAAGATATTATAAATATTTATATTTATGATAATGATTTATTAGTTAATAAATGTTTATTATGATGAATACTTTTTTCCCTGAACAATTTGATTGTAGAATACCTTTTTCCTTCTTTTTTTTAGCATTACTTGTATTAACACTTGTTCATTATATCTTTATATCCCATGTTTGCAGTGGAGGGTGATATTTGGGGAGCTACTATGCTGCTGCTCTATCCGTTCCAAAAACCTGGCCCCCATTGAGGATGCAGACACACCATCACCGTTGCCATGGCGACTCAACAAAGCCTTCCACCCTACAAATCATGAACTGGTCCTCACCACGCACAGTCCACTGTACCTACCAGGCCGGATACTGCAGGTTGTCAGGAACAACCCCAAGAGAGAAGGGTAAGGAGGGGAGGAGGAGGAGGAGGGGGGGGGGGGGGGGAGGGAAAGAGGAGGAGGAAGAGGAGGAGGAGTGATGATAGAGAAATGGGGGGGAATAGGCAAGGGAAATTAGGAAGAAAGTTAGATAGGGAGGAACATGTGACCTAGGATAGAAGAGGGGGTGAAATAGAATGGGAAAAAATAGTAAACAAATTGATCTACATGCAATTAACATACCAATTTTTTATATTAATTTATGCATTCTCATGTTTCACACTTATACATGAAGCCAGCAGATGCTATGATAGCAATGACAATGGTTATGATGATGATGATGATGATGATGATGATGATGATGGTGATAACCAGTACCACTATTGTTATTACTTTGATATTGCTGCCGATATGATTATCATGTGTAATGGAAGTATGTATTACAACATGTTGATTACAACCAAAATAAAATTGATGGCAATACTCTTCACACCCACTATGCTAACACTAGAATCTGGCTGACTTACAGTGTACCATTCTCATCTCTATCCTGTGTGTTTTTGTCTATCTCCCTCTCTCCCCCATGTTGCTGATTGATCCAGTATTAGTAAGAAGGAGTGTGCCTACTATGCTATCTGGAGGGATCGTGAAGACTTCAACGAGGTCCTCATCTCTCCCGTCATCATCAACGATCACCTCCCTGGTGGTGTGAAGAAGGCTGTCGAAAAGGTGCTGTATTTTTCTGTCAGAAATGCCAATTGTTACTTGTTTTGCAGTATTTTATACTGTGATTTTGTTTTTGTCTGTTTGTTGTTGTTGGTTTTTTTTTCAAAATATTCTGCAAATTTGAAAGAAGATATTGTTTTATGCATAGTGTCTTACTACATATTTCTACTGCTGGAAAGGTAAAAACACTATTTTTCCACCCAAAAAATATGCCTATTCAGCCCTGAGAATACTGGAATGCTGTTTACAAAGTTGGCATCTCTGTAATGTGCGTGTGATAATAGCCATGTTCAGACGTATTTCTATCCGGAGTAAAAATTTGTGGCACGGTAATTGAAATTCAAATTAATGCATATCCTACCACGCCCCTTGTGTCCACACGATGGTCGTGGGAAGAAACTGCGACCAATTTATGTGCGAGGGTCGGTGTAACTTCCGGAAGTAGTAGCGCCGCGCACGTCGACCATGCGATTGTTTTTTTACCAGTGGCATTTGTCTTCTCCATTCTTGTTAATGGAAATTTCTGCATGAGCGCTTAGCTTCTTTGTCGCGATCGACTATGTTAAAATTGCACGTGTACTCGCAAAATGTCAACATTGCGATTTGACCCAGGAAGTTTTACTTAGGTCGTAAGGTATGTAAGTTCATAGATACTCCGAGGGCTTGTCCGCACGGGCAATTTACTCTGACCGGCTAGTCGTGGTAGCGAGATACTCCTGAGAAAACTCAGGAGTATCTCGTTCGGAGGAAGAGGTCGTGGTAAGTTCCTCCGATCGGAGGAAGTTACCACGACCTTGTCCAGACGGGCACTACTCCGACCTATCCTCCGAAGTTACTGCGACCAAGCTTCCTCCGACCCTTCCTCCGAAATTACTCCGACCAAAACTGCCTCCGTCTGAACACAGCTATAATGTGTTATTTGTCTGTCTGTATGTGTGTGTGTCTTGTGCAAGTAGCCAGAAAGTCCATTGTATAAGACTGCATTACTCAACAGGAGTATTGATTTTGATGAAGCCCATATATCAGTTTGTGTACCTGAAATTATTGATTAAAGAACAAAAAAGTGTATTTTTTTGTTGCTTCTGTCAACGTGATCTTTACTTAGTAATTTGTATTTTTCAGTGCCTAGAGTATGGCAAGCGGCATGGCCTTCCGAAACGTTTCTCCCAAGTGGGCAGAACTCCGATGCACGATGCCCCTCAGTACCAGGATCACCCCCACCCCGCCCCTGTCCAGACCCCCTCCTCCTCCTCCCAGTCCTCCTACCTGCAGATGAAGCCAGTGAAGACGAAGAAGGAGAAGAGCGGTGGAGCTGCAGTGCACTTCCAGGTCGGTAGGGCGGGGGATGAATGTCGCACATAGCAACCACACATCTGTGCCATATTTTGCAAATGGGGACTTGAAAGACAATTTCGTGAGTGGTTCAATTTAGGATTGAGGACTGAAGCAAAGGGATGAGAAACAAGTATCATCCCTTTTTAAGAGTAAAGTTGAGTGATTTCCAACCTAGGAGATGACATACATTGCAAGTGTGCAATGTTCCTATTTTTGCAGAAATTAGTAAACCTTTTTTTGCAACTGATTGACAAATTGCCCTACATCAACATGAATAATTTTGTCAATCAGTTGCAATAAAAACAACTCGACGCAAGAATTTCATGTATGTGAATAATCAGTTGACTTGCCAATTTGTGAATATTTAAATAGTGCAAAACATATGGCATATACAGTACATAAATGCTGTTTACCATGCTAATGTCTACCTTCATGTTTTTGTTTGTAGCTGTTGAGTTTTAAACACTACTACATTTGATAAAATGTGTGATTAGTATCTAAAACACTTCTTACATTTGGGATGATCTCTAAGTATATGTGTGCATATGTATGAGAGACAAAGTGTGTATTCCTCTATTTAGTATGTTATTACTGTTGTAAGCAAGTCTAAGGCTCTCGGACAAGAGTTTTTGATAACTCGACCAAACCTTGTGCGCAATTGCCTTTCAGGACTCGCCCACAAAGTCGTCGCCGTCGACCAAATCGTGGCGATCTGGCGTGAAGGCGCCGGAGTCCAACAACAACCAACGTCCCTTCACCGAGCTGGTCTCAGCCGAGGACGAACAGCTGCCTTTCTTGCCCCACTCAACAGGTGAGTTCTCCCAAAACTTCAGACACATGCTTGATTTATTGCAGTGTTGCGATCTAATTTCTGGTCATGCAATGCCTTTGTGTCTTTGGGTCTTGTTTTTCTAGGTATGCACTTTGTTTCGAATGCTCACAAATGCCACGCACTCTGTCTCATTGATTGTTTTTCTCTTTTTTGTTGTTGTTGTTGCAATTGATAGCATTATTGATTTAAATGAATAGAAATATAGTGTACCCTTAAATTAGAATATATCTGTCCACATTTAACCAAGATTTTGTAAAGAGATAGCATTGTGCTGTACCCTTGCTTTATTTTCAACATTGTTTCATTTGAATTGTAAGGAGAAGCACCACAAACAATGTGCGTGTCTGCTTAATTGAATTTCATTTGTGACTTTTTATGTACAAAAACATTATCTGAAATGCCAAATAGATAATAGTTCTAGTAATAATAATCTGTTTTACTAAATGTGCACCTCTTTAGGAACCTAATGTTTTGAGCAAATGCCTGTAATAGTAAAAAGATTATGATAGAATATGAGAATATGATTATGAACACTACGATATGTCATGGGACATATTCTGAACAATTGTTGAAAGATTTGTGGGATAATTCTTTGAAGGACAAGTAATTATGTCTGCAACTTGAACAAGGTGTTTTCAAATATGGTGAACTGTGGTTTCAGTGCAAGCTTTTTTTATTTGCCATGACTACTGTTGTCCACTTTTGATTCTTTTTAACATTCTCCTTTTGATGTTTTCTGATCTGGGGCACTTTGGAATTCTAACCACTTTCAATCAAGAGCTTCCTTTGCCTCTTATGGCAAATTTAACTTTTATTCCAATTTTCAGTCTCTGATAATCTAACCTTTTCCGCTTTTCTCATGTCAGTCCTTGTAAACATAATCAGTTCTATAAGAAGTGTTATTTCCTTTACTACTTAATGTTGATATGTAACTGACACACGTATCTGAAAGAACCTATTGCTAAACTGACCAGTCCAGATCATATAGATACTTTTTTCATGGGATGGGTTTTCAGGACTTGTTTTGGGATGTTTTTGTTTTGTTTTGTTTTGTTTCTGTTTTTTGTTTTTGTTTTTGTTGTTGCCAAAAATGTCAAAAAAAGTCTCCTGCTCTTTTATGTAACTTCAAATACACAGGGATATGTTATTAACATCCTTTAGTGAATGGTGGGGGAAAGTGTTAAAGCTCACCTCCATGTATGTGGCACAGATCACCTTGTTGTTTGTAGACCCAGTCCCTGCCCCCCAAATTAGATTTGTTGGTAGGAAGTACACAATGTAGTAACAGGTGATGACATTTTGCACTGCTGCTGTGTTCCCCCCAATACCACATCCTCCACCAGCGCTTCGTCCCATTCTTGAGGAAGGACAGTCAAATTTGCCCACCGTGCCAGGTAAATGATCCACTCCTCCCCCATCCCCCCCCCCCCCCCCCCCGCATCCTCCCTGCAACCACCACCACTGCCCCCATTGCCTCCTCTTCATCTCTTTCCATCTCCAACCCTACCCCAATCCTCATCTTGTATCCTCCTTCTTGCTTCCCTACCACTCCTCCGCATCTTTACACCACCTGCTCCTTCTCCGCCATCTCCCCTTCCACCTTGCTCCTCCAGCCTCACTACTTACCCTCCCATTTCTTCCTTTTCTCCATTTCTGTCACCATCACTTTACTGCTAACACTCCTCCCATTCCTCCTCCTTCTCCTCTTTCTCTTTTTCTCCATCTCTTATAATTTCTTCTTCTCCCCTCCTGCTCTTCTCTTGATCCAGTGTATAATAAAGTTATGTCACACATCATCAGGTATAAAACATATTCATACCCCATTATTTACCCCCTGCCATATCAGAATTGCATCCACACATGTCAAGCAGGCCCACTTGCACCTGTTTTGTTTTGGGTTTTTTTTCCCTGCTGTTTTGTTGGTTATAAGGATATTATGAATATGCATTATACATGTAGTATAATTGCTTTTTTGGTCCAATGCTGCTATTCTTAAAAGGTCCATTCAAAAACTAACAAATATGAGCACACATTAATTTTATAGACACTTTTTTCTTCAATCCCAAAATAGTTTATTTTTGTCAGAAAACATAGTATACTAGTAATTTGATGATTATTAGAAAAGAGAGCCATGGTAGCCCTGTGCAGTTGATATGACTGTGTGTTATTAACATATTCTGGCTACCGTAACTCTGAGCAAATCTTGTAGAAGTGATAGAACATCTGTAATACAGAGAACAAGCACTGTACGGCAGAGACTGCATCTAACAAATCACAGTTTTTGACACACTAATAAGCACACATAGATTTTAATGTAAGGCACATGGAAATGGGTGGTTTTCTCCCCCCGTCTTTTGTGTGACTCTGCTGTATGTGTGTGTGTGTGTGTGTGTGTGTGTGAAAATGTATGAAGTCATTTTCTTTTATAAATACTAATCCATCAGCTGTAATTATGACTAATGCCTGCTCTGACTTATCTGGTCATATCAAAACAGCCAATCTATATGAACCACTTCTGTCAGCTCTTTTTTATTTTTTATTTTTTATTTTTTGGTATGGTAAGAGATTCTATAAGAATGATTTGCACAATGCAATGGGTATTGATTCACTGTTCAAAAGGTGAAAATCTTCAATGTTTCTGCCCAAAGTGCTCTAATTTGAGCTCTCGGGATCTGATTTTGAAGTTTGTGTATTTGTTGGAAGAACTCTATGTGTTCTATCATTCTCTCCTCCTTGTGATGAATGGCAACAAATTATCCACGCATTTACCTCTAGAAAATCACTGAATACTTTTCTGCGAAGGAAAGGAAAGACCTTGTCAACCCAAACAAAATCATCAAAATCACTGTGTGCTTAATAACAAGCAGGACTGTTTCCATCAAATATTTATGCTTCATCTTTCAGCAAAAATGTCTAAATATCTCACCCAGCCATCTGTCATTTGCATATTGTTCATCATATGGATTAGAGTTGATGATGTTCATTGCCTTTCATATTTGTTACTTTGTAACTGTATTGGACATTGATATATGATTTCTTTCTTTTTTTTTAATATCATTTTCATTTTATCTTGACAGGTGGTTTAGTTTTATTGAGGTAATCTTTAAAAAAAGTGTTTTTCAATCACCAGATGTACAGTAAGCTTTTCATCTTCAGGACCTTGATCTACAGAAAAGTATCTTAAGAGTTTGTGTACATCCACTTCACTATTTCAGTTCTTGTATTTCTTCTCTTAAGACATTTGGTTTTGGAGTTTTGCATATCAAATCACATAGTAGAAAATGTTAATGGATGTATGAAAATACCTGCTTTGTCTCTCTCTTAACTAACATAAATAGGCTTTACTTGTTACAAAGCAGCAGCCCATTGCCAGTCATATATTCTACTAAAAACAGAAGATGATATTCATATCAATGTCTGATATTGATGATGTTCTATTGCCTCTTCTTTGTCCTGTACGCCACTGGATGCCTGGATTTGTTTTATCTTGCTTGCGATCACAACTCTTTCCCTGTTGGATCCTGCAAACTCAGCCACTCAAAACATTCCCGATGATGCAATAAGGACTAGTCGTAGACCGTCAGACTCTCATGTACCAAAGATAAGCATACTGCAGGGCTTAAACTGTCCCAGTGAGCAGGGCAGTGAGAGACTAGCGCCCCTTGCGAGCAGTGAGTCGTTTACGGACTGCGAGTCGCCGCGGTCGTCCATCTCATCCATGAGTTTCTCCTCCGTGCTGAATCGGTTCCAGAACCCTTCCTCAGCCCGCGAGGAGGGCTACTGCTACTACGTGGAGAATGAGTCGCAGCCCGCTGCCAACAACATGGCGGACTCAGAGGAGGACTTGACGAAACAGAATACCGTTACCACGACAGCCACCATTGAGTCCTCGCCCAGCAACCACGTGGACCACGACGCGAGCCCCACAAGGCCCCCCTCGACCCTCATAGGTCCGTGGAGCCTGTTCCGCGGCGGCAACGGCCAGGTAATCGACGAAGAGGGCAACGTCAAAGGTCGAACGTCGGCCAGCGACAGGTACACCCTGACGTACGACGGGATGGACCTGGATCCTGCCACGGGAAGCGAAGGGGGCACCGACTCGCCCCGCTCATCGAGACCACATTCCATAGGTGAGCCATCCCATCCTTGAATCGAGATCTTGCTGTGTACCATCTCTTTACAGAGTTCTTTTTCGATGATTCTTCAATTTAGATCAGTATTCATTTGTCTCATTTACATCTCACTAACACAGAATTTTCCTGCAGAAAGTCATTAAGTTTACTTTGTTCCTTCATGTCCTGAACTGCCATTCACAAAGCTCTGAGTCATGACTCTGACATACTAATGCCAATATCTAGAAAGATTCTCCTCATTTCACTGTCACTGGAATGTCAAATCCATGCAAATTTTTCAGAATGAGGTTTACTGCTGTGCGAATGCACTTGAGGTGACATTATGGCAAACAAAGCCAGAGTTGACTCTTGTAGTAATGTGTCGAGTCACGTCAAAAGGAAGTTAACAGTCATTTCACAATCTTGTGTTTTATGTCATTTGTCACAAGTTTCCTTTTAGCTATTTTGTTACATCTCCCCCCCAAAAAAACGGTTTTAATGTAATTCAGTGTTAACTTGTCAATTACCTTCAAAGGGATATTCAGAAAAACTTTATTGGACCTCCCCAGAAGCTAATTTGTCTCCCTGATGTGAAACCTTGCCGAGTTTCCAAAGAGCGGTGCCCTAACTCAATATGATTCTGAATTCCCTGTAAACCCTCTACAGAAATCACGAGGTGTCCGTATGTAGTGAGTGGACACGGCACTGTTTAAGGGCGTCTTCCAAATTTCAGTATTTATGGAAGCAGGATAATTAATGTTCTGTGGAGCAGCCTACTGTCGTCATGAAGTACTGAAGGTTGTCTTCTTGTAGCTCTAGGGTAGATGTTGCAGAGTAGTCAACCTAGTAAATACAATGGATGTATATCATTTGATGTATTTGCCTCATGAAAACCATCATGTCCAGGTATATCGAGGCTCCGTTACAGCAGACTCAGAGATGCCAAGTCCCCCAGATTCTCCAGGGGGTTCCTAAAATCATCAATATCTCTTCATGTCTGGATACGTGAATATCAAAATCTGCGTGATGAGGGAATCAGTTCAACCCATTGAGATGCATTGAACATGCAAACATCTCTCTGATTACTCTATGGAATCTCCTTGATTTCAGTCGATGTGTATTGGCAGCCTTGTAAGACCTCAGAAGGGCTTGTAAAAGAGGGAAACCAGTTTAGCATTGTAGCATGAATTATTTTACTTGCCTACTTTGTTTTTATTCTGGTAAGATTTGTACTTCAGCAGCCATTTCAATTACATTTATGAAGTTTGTATCTTCACCTCTTGTACAAAGAAACATCAGGGTGTGTTGTTATTATTGCTGGTGATATTCTGAAAGTACAGACTACATTTCATTATATACTCGCATACAACATATTAAATGGAAATTAGTGCAGTAATTTCAGGACTAAGTACCCACTCTGAACATGTGTTTACAATTCATGATTTTTCAAATTATTCTTATGATTTTCCCCCAAGCTTTTATAACTTTCTTTTTATCTTTGTATATTTTCCCCCCATTTTTTTTTAAAGTTGCCACTTAGATATTTGGGTCAGTAATCTGTACAAAATGGAAATGACTATAAAGATTTATAAATACTGTTCTGACTGAATATTTACAAAGATAAGGACCATTTTTCTTGAAATAGACAGAGAGTACTGACCAGTACTCACCGAGCTATTTGGTTAACATGCCTGGCTCTGCCATGCTTATTGTATCTTGACATTGAAGAAACAAAAAGTGTCCATTGGTAGATCTCTTTTGCAGCAGTAGGAAGGAGATAGCACAGTGATATATAAAATTTAATCAACTCATGCATACTTGAATAATAGAAAAAAATATAGAAAAAGACATTTACTTATTAAAAGTTTTGTTGAAGGTCAAATCCAGGTATTTTTTTAAAGATGAAATCATAGTGTTGATCATGAAAAGTGTTGTCCAAAGAGATCACAGATATTGATGCTAATTTGAGCCATAATTCATAAGGCAATTCCACTCAAAGACATAATTATATTGTAGTAGCAATCTGCAAGATAATCCTTTTGATGACTAGGTTAAAATGGTGCATTGTTCCTGGACATCAACATATGAACTACAAACAGTATAGATTATTCTCTTTGATACCAGCAGAAATAAAATCTTATTGATTTGACATTAATTTTCTTTTTTTTCTACTCATTTCAGAATCTGAAGAGTTAATTTTTTATGTTTTCACATTTCTCCATTCTTTACCACTGCGACCCACAGGTTATGAATTTTATGTAAGATTTATTTTTCATTTCTTTTTTTTCTTTCCCATTCAATATTGTTTGGTGGCTGTTAACTTGATTTTAATGTCAAGACTATGTAGAGTTGATATATATTAAAAGAAAATGCATGGTTTGATATGTTCAGAGTGTTAATCACCAGTGCAAGCATTGAATTATTGTGGTGTAACACATTGTACTATGTATACCCAGTACAGGATCAACGTTTTCAGCGCCGTGTATGCTCCGACTAATTCGCTTGCTTTAACTTGCAACAGGAGATGTGTAGTTTGTGTCCTATAGAATATATATTCAGACTCAAAACACATAGTGAAGGCCGTATAGTAGACAGTTTTAACGTATCTGGATAATGGTCAGAAATGAGATACGGTACATGTACATGTAGCTCTGTTGTGCACGAATGCTATATTGAGTGTATCAGTTACAAGAAACATCATTACAGAAGCATGCAACCTGAAAAGAAAAATTTCCCTTCAACCTTCGCCTGGCATCCTTCCCATACTGTCTTTTTGTTAACCACACCAACATGATTATAAAATTGCTTTTGCCCTCTTCCCACCCCCCACCCCTGACATCTTTCCAAAGAGAGAGAAAGAGAGAGAGACACACACACACCTTTAATGCAAGGAACATATCAACACTGTACAAAAAAGTACCACGTGTGCGATTTATTTGTACAATCGTCTGCGCCCACTTCATTCAGAAACGACCAGAAATCTTTGAATGGCAATTAGTCAGTTATGCATCAGCTCATGAGTCTTCCCAATCCTATCACAGCCCAAGACAAGTCAATCAGGTACAGTAGCAGGTGGGCATGTTGAATCATTGGTTCTGAAGGCCCTTAAGTCAAGTTGATCAAAGGAATAACAGCAAGTTAATAGAAACTCTTTAGAGACCATGTTTGCCCATCACAACAACCCCTCCTCCTCCCCACAAAAACACACGCACACACACACACACACGCACACACACACACAAACACAAACAAACAAACAAACAAATGACAACTGTTCAAGTATGTAGGATTGGTACAATTTGTGAAAGGAAAAGATGTGTGGGTTAATTGAATTTTTTTTCAGAATTTGGGCCGTTGAAACATTTTTTTTTTTTTTGCCTAAAGCTTGTCATGAAAGATGTCATGCAGTGTCTTCTTGTAATGATTCAATGATTCAAATGAATAGACCATGCTTTGCAAATCCTGCCCCATCCCAACCCATACCCCTTTGTAAATTACTTAAAAGGTACCCATGAGCTTTCATGCTTCAGCCTAACATGTGTTTTCGGGACTTTGTGATACATCTTTTTTTTTCTTTTTTTTTTTCTTTTTTAAAGCAACAGACTGCATATCATCTTGTGTGATATGGAATCAAACAAGAAAAGTAAGAAGGTTGATATTTATTGTGGTAAACTCACCATTTTCTATGTCAGGCATTTTACTTATGACAAGTACCTAGTTTAAAAGTAATTGCACTGGAAAGTAGAGCCTTGAGTATTTATCAGCATACTGGTATGTGAGGGTCACCTGAGAATGCCATCTGCAATTCAAGAAATAGTTGGGTAATATTCATATATTTGGTGAAGATAGCAATGAAATTGTCTGTTCCCACATACAGCCATTGATCAATATTACCCTAATTACAAGTAATCTTGATGTCCTTCCTACTCCAAGGTTTCATCGACAATATTTTTCTACACAGTCATACATACTAGGGGAAGCTATCCCTGCTTCTTCTTGGTTTTTTTTTTCCTTGCCTTTTTGAAATTTCATTTCATTTCATTTCATTTCATTTATTTCATTTCCAACAACATTTTCATACACAAAATAACACAACATCAATGCAATGTAGTAACAAAGAAAAATATGTGAAGTTGACAATACTACGCATCACAAAAGCAAAGTAAACAATGAAAATTGAATTGAAACTAAAGTTGCAGGAATTGGAGGAGACATGCTAAAAAGCTAAGCTTGTATTTTGCAGTCTCCAGTCTCCAGTCTCCAGTGTTTATTTTCACTAGCATTTCATGTTGGTATATGTAGCTCGTCACAGTCGACAGACCCTTTTTCAGATAGTAAGAATATGAACTCATTTTTAACTTGATTTTATCATTTCAATCTGTTTGTTTCATTTCTGCAATAATGGAAGATGACTGGAGTGTGTGATTCTAAACGGGAAGTTTGACAGGTATCGAGCGAAAGAAGTTATGGTAAAAAAAAAGAAGATTAAATCACTTCTCAGTGGGCATTGTGGAAATCTTGATGTTTATGAGTCTTGAATGATGTCATCAATTTTCAGCATATTGTCATTTTTTCCCCCTCTCTATCTTTTTGTCGGTTTGGAACTCACAATCACAGATGATTGATTATAGTGCATGCCTTGAGTAGTACTTTCACCGGTACTTTACATTTCTAGCAGTAGACATCTTCCGGTATTTTTATAATGCCAGCATCTATATGTAGCTATCTCTAGGTCTGTCAAGATATTCATGTTTTACTCTGTAAACGAATAAGGAGAGGAATGTTTTTGATAATGATAACAGCTGAACCAGGACAGACAAATACACTTCATAGACACTGGGACAATTTCTGAGTCTGTGTCGTGCTACAGTGTTGGAAGTTAGAGGGTTCTCTATTAGAATGATGAGGTGGGATATCCTTGTGAAATGGAATTGTATGAATGTGCTAGGAAGTCAAGAGGAAAGGCTAGCTGCACACTGTAGAATGATGACCGAAGACTGGTGATTGGATGAATGCATAGTGGGGGTGTCCTACTCTTGTCAAATTATCTGCTTGTCCCTTGTCATCCGATACTGTCCCTATTTGCATGTGCACTGCATTGACCTGGCAAATTGCACAAAGCTGTTTGCTTATTACTTGCATGCTACTGTGACAGAAGAAAGTTTGCATGAACTTTAATCTTTGACCTGTGGATGGTCTCTTGACATTAATTGATGCATGTGTAAATTATCAGGCATGACTTTGTTTCATGGAATAAAAGCACACACAAAAAAAGTTCAATGCCCCTTGGGAACATTGAACTGTTTTTTTTTTTTCAGTATGCTTAGATTGAGTTTCCTCTCACTCTGCATGAAACTGTGGACCGAGTTTTGAATCGCTTTTCATCACAAATCATCACATTTTGTGAATTTCACTGACATATCATTCAATGTGTTTCACTGACATATCATTCAATGTGTATACTTGGGTGACCCGCACCTCGTCATAGTTAATGTTTGCCCATATTTGAATCACATTTCGCCACTGAAATTCTTTGAAATCCAACTCACATACAGGAAAAATGCTGAAAATTCCAATGGAATCACAAGTTCACTGATCGATATTGAAAATTTGCAGCTATTGTTGTCGAACGCGAACGATGCGAAAAAGTTGCGCGCTAAGGAAGGGGCCCGCAACTCGTCACCCGCTCTCCCATAGACTTAGCACGTAAAAGACGTGTGCGGGTGACCGTGATGTTCCCATAGACATACACGTAAAAGATGCGTGCGGGTGACTTGTAACACGTATTCCTATAGCCCTATGAAAATTTCAGATTTTCGCGAAAAACTGTTCGGTTTTCACCACAATTTGCTTGGTTGTGGTAGCCCTGCCAAGTTTCAAGCGTACCGGGCATACATTTTTGTTTAGTAGGCTCAAAACAATTTTAAGTGGGGTGACAGTATTCGGGCTCCTGACTAGGTGCGGGCACCTCACTATACATGTAGACCATTCCAGTGCAAGAGTTGTTACATACGTATAATATTATAACTGCAGTTGAAAGTGTGTACATATTGCAATAATGAAAGCTTTATTTGGTAGCCAATAGTGCAACATCATAGTATAATATATGTTTGAGGTAGAACTTGATGCTTTATACTCGATACTTATATAACACTTAATCATGCTGTTCATTTGGGCAAAGGAAGCCAGTTATAGACCAAGCTTTTGTATTGTTTGAATGTGTACAGATCCTGTGCCACATGTAGAATCTGAATAATATGTAACACACTGTTGAAAAATAATATTTGTTTTGTGTAGTAGCACGAGTGACAGTGGACAGGGGGGGGGGGGGGGGAGATTACCATTAGATATTCATAATCAATCTTAGGTAACGAGGAGATTGCCTAGCAGTTCAAAATTAGAGTCTTTCTCAGTCAAACCAGTTGATAATACCTACGGTAGATGAAAATTGGTTGATTTTAATATTTTTACTGGCATATAGGGGTAGCTATTTCCCTTTTAAATTGACAGCAGTACTGCATTGTTGGTAGGGTCGACAATTGATTTCAACTATTTCGGTAGTGTACATCACAACTGTAAACAACTTGTAAACGATGATGATGATTTGGGAACGTTTCACGTCTATTAAAACTCATCCAAATCTGGCATAGTTTGCACAAAAGAACATACAAGAGCTTATGATGAGGGGAAAAATAAAGTGGAGGGGGGGGGGTATGGGGTATGCAGGCCCTCTACCACCTCACACTGTTGAAATTAAGAAGCTAACAATAGGAGGACTATTAAAGTGATGGAGAGAAAATGGTAAGTGTGTCATAATGTGTCACCATATCCAACAGTTCAACATAGGGGGAAAGATGTCAAAAAGATTGTTTTCTTGGCATTTAAAGTGCTTAGTGATTTACCATGGTGGTCAGTTAGTCTGAAAACACAGCCATTAATCTTCAAATTTCAATAGAAATCAGCGCTGCCTGTCATAAGACACCCTAGAATGCAATGTGTCTGCGATTAGTCAGTGAGCATCCTATAGAATTAGTATGGTATACCAACCATGACCCAAGCTGACTCTTTTGACTGTTTCTTTGCTCCCCAGCTGGAGGCCGCTTATCCACAGCTGTCCGCGAGGCCAAGCTAGGCCAGGCCTACACTGAGTACCTCCCCATCGATGATGACGACGATGACGACTTCGACGACGAGGTCCTCTTCAGCTCCCTCAACCTACACGTCTACGAAAACCCTGACCGCACGCGGAAGAGCCTCACCCTGCCCGTTGGAGGTAATCTCTCGATGGCGGCAGCACAGGCGCAGCTGGGGTCGCAAGGGAACAGGCCGCTCCGGAAGGGGGGCAGTTTTGAGACGGTGACGTCGTCGACCCCGACCCCTCTCAGCTCCAGGGGGTCACCGAGTCACAAGGGTGAATCGGAGTGCTGATGGCTGTGATGCCGTCCAGGGTGTCGTGTGATGGCACGGCTTATGATCAGACTGTGTTCCAGCGTCAAGCTTCATTTTGGACATTTATGCAAGAGTTACAGCCTGAGAGAGAAGATGTTGCACATCGCGATTGTCATCGGAACTTACCTGTCTTATACAACATCACGCTCACTCCATGCATGGTGATAAAAATGTTTGTGTTCAAGGCTGAACAAAAACAATTTAAGCATTTGTCAATTTGCATTAACCCGTTGAGGACGGGCTGATTTTTTGCTATAACACGCATTTCCCATAGACACCTGCCCGAGTATACTCGGGGCTCATCTTCAACCGGTCAAAAGTGGCTTGGTAAAATATTTGAAATCATGATCAAATTCTGAGAGAGAGAGAGATCTCCCAGCTTTTAAATGATATAATAGCTCATCAAAGTTGGCTGTTCCGAACTTTGAAATAAATGGTGGAAAGAAAATGAAAGTATAAAGTGAGAAAAGGAGCTTTTAAAGTAAAGGGTTTGTTCAATTAAGCAGGTCACCCTATATTGTCTGTGGAACAAAAAGAGGATTTAACTTCCTTGCTAAGTGCCATAAAGGGATCAAATCTACCCAAAACCAGCAAAATATTGGACTCAATGTATTTGACATAAAAATGTTAATATGCAATGGTTTTAACAAGTCATATTAATGTCGATGTGCATGTTATGAAGTATAAAATTCATTTATTGGTGTTCTGTTACTCCACCAGTCATCACACAATTTCAACCCGACATGGTGGCAAAAATTAGCCCCAAAAGACCTCTAGAACAAAAAAGCACTGTGCCAAGTTACCAGTAACATCTTATGTTTTGCTGTTGCCCTTGGTAGTGACAGGATATGCAATCGGAGACGAAAAAATGGACAACAATCGTGGTCAACTGAAAGTAATACTGAGCTTCAGTCTCCGATTCAAATGAGTACTGGGCTTCTTAATTCTGTGTTTGTTCTCTCAATGTTTGTTGCATTTTAGTGAACTTCAACAGTACTAACCCTTTGCAATAGTGAGTACCTCACTAAACCCTTTCTGACAGAAGCTCTTATGTACGTCAGTTGATAAGTTCTCAACTTTCACATTTCTTCTACTGTGTGTCAAAGGAAATGTATTGTCTCATTGGTATTTCCTGAATTGCAAGAAGATCTTTCCTGTATTTCCTTCCTTTCCTTCCAATGCCAACAAACCAGCCGACTTGCATCCCTGGGTGAGCGACAGAAGGAATTAAGTCAGTCGACTCTTCCCAGCATTAAAGCCCTTCTGCAATTCAAATCATGATGTGTAATTCTGACATGAGTATGCAGTATGTGTCTACATCCTGGACATTATCCCTCGGTATTATTGCTTCCTTTAACGTCACAAACAACTTCCGTCTAGTTGAGTTTATATGCCTCTTCACGTCAGAGATCATTTTGCCAGAACCATTATTTCCTCCTCTGATTTCAATGAATAACTGGCATTGCAGTATTCACTTGGGGGACTTTGGGTTTTTCTTTTCTTTTTCTTGTTTTTGGGTTGTTGTTTTTTTTTAGTTATTTCACAGATTTTGGATAGTGTTAGATAGATTAAAGACATCACATTTAGCTAATATTGAGAAAAAACAGGCAAGCAATTATCATAACCTCTCAGTTAAATTAATTTGCAACGTGATAATGGCGTACATGTGCATACCGTTGTTGTATGACTGATGTATGGACTAAATGATTCACAACAGAAATATTCCTATCTGAGCAATGTCTTTATGCCTTGCTATAGAAGAGATTGCATAAGATGTTAAGGTGATTAGATCATATCTGATTGAAGTAAGGGAGGGGAGAAGAGTATGATATTGAATTACTCTCCTTGGTGTCACATACACTGTACAAAAGAATAAATTAATTTTATGTCGTCAAACTTGTCATTTAAATGACTTTGGTTTTGTAGTTTTATAAAGTAATACTTGAGATATTAGCAAGTTCTCACATAAATACAAAGCAATAATTATGTTTGATTTTTTGTCCTCATATCTAATCACTGTCTGAGTTGTTGATGTGTTAAGTTTTCTGAATTGATTGGGTTTGTTGTTTTAAAAAAAACACAAAGATCAAACTCTGTACAAACTGTCTGTGACAGAGGATTCAATGGCACAAAAGAGTGAGCTGGCATTTACATATTCCTGATTGGCGTTAGAGGATGCGGTATCGGTATTTAAAGTGTATTGTATGCACCATGTATTTTGCAAGCACAGTATTTAGCAAATCAGGACTTGCTGAACAATATTGCAAGTGGTTAATTTGACAATTGAGAACCACAGAGTAAAACAATGGGAAATGTGTCAGCAGTTTTCCACCTTGGGATATGATGAACATTGCATTTCTGTCATGGGAGGCAAATACATTTCTCTGAGTTGCTACTTTTGGAAATAACAATAGACACAAGAAAATAAAAAAAACAAAAACAAAACTAAGAACACAACAAAATATATGGTGTATACGATATGTACAGAAAGCACAACATTTATGACATACTTTGTGGATAGCTTGTTACAGTATACAACATCAATACTTGAAATGTGATGTAAATCTTGGTTGTTGCATCACTATCATACCTTGAATGAGAATCATTATCAAGAGACTGTAAATTTGCATTTGATGACAAGGTTAATAATGTTGATTGGAATATTTGAACATTGTGGAAACTGAAGATCATGTTCCGTCAATTCAATTCATCATTATGTTTTGCAAAGAGTATATATATCTATATAAAATTGTGAGCCTTAAATGTCGAGTGAGATTATATTTTCTAATACGAATATATTATCCATGTATTGCTGACACATTTGTAGATAAATGCTGATTTGCTGCAAAGTCTCTGATAGTGAAACAAATATTTCAAGATGGTTTTTATAGATGCTCTGTAGTACAAACGTAAAAGCAAAGGTCTCAGTACTATCAAAATCAAAATGGATCATAGCTACTGTAAACGTCAATATTTTCGCGCGATTAATTTTTCGCGCTGAGCGCCTCGAAAACATATTCGCGGGTTCTTAAATTCGCGCTCCGCAGCGGGTTAATACACAGTCGCTGTTTTCATCCAGCGATGCGAGCGTATATGAAAAGCGACGTCGCGTAGCGAGCGGCGCGAGTGTGAGTACGAGCGCTCAACTACGTAGTACACTGTACACGTATTTTACTCGATACATGTACTGTAGTACTAGTACTGTAGTCGCGAAGATGTAGCACACCAATCGGCCATGGGCTCGGTGCGTGCGGTGCGTGCGATGATACTGCTATATGCGTAAACATGTCTGTACTACGTAGCAGTATCATCGACGAAGCGCACGCAATTCAGGCCGTTCAAAATGTGCATAGAAAATTGTGAAGATATATTCGCGCGTTTTTGAATTCGCGCTAGCCGAACGTAGCGCGAAATCCGCGAAAATTAATGTACCGCGAAAATTTCCACGTTTACAGTATCACATTGCAGATTAAAATGTAATTGTACTGATGTATGAAAAGTTTCACTGAACTTTTCAACTTGCCGGTCACAGTGATGAAAACCGTGATACTTTGCAGCAGTAGTATAGTTTTCAGGCTGGTAGAAGAAGGCTTCTGAATTCTGTCATCATGGAAATCGTTTATAATCATGTTAGAGGAGTGTGTGATTTTTCACTATCATGTTTGCCTTAGATGGAAGTTTTGTATTTTCTGGTATTTCATTACCCATATCTTGTCCTTATGAGTTAAACTGATAGCTAGCCTTACTTTTTTTTTGTGAGTCATTATCAGTTTCATTATTATCAAATCATCAAAACAGTATATCAGCCTGTTTGAGATATGGATTAAAGAAAACTTGTGTTGGGTCTTATCTACCTGCAAGGATGCTTTTGAGGAACAGTGCATTTCACTTGTGCATAAGACGATGGGAATGCAGAAAGTGACGAGATACTGCAATACTACATTCTTTAAACAATGCATTGACCGATATCATTTTACTTTGCCCTGTACCAATTGCCCACTCAATATCGGTAATAGTGCAGATGCAATGACTGAACAGTCATTCAAATTACTCATCATGTTCAGAAGCAAATTTGGGTTCAGCCCTCTGTGGCTGGTTGTGTGCTTCTTACAGTCATTGTGATGTTTCCTTTTTTTTAAAGTCACAAACAGGAATTTCAATGTAGCCTTTTAATTTGAAGAGATAAGTGCTTTTGAATTTGATGATTTATGAAGATTTCTGAAAGAAATAAAGAGTTTTTATACTGTTTTTACTGTGATAAATGTTTGTTTTATAGAATATTGATTACAATGAATCATGTATGTCTTGGTTTCATTTCGATCCTCACTGAGAACAAGTATAGTAACAGTTTTCATGCTCAGCAAATGGTTGCATTTCAGTGCAGAATTTCCTGACTTAGATATCTTACAGGTTTCCTGATTAACAAAATAGTGCATATACTTGCATTGATCAGTGTTGTGAAGAATCTCCATTGCGCTCAAATCACTCGGACTTTTGTCTAAATTTATAGATGTTATTACTTCTACTGATGTGTACTGATTCTGTCATTAGACATTATTAACTCTCTCAATACTTCTACTGTAAGAGTCATCATCGTAAGCAAAGCTTTGAGGGGATATTACCTGACTGTATGTAATGTGGACAACTCACAGTAGCTATTGCATCATTATCATTGAATTTATGGTCACAACATTACACTGAACCATGGGAACTAATATTTGCCAAATCAAAGATCTCTGAAAGTTATCTGAAGCATTAAAAAAAAAAAAAATCGGTAAACATGGAAGCCCTTTCATCTTTTTGGCCAACAGTGTAGGCCTGATTAGATTCGCTATATGATAGCAGTCTTCATTTACAGCTAAAAATGTAGTGTGAAATAATGACGGCTTGATGCAACATATAAGAGTCCCATCCTTTTTCGCATCACATATGTATTAATCAAGGTATTCTGCTTCACAACAGAGCTGTTTATTAAATATGCAATCTGCCAAAGATCCTGCTGGTCATGTCGAGGGAATTTTGTTTAAATCTAAATGATATTCAGTTTGGAAATTCAGTTGTATGAAAAAAAAGTTAGACACTTAACCCGAGAGATGGATAGAAATTGCCATATAATTTAGTTTGATCAAAGTTTGTTCCCAAATGTGTCTCACATTCACAGCAAATAACTTGACTGGTTTTCCCATGTTGAACTTGATTTCTTACAAATCATTTCCCACTGTTTGCTATTACTGGAAGTGAAATACTCATCTTGCAAGTGTACTAATCACAGTAACGAGAATGAGGTGAATGGGATTTACCTTCAGCTAGTCTTAAAACAACAGATTCTGGGAAGATGAAGGCATCTAAAATCAAATCTTGAGATCCCACTTGATTCTTCCACCAGTAGATGTTGTTAGAGAAATATTTTTTTTTTAATCATTGTTACCACTCATCATTTCATTTATACTGCAACCGTCTACAAAAATTATGTGTTATACATTCTTTTATTTAATGAAAATAAAAGTAAGAAGATCTATGTTAAATCAGTTTTTGACAAATGCTCATTGGCGCCTTCAAATAAGATTTCACAAGGTGCATCTACAATGTATGTCACATTTTTACTTGCATATTGCTAGCCTTTATTTATATGTTTCTACTTTCCGAATGCATTGATGTACAAAGAATCTCATCAGTTGAACAGTTCATAACTTTATTAACATCCAAATATAAAGGTCACAAGTTGTCCGTCATTTCAATTCTCATGTACTTAACTTTTTGATGCACTTCAAGAATGCAGTTGTTAAAGCAAATTACACTTGTTATGAAATTAACCTTCTGTTGGTTTCTAGCTTAGCAAGTGAGAAAGAAAACATGGAATTAGAGTTTCGTGGTGTGATGTAAGAGCATTGACAAGGTAAACTCTAAAGTTATCCAACTATTTTATTTCATGCAAAAGATTTTTATCTTATATTTACATCACAAAGATGTGCTTGGTTTCTGTGCTGAAATCAGTGAAGATAATTAACTATTTTCATGAGCTTTTTTTTTTCAAAACTCACAGCATTTGAATGGCTAATAAGAGGAGGAAATTGCTCAAAAATGATTCATGTTTTTGAGATCATGAGATTTAATCAGTCAACAATCAATAACTGAACTCTAATACTGCCACTGTTTTTCTTTCCTGTGTGGATGTTGATGTGAACATGTAACCAGCCCTTTATCTGTTGAGACACTTAGCTCTAATGTGCCCTTCTCCAGCATTCAGATGATTGTATTAAGTCATATGGGCCTTTTACAAACAAGTCTGATGTACTTCAATTATTGGTCCCCCACACTTTTATGCTATTCAAATGTCACTTTTATTGCATGCATTTTTATTTGGAAATGACAGGGTACAAAAGTCTCGGCATTAAGAAAGTGGTACAGTGCATGGTTTGTACACAAAATGTTACAGTGCCCCCAAATTTTTCTCGTTTCCAGGAAACTCCACTGCAAAATATCAAAAAAATAAAAATAAAGATAAAGAAATTGTGTGAGTTATTTTTGTGAGTGGTGTTGTTGTCCCCCCCCCCCCCCCCCCCCCCCCCCCTCCACCCAGTTGATGGCATTTGGGAAAATGGGTAGGCAAGTTCAAGCAGGTTGCACCAACTCACAGTAATAAATAGCAGGACATCCAGCCCTTTTCTCCGATGATATCAATTATCTCATGTCTCTACTTATGTGCAATTTTAAATGTAGTTTTTTAATGTGTTTACCAGTGTATTTATTTAGTTACTGTGTAAGTAGAAACTAAGTTTGAAGCAAATGGTTTTTAGGTCATTAACCCATTGAGGAGCTGATTTTGCTACAACACACATTTCCCATAGACACCTGCCCAAGTATACTCGGGACTAGTCTTCAACGGGTTAACGTTGACCATCCTGAAGATTCAGGTAGTGTCTTTATGTCATAACTTATCTGAAGTATTTATGTGTGTATTTTACGTAGTATGATGTCTTTGTATACTCCAAGATACTGTATTTGTTATATTTCATTTTGTATGTAGCAAACAGCCATGCTCATTTCATTTTTTTAATGATGTCCATGAATTATGTGGAAGGGTAGAGCAAACTACTCATTGAATACTGCTGTGTGGGGATTTTCACTTTTTTATTAAACATTTGAAAGTTATCGTCAAGTGTCAGTATGTAAGGCAGCGGTGTCAACATATATTTTATTGCTACCATATCTGATACTACTGTACTCATACTGAGCATTGCAATGTTGTAATAAACCATGGCAGGCCAAAGATATACATCATATAAGACTGTTTTGTTGTTTTTTTTCTTGGCTCCATTTCATGTTAAAGTCATGAATATGCAACAGTTCATATGAAAACACTCATTAATATACATGTGTATATGATTTTGGAGAAATAACTGCAAGAGGTACAGTTTGACAGGGAAAACAAAAAAAAAGGAGAAATCCTGTGTGAAGCAGGCAGATGAGGATCAAGCCTGATTTGCAATGTTTCTTCTTCTTTTTTTTTAGATCTATGGCTTGTGTGGAGTGTTTGACGCAGCTTGACGGATAATTTTGATTCAATGTGAATGTTTCTTTCACGCCATGTAATCATACCCCAGTCACAGCAGAACAGAATTATTTGTGGCTTCAGTAAAAGTAATGGAAACATGGAAATCTGTCATCAAAAGAATGAAGTAAGGCAAATCAATGGATAAAGTCAACTTGTCACTTCTGGTTGTGGGTAAATGTTCTTTAAAAAATGAGATATGGATGACATTGATATGACACCAGTCACTGGAATCAATGATTGTATTTTTGATGAAATGAACTTCCAACACACTGTCACTGGAAATTAATTACAATGGCTTAATTACTCTCCTTCAAAGATATGATAATGATCCTCCTCCAATCTCTAATCAAAAGTAATTCTGATCACCAGTTAATCCAAAATAATTTGCATGTAGAATAACTAGAATTGGTTACAATTCCTTTAGCACGTGTCTGGGCATGTTACTGCTATGGGCAACCGGAAGAAGACACACTTGTACACCAAGAAATTATTCACAAACCATGTGATATTTATTCATACAAATCTTAATGCGCTTTCGACATGGTATAGATACAGCAAGCAGACATGCAAATATATTTTACTTTTCATATACATATAACAATTCACACCCTAATATTTCCCCAAATCCAGCCCATATTGATAATACACATCCCACATAATACAAAGCAGCTGAATGATGCCATTTCATCTCATGAGTAAAGATATCCTTAGTTGTATTTGTTCAAATTCACGGAAATGCCCATTTCCAAATTCGTCATGCTGTATTTGCTTTGAGGAATACCATGCCACATTACATGTAGTAACCCTCATTTTTTACATTTAACCATGGAGGTACAAACACTTGTACCTCCATGATTTAGCTTCCAAAAATAAAACAAAAAAGACAACCCATACTTCCAAAAACCATCCATTTGGTAACTGAGGGATACCACCATGAAATCGTAAAGAGTGCATATGATGTTAACAAGCCCAACTGTTATTGCTTGTTATATGTGCAATGTTGCCGTGCAGTGGGTACATCACCAGGGTGAGTGGAAAGCAATAAGGAAAGTAACACTTGAAACACGCGTCTCGTGAAATGGCAAAATGAAATGCAATCTGGCTCAGTCTTTTACTGCCTGCAGAAAAGAGATGCAGCCAGATTGGTCATATAGTCAAACATAAAATATGATCACACTGGAATATAAGAGATATACTTCCTCAATGAATCATCATGAGTGAACGGTCTCTTCTATTCCCGAATTCTTGCCTACATCACAGCGCTACACATGCCTACACACATCTCTTTGCTATACTTATTATCATGGAGCTAGCTCCATATTATTATCTTGAATACATGATAACACAAAGTATATATTTACAAGCTTTTAGAGAATGAAGGCAAATAATTTGGATAACATGTGTGTACCAAATGGAAAAGGAATCAGGACGGATATAGAAATAGTCATGTGCCAGTACAAAACATTACAGAGTAGCATTATTACAAGGACGGATAGCTTCTTTATTGTAACAGTTTCATCCAATCTATACACGTGCATCTAAATGTGCAAAATTCATTCATGCAAGGAACGGCATCAAACTCTGGTGACTTGCCTCAGCAAAGTTGAAGCTTCCTTGATGCTCTGCTGTAGTTCTCTCATTTGACACGTTCCGAGGTACAATATAATGTTTGCGTTCAATATGAAATATCTTTATGAGAGATGTACACTTTCAAACACAAAACTGAAGCATTCACATATTTTTCCATATCATTTCAGTGAGGAAACTCTGTACATTTCTAAAGAAATGAAATGCTGTTTGTAAAAAAATTAAGATAGTAATCCAAGTAAATAGGAGTGTGTGCAAGATAACAGTCTATTCACAGCAGAAAATACAGCAAAATAAATCTTTGAGTATCTATGATGAAGATGAATATAGCTATACCGGTAGATGGCTTTGCCACATTACCAAACTTATATGCAGGAAATGACACATACGTCACACCTTCAATATGCATTACCAAGTAATCCTCAACGCATACTTCCCTGCCTTAACAACAAAACCTGTTCCAGTAGAACTATCTTGTTATTCCCAAAACTTAGATTTTTCATCATGGTTGGCAGATACACTGAAAAATGGAAGATATCACAAGACAGCAACGATGCTGTGACATCGATTATTAACTTTCATGTCTTCACTTTGTAGAATTTGTTGACTACAGCATAAAAACTGCTCAATCATTGCAGACAATCTGAACATGCCACTAATTCCATGTATAAGAATTATCACCATGGCAACCTTGGAAGTTTTCATTTACACCATATTTTGTGCACAACCAATCAATCCCATATATTGGGTCTCATTTCACAAAAGATGTTAGGATAGCAGTTCTTGCTGTAATAGCAACTTCTTGAAGCAGCAGCCAATCAGGATGCGGGATTCATGTCATTACCATGACACTTGCTATTGCAACAAGAGTTGTTATTGCAGCGACATTTTATGAAATAGAGCCATGGAGCAGTATCGAGGGGAAAGGAAATACCAACCACGGAAGTAACTGGTTATACCACAAGAACATGAAGGGCAGTACAGTGTATTTTTCTTCCTGTTTTGTTATGATGTTTTTTTTTCAACGTTGCAAAATTTCCCGGTTGTACTCTTTTCTTTCATTGTTCACACTGATGTGGACACTTGATAAAGGATGTTTTTTTCATCATGCCATTGACATTATGAATTTCTCTAGGTCAAATTACATAAACTGTATGTACCAGAGTTGAACCAAATACTGAGTAAAACCAAAACTGCCTATGTCACTGAAAGTCACAGATCAGAATGGCGAAAAAACTCAGCATTCATATCATATCTACGTGGCCAACCAACCTCGCACATATCGTACTTAGAATAGAAGTTCTGAGGAGTGCTTATATTTACAATTAAAACAATTCTTATTGTTATTATTGCAACCAATTTGATTTTTCCATTCCAGTCTAAAAAAAAAGAAAATGAATTTATTGCTCTGATGCATAGTCACAGGTAATACATCCAAATGTTTCTTGCATAGACTTTGGCAAATTTTTCTTTGCAGTCCACATAGATGTATAAAATTTGTGAAATATACTTGGCTGAGACTTCTAACATGTCACACAATCTTTACAACGTAGTGGCATTCCACATAATTTTAGTACCACAGGTTCTCATACAATTTGACGTCATGTCAAGATTTGCAGCACAGGATGGAAATTGTGGTACAGCACTAGCAACTTTGGGAGCATCTGAATGATTTTATTTGCTAGATTTTTATTTTCTCTTTTTTTTTTCTGAGAAAGCCAGCGTTTGTTCTTAATTCATAAAATATGAACAACTGCATCTCCTTGCATTATTCCAGAAGCATACATTGGTTCATATGGCTGTCCAACAAACAACTGTGGCTGAAAAATAAATGGACAGATTTTTTTTTCAAAAATGATAATGATAACGATAAATCCATTAATTTTGTTGGCAGCATCTTTTAGGTGTCACTCTTGGCCTGATATCAATCCTTTCACACGGAGCAAGCAAGCACTTGAGGGATGGGGTTGATGGTGACGTGTTTCTTGGCGTCGTGCGTGTGGTCATCGAAGAAGACATCGCGGGCCTTGATGCTCCTGATTGGTCAACAAAAGAGATTTCAGTCATCAGTCATCATATTTTTACTTTCAGTAGAAACAGCATCCATTTTGACATGCATGTTAAGTAGCAGTACACCAGTGGAGATAGAGTTGTTTCTTTGCAAGACTGATTCAAAGCAATTCCTAACCATTTCCAATTGCACCCAGTAAGTACTGAACTGAAGTGCTGCTCCTCATCTGTTATTTCCCTTTGCTGCAATTTACCTCAACATTTGTCAACATGAAACTTTATCAATATGCCTATACAGGTGAAATATTTTCTTTTCCAAGCTGAAATATTAATTAAAGTTGTTATATTTAAAGTGTGCAGCTACCAAGTAGAGTATACTTAAAGCCATGAAGGGACTGCACATGGCAGTAAAGAAGCAAAGATTTCCGTTCACCAGTGACACATTTTACAAAAAAAGCTTCTCAGACACCAATTTCTGTAGATACAGTAAATACAGTGTACCCCAGCTCCTTATGGAATATGCATAGTAAAGGTAAAGAGCAAAATAGATATGAACATTAATCTTGTGCGAAGTCAAGGACCTCACCTTGCCACATAGGGGTGCAAAGTCCGTAGTTGCTGTGTGGTGTCCAGGGCTGGACCGTAGGAGTGGACAGAGGTGCTCTTGGTGAAGCCATCGGGCAGCTGGTCCATCACCCCGCCAAATGTTCGGCCAGCACGGGCCTTGCCCTTGGGGTTCATATCATAGAATCTAAGAGAGAGAAACAAATGAAGGGAAGATGATTAATTACCTTAGTTGCCACTGAATTGTTGGCCCCTTTCATGTGACTGTACATTTCATTTACCAAACAAGCCAAGAAAATAAAAGATCATAATGAAGGGAGAAGATCAAAACATATTGCAAACAAAATTGTGTCAATATCGTGCAACTGACAATTATGCATACAAAATGTCTCAAATTTCATATTGAAATTGATAGTGATCATGAATGATATACGGTTGCGAGCCATACATATCTGATTTATTTTGCAGTACCCAGTTAGTTCCTGGAATACTTACAAATAATATGTACATATATATCAATAACAGAATGGAGCTGACGTCCCCGATGTTGTGTATTGAAAGTAGTATTAAAAGGACATACATGTATAGGCATACCCTGTTTACAATTGGGGGAAACACCATATTGCCTCCTTTGCCCAAAATCATTTTAGTCCTTCAAATTGAATTTCTTTATAAGAAAAACAAAAACAAAAATAGATCATCGCAATATATCAAGTCCTTCAGCTTTAGTATGTATTCTCAATAGGCTTTCCATTCAGGGTCAGCTAGTGCATATTCTATGCACAAGGACAGCTTGCTCTTCCTGTCTACCATTTCTGTGTTCTATTGGCAAAACTAATCAATAGCCAAATAGGCCCTGGTCAGTGCACACAGAAGTTCGTGCTCCCATTGTCCTGACCAGCCTATGAATACTATCAAACTGATGGCATGCAGCATTCACATAATTACTGTGTGTTCCGTTTGCCATACGCATGTCTTGTCTAATAGTTATTGATCTGAGCGATCAAAGGTCTGTGTGTTGGTGCAAGGCCACGTGTCCGATTAGCACTTGCATGGTATAAGATCAATTGGACTGATGCAGCTGTCGATGCCGTTGTTGTCATTGGTAACTGAATACCATGCTCATTCATTTGCTGTAGTGTTTTTAGAATAACATTAATCTGGGTTTAGTGAGTAATCGCAGAAGCAACGCTCATCGATCACTGACTGCTACATATGTACGTCTGGAGGCTTGTCTTGCCATACCAATACTTAACACAGATTTTACTCAACAAAGGTCTGTTTGTTCCTCATCAAACTTGGTTTGTGGTTACCATGGCAACTGGTGACCATGTCTTGCCCGTCTGCAATTTCTGCAAAATTTCTGCACTTTTGTGTGCGTACAGGGCACTTGACAAAATGACAAGTGGTAACAAGCTGAAAATATACACAGCTAGGGCATGAACTCATTGTCAGTATTTCAATTGCTCCATCTGCACTTTGATCTGATGTAATTATGGGAATATTTATGTAAACTATAGTTGTGTCCATATTCAACATTTTATAAACTGCTTTATACAATACATTTAAAGCAGTGTTTGTTTGAGGTTGAAATCCCCTAAGTACCAACTTGTTTTGAGAAAGAGGAAGCAGCTTACTTTGTGTCGTAGTGGGTGATCCATCGGTAAGGTTCCACAGGAATCTGTGCTTGAGGCTTGTCGTTGTTATCGCTGTATCCTGACATCTCCTGCAAAATTTTGAAAATTGGTAAAAATTGACAGATTAGATTCGCCCGACAGAAGACAAGATGTGAATGATGACAAGCCAGGGGCAGATCAAGAGATAATATATGTATGTCCTGATCGAGCAAAAGTGTAAAAGAGTGCAGTGTGAATGATTCCTACAGTATGAATGATTTCTATAGCATTAATAATTCCTATAGTGTGAACGCTTCCAAAGCCTACCCTCTCCAAGTGCATTTACATTAATTATTCAATTTTTCACAGTTACACATCAGTAAATAGATGCTGTTGTAATTTTCTGAGATCATCTCTTGCGCGCACGTCTCGCCTGCAAAGATGTCCCAATTGCATGAATATTTGAAGAGTTTGTTCACAAAAACCGATAAGTCCATATTTGCCAAATGGAGATATTTGCGATTAAAGGTCAAGAAAAATAAAGAGAATAATAAGAACATTTTTGCTTCTTTTGACCATAACTTCAAAAATGTACCTTTATATGTAGTGACCAATATATCATTTAGAAGGTATTATTTTGTACTTTATGACAGAGACCTTACTTCAAAATCTTCAAAAAATGGACTTATCAGTTTTTGCGAACAAACTCTTCATTTAGACATAGCAGTGAACATTGAAAATCAGTGAACATTTTAATACATGGCCATGCCTATAAAGTGTTGTTTTTGCCCATACCCTCATTACATCAACATCAGACAACACTGTGATGATAAATAAAGACAAGCATTTCATTCTTCCAAATTGATTGATACATCTATACATTTTGTGAATGCTAAGCAAGGGGATACAGCATAGGCACAAAATGTTTGGGCTTTGACTAACACAAGGTCCACAAGAGCATGTTTTTCTGTGGTTGCATGGTTACCATACAAGCAGTGTACAGACAGCTTTGGTTGCATTTGTGAGGGGGTACATTATGGTGGAGTAAGCTTCTTAAAAGGCAATGCCAATACCCCGCGGCAAAAAATCTCTGTCTCTTTATGTTCAGCACACCAAAACAAAAACAAAGCACAGGAGACTTAACCAATCTTTTGTGATCCATCTTGTAAAATCAATCATTACTGTCCACTACAAATAGCGGGCAATCAATTCACATACTCTCTTTGTTGCAGCAATATTTGCAAGAACCTTCACGTAAACAATACAGGGGACGAATGGTCTAGCAATGGATGAAAGCTTTTATCTCAGGTGGCATACTTTGTGAAAGCAGAGCACACACACACGCAGGTGATGTTACAAAACAATGAGACTCATCTGTAATTGTTCAGAAAGAGACAATGCACAAAACACTACAAGGGACTGAATATCGTGTCGGACCTGTGAGAAGACGTTTTGGACCGCCTTACCTTGTTTCCAACGATGTATCTTCCCTGCTTCTCGTTGGCGCTGGGCGACGGTCTCTGCTGACCCTCGAAAGATTTCTTGAAGATTGTGGAGTGATTATCTGGGTTGGTCATGTTCAGGTACTCAGCTGGGTCCTCCTTCCTGATGCGCTCTTCTACGCGGGGCGGGACCTGGTCCCTCTTGGTGTAGGCGTCGCCCATGACCCGGTGGACGTAGAGGGGCTTGGCCTTCTCGTGGGTGAATCCCGTCTCCCTCTCGGAACGATTCGTAATCACTGGAAGACGTTCATCTCCCTACATGACATAACATGAGAATCTTAAATTATTATGTGAATATAGATCCTGATAGTCCCTCAGCAATGTAAACGAGGTGCAATGTCAGTGTTTATAGTACTGACTGCTCAAAAGGATCAAACAAAAAGTGTGCAGGCACATCAACCATATCATCAACTTAGAACACAAGCATTTTAGTTTTTCAATTATTTAAGCTACTGAAGTTTTACTAATCTGTCCCCGCTTCAGTCTGTCTAATTGTTCCAGCCAAAAGACTTTTTTGACACAGCACATTGTATGCCAATTGTTGTTCTGTAAAACCAGAATTTTAGCATGCATGACATTTTCGCAAATTTCGCAAGGAGCCAAGATACATGAAAGTAAAATGCATGCAAGAGTTTTTATCTACACAATGCAATGTGCAATACAGTGGCAATTGCCAAAAGTGTCATGCTTGCTAATGTTTGTGGTTTTGGAGTATGAAGCATTCCATCAAAGGGTGGGGTTTCATATTTACCTGAAGGAACTGTGAAGGCAAGAATGAGTTCTTCATAACACTGGTGCCTGTGGGCCTGTCGGTCCAGGAGCCCGGACGGTTATTCTTGAACGGCGACCCAGAGTGGAAGGTGATGGGCTCTCTGTTGTAGGCGTGGGTGTAGCCAGACCCTTCTTTGGGTCCAACGGTCAGCGTCGAGCAGTCCTCTGTGGGATACACAAAAAACATGGAAGTTATATATCACACTGACATGCCACTGCAATTCATTGTGTTATTACGTGCAATCTCAAAGACAACAAATTACAAGAAATATAGACATTCTCCCACAAACGAACTTTAGATCACATATGAAGCTGTGACATGTCAACAAATTAAAAGTTTACATTATTCCAACTATATACAGTGGTTTTATCTGTTCTTGCTGATAGATAAGAAGAAATCACCATAATCAAAGTTGGTAAAATTTTGCATTTGTGAGGAGATCATTTTCACAACATATCTCGGGGTTTTGCCCCACCTATTTTTTTTTCCATATCTGAATACGTGGTAGTCATAGTTATCAATCCATGTAAAGAAATAATTTCCATGGCAGCAGTTACACATTTAAACATTTCATGTTCAAACTGCAGTAACTACTGTTTTGCACATTACCTCAAACATATATTATCATGCAAAACAGTCTTATCTTGTACATTCCAAGTGCATATTGATCACAGAGTATTATCTAATTATTACTTCAATGCATCAAAGTTAACGAAAAACACGACAATAAGCCACAAAGCCGCTGCACCCTGATGATGCATTTTTTTTTTTGACTGAACAAAATTCTTGCAACTTTGAATTTTCGGGAAATTTTACACAAATTATGGTATCTGACATTTTTGTCAACCAAATTCAGGCCTATTCTTACTCCTCTCTGACGGTCTGCCTCTGAATCGAGTCCTGGCCTCTGTGCTCATGAAGTCTGGGCCATGTCCGGCGTTCTCCAGGGACACGGGGTCCTTGGCCTGTAGTTTGTAGAGGAGTGGGCGGTGCCTGGGGAGGACTCCGTTGATCTTCAGAGCTAGCCCATGATCTCTGGTGTTGACGAAAACTTTTCTGACCTGTGATGATGACAAGTTTTAAAATAATTTATCAATTTTCCTGTTACTTCTTTTATCGGGCTGTGTCCTTTTGACCTGCTTTATTAATGCAAAGCACAGCTACATTTGCAAACATCAAAACTCTGCTGGACAACATAAATTAACTACTTAAAAATGTTTGGGTTTTTTTTTTTTTTTTGGATAACCTCAGTATAACTGGATTTAAATGTAGGATTTGAGGCAGTGTCTGTGAATTTGTTCCATCGCTAACAAACACATGGCTACCAGTACATTAGAATGCGTTGGAAATCAGAACTGAAGGAGATAGCAGATGTTGGTACTTAGTGTAAGTGTACATGTTATACATAATGACATGTCTACTGTGTATTAGCAACAACATTAGAATTGAGGCTGCATTCGGAGGCTCACCACACAACAATTCTATTGATCCATTTACAGCAATAATGTGACAATTATAATGAGATAAAAATAATGCTCTCTGAATATGACATCTTCCCTAACAAATTTCCACTTTAAAGCACTCAGGCATATTATGACACCCACTGACAGCTTTTCAAAGTTACCATGTACATCAGATGTGTCATAAAAAGTTTTAGAAATAAGATACACATAGATTTCACGGAACTAAAGAAGTATCAAGTAACAGAGCTAGGGCTTACGTTGTTGACTGTAGGATATGTGATGGGGTCTTGTTCCGTGAAACCGCTTTTGACCTGGGTCAGCTGTACGGGGAAGCGATCCTTTCCGTCGGAGCCTATCGACGGTTTGAAGTGCATCGTTGTGATAGAGTTATAGTTGTCTCTGATGATCCTCCTGTAAAATAAGCGTGCAGAGTTAAAGAAACAAAGTCAGATGATGAGATACAGAACAATCTTGGGGCTGATCAGACTCTTACTTGATGTAAATCAATTATTGATAACTCATCAAGCCTAAAGATTTTAAACTACTGTATGCAGCTTTTACTCTATGTCATGTTTAATACCTGGAAAATATTTCAATTCAATTCAACTCAGTTCAATTCAATTCAATTCAATTCAATTCAATTCAATTCAATTCAATTCAATTCAATACCCAACATTCACAGTGACATAAAAAATAATCTCCAGCCAAAATCTACGGATTTACTTCACCTCAATACTGCAGTAAATTCGGGAATTGCTGGTGAACAATAAAAAAATAAAAGGAGAAACATTGATAAGCACTATACCTCACGTAAAGAGATGGACTACAGATCACAGGACATAGATAAAAACTCGAGGAAGAAATCTATGAAAGCCTGGAAACCTACATTGAAAATCTCATAGCCAAAGTGCATCACACAAAAATGAAAATGGATTACGGCATACCCCATTGCTGGGTTGTCTAGTTCGTCCAGTCGCTGGCTGTAGTAGACTCCCGGCCGAAAGTTAGACTGGTAGCCTGTGCCGATGTGCTTTCCGGTTCGTGGGACAAATGGCTCGTGCTTCCCTCCGTACGTCGTGGCGTAGGTTGTCGAGTAAAACTTCATAATGTCAGCATCCGGTCCCTGGCTAGTGGACATGTGCGAAGTGGGCTGACCTACTGGTAACCTTCCCATGGTGACTGGATGGTATTCCTGACCTACATTCGTGATGGTTAAAATTGTATGATTCGAATCAATTAGACTACACGTAAGACACTTTGATCAAAGTGTCTTTTTTTGTTTTGCATACTGACAAAAAAAAACCCAACAATCCTTGACATTTTCTTTTTCTAAACCAGTGGACTCTAAAGACAAGAAATGATGTGAGAGTTCCAACCATTCTGATGTTACTAACTTGGCAGCTTTTAATCCAACTGTAGAATTGTGATTCACTCTGCACAACCCAAACTTTCACCAACATGAAATGTTTGGGGTTGTACGAGCCACACTCATGTCGTGACAAACAAATAAGCAGACCCTAGGCCTACTTCGATCTCATGAGTCTAAGGGGTGTTGCAAGAAAGTCGAGTTGCAATTAATTCAATTGCAAGTTTTTTGCAACACCCCCTAAGACACAGTTTTGTCAATCGTCGTTGACTCTGCATGATGAAAGGCCAGTAATACATGAAATGCCAAGGAACCATCAACCATCAGGCTATCAAATGGCCTAGTTCTAGATGGATCATAGCCTGAGGACCCTTTCACAAACTCTTAAAAATACCGATATCTTTTACGAAGTTACACGAGAACCTACAGACAAACCACCAATAGGCAATGTACCGTGGTACTCGTAGCAGCGTGGTTGTGTTTCACGCTGTGGATGGGGTGAAGCACAAAATACACAGCTCTCGACCCACAAAAAGCTGACCTGTCGTTAAGCTGTCGTCCAAGATTTTCTTTCATTCAAAGCACATCGTCATTGAACAAACATCATTTTCTCAAATCACATACATTCCAGACTAATCTAAACACAAAACTCACCTCTAATGCGTTCAAAACTTCACAAATATTCTGCTATATCGCAAAATTTCCAGCGATACGGAAAGTGAGAGCAGGTAAACCCACGAAACATACGCTTGCTTGCAACACACACGGTCCAGCTTAGCAGCGATGAAAACACGGAAGTCGGTGTTTCGTGTTGCTACTGACTACGGACATGTGCTCGGAACTCATGAATATGTATCGAAATTTGCATATGAGACAACCGTCTATGACGCATCGTCACAATGCATGAGCGGAGATGTGGGCGTGACCACACCAAGACGTCATCGAACTTATGAAGTGCTGAAGTGGAAATAAAACATATTCGGTAAAAACGTGTTGGCTGTTGAACACATGTAGTAAGAAATATTATCAAATGGAGATTACTAGAACAATTTTGATTTATATTTCTTGCTTGCAATCCTTAGGCAGTCACTAAAAGTCATACACCAGTAAATTGACTGGAGCTTTTCGAGCCCTTGTATTTCGTCATAATGATTATCAAACATACTACATACTTTATCTTTATTGTAGTTTTTGAATCGCCAGTTTTGATGATTATTATTACAATTATTATCATTATCATTTCTATCAACATCACAATAATTGTTTTTTTGTCGTTTTCACTATCCCTTTCAATCACCTCCATCATCACTGCCAGCTATATGATTACCTAAAACGCATATCATTATTCATATTTTTTTAATTATTTTCTTGAAAGCATGGACTTAGACATACATGTACATCAATATTGAGAGATATGTTTTTTAAGGAAAACAAGAAAACAAAACAAAACTCATGTTTAATATATATGGTTTTAATTTTTGATTTTTTTTTTCAAGCATGGACTTATGAATACAGGAATATCGATAGAGAGATGTGTAAAAAAAGAAAAAGAAAAAAGGAGGATAGATGACTTGTCACAGTCTAGTAGGAGACATGGGTCCCATTTCATAAAAGATGTTAGGATGGCAACTCTTGCTGGAATGGCAACTTCCAATGGCAACAGCCAATCAGGAAGATGGATTCTTGTCGTTACTATGACGATTGCCATTCTAGCAAGAGTTGCTACCATATCAACTTTTTATGAAATGGGGCCCTGGACACTCTTTTTCGAAAACTTTTTATATACAACAACACTGTAGGTGACAATAATTGCAACTTCTATGGCAGCTTTAAAAGGGATGGCTAGTAACTGATCAGTGGGAATCAGTGGGAATGCTGGAGGATGATTGTTCCAATCCTTGTGGGATTGATTTAAGAGTACATTATATTGTTGTGTGAAATTATTTGCTTCAGAATGGTCTCATATTCAAGTAATGTGCAGTTTAATGTTTCCAAGTTAGCGTGCCTGGTCAGTGACGGGGGCATTAATCTGCACATTACTTGAATATGAGACCGTTCTGAAGCAAATAATTTTCACACAACAGTAAATATATGATGTACTCTTACATGAATCCCACAAGGATTGGAACAATCATCCCTCAGCATTCCCACTGATTCCCACTGATCGGTTACTAGACATCCCCTTTAATGCAGCAATCAAACAGATATGAGCACTTGAGTACGTTCCATGGTAATTATAACAACTTTCAATCACTGCAAACCGCTTCATGAAATGCGGGACACCTGGCGGCAATATATTCTCACATGCCTTATATGGACAATAACATTTGAAAACGTGTACAGGTCAATTAAAGGACATGTTCACCTTCACAGATATGTGGGTTGAGTGAATGCAGCAATATTAGTAAAACACATTAGTGAAAGTTTGAGGAAAATCAGACAATCCGTTCTAGAGTTATGAACTTTTGAAGTTTCTGCTCACTGAAGGCTTGACGAGAAGACTACTATAGCTTGTGATGTCACATGAGTACAACGATATAAAGAAAATATAAAGAAAATTCAACATATTTCAGGGGCGGATCCAGGAATTCTGTAAAGGGGGGGGGGCGTAAATATTATTTTTGGTGCCACTACCGGGTTTCATTTCATTTTTTTCTTTTTATTTCTTTTGTTTTTAACGATAAATAAAGGGGGGCGTGCGCCTCTTGCGCCCCCCTCTGGATCCGCCACTGCATATTTTCACTCTCCTCGCTTAATAAAAGGTCTTTTGACTTCCCTCTTTCAGAAGGCAAGGGGAATATACGTCCGTGACAAGTTGAGGAAATATACACTTTTTTCAAAAAGTAAAAATTTGTGAAATTCTCTTTATTTTCTTTATGTCGTTGTACGCATATGACATCATACACTGTAGTAGTCTTCCCATCCAGCAGTAACTGCGCAGATACTTCAAAAATATTCATAACTTTTGAACGGATTGTCCGATTTTCCCCAAATTTTCACTGATGTGTTATACTGATACTGTTGCATTCACTTAATCCACATGTATATGAAGGTGAACTTGTCCTTTAATGTTCACCGATTATAAAATTGATAATGATATTAATAAAATGTTTATGCATCCTTTCGATCAATATGACAAATTAGATTTCAGATATCTTTTACTTGATTATGGGTAAATGAAACAATTCATTCAACGATGTGATATCTCTTTGACCAATTTTTGTGCATGCTCTCTTCTGTATGAGTTGGCCGATATCAATGCTACACCTTACTTTTTTTTTTAGTTTTACTTTCAGCTCAACTTTTAATCATCTTAATTTTTAGCAACATTAAGTAAAATTAGTACACAAAGTTTCTGTTACTTCAACATCATTTGTTCTTGTGTGTGCCAGTGTGTGTGTGTCTGTCCGTCTGTCTGTCCGTCTGTCTGTCTATCCTTCTGTCTTTCTGTGTCTGTGTTTGCGTATTTCTTTCTCTCTGGCTTTTTTAGAATGGTCATCATTTAAGATTATAATCTACTTTGTGTTTATGTTCTTCTGGTTGATACTGCATGCATAAATTGAATACGGCCAAGTACTGGATGTAATCCCGACAGATATCTCACCTATTACTGCAATTTATGCACCGAAACTACAAAACAGTTGTAGTTATGACAGTTATTTCAGAGTGTGAAAAGCTCAACGATGATCGATAATGTATAATATGGTTCTGGTTTATTCCATGCCTTTTTTTATGGTGTTTTTTTTTTGCCACCCCCACGTCTTTGAGATATTCTTGAGACACAAACATGCAGTGTGAACCCTCTGTAAGTTATAACCACCGTTTCCTTTTTTTCTACTCCCTCTTATTCTTCACACATACTCTCTTTCTTCCTCCTCCTCCTCTTCTTCTTCTTCCTCTCCTTCTTCTTCGGTTCTTCTCCCTTCTCTTTTCATTGTAAATTCCTTTTTCTTACCTATTTGTGGGAACTTTTTATGCACTCAGAGAGACCTTTGTCTGCTGTTTACTTTGTCCCCTTTTCAGTCGACTTAACATAGAAAGGGCAAATTGATACCATGTTCAATTTGACTTTGATTAATAAAGTAAAACAACAACAACAATAACAACAAAACAATCTGGCAGAGTTGTCACCATAATCTGATCTAAAATTTAAATCAGAAATGTTATTGATTTCTTAAAACTTTTGTCAACTCTGATAATCTTCTTTTTTTTCATTGAAAAAAAAAAGAAAATGCTTGACTTTCATTAACTGAGAAATGATGAGGATGAAGGGATCATAGTTGCTAAATTATTAACTTAAAATCTCATTTTTGTAATCATACATTTTGTATAAGTCTGTGTTTACTTATTCCGTTTCATTTCCACATCAGGGTAGCTCTTGTAGTTAAAATAAAAAATGATTTACAAAGGGGCCCTGCATAGAATCAATACAAAATATACATTCAAAGTTATATACAAAAGTACAGCAAATCACAAAATAAGATAATAAAAAATACACATGCCTTACAAACTCAAAACAGAATTAAAAAAAAAGGATTAATTACAGGCAAAACATACTTCACAATGAGGCTTGGAAAACATTTTCAAGCATTTGCAACCTGCATAATCCATTAAAAGGACCTTTTGTGATACCCGACCGGCTGACACATAAACTGCCAAAGCAATGAGTTGCTGGTGCGAGCATCCTGAGATCTATAAAAAAAAAATAATAAAATAAATAAAATACCAAAAAAAAAAATCTATCATAGGGAGGGATGAGAATTGATAAACTTTTCGCTGAAAGCTTGTGAAACTGATAAAATATACATGTTATATAACCCTTACATTTTTGTGAGTCGGATTTTGATAAAACTTCTGAAATATTTTTGTATGATTTCCTTCTTTAGATCAAAATAAAGTTGAACATGGTGCAGAACTGCATTTTCATTATAATCTTACGCCTTATGATTTTATTGTGTCAAGTACATTGTGGTCATGATCTTGCACGGACCTTAGAGAGAATAAACGAAAACACGTAAACTGTAAAACCAATGTGGAGTATTCCCTCCTCCCCCAACCAAATGCCATTTACAACCATTCAAGACCCCGGCTTTCATGGTTCTGGAGATGTACAGTGCCGTATGTACTAACAAGAGCGCCCTCTGTCGGCTGGACCGCTGTTAAAGAGGTAGACTTTACACTGCAGTGAGTTTACAGACAGACGAATGTTGCGAGAAGCAAAACTCCTGGTATGTAAGACTAGCTTCATGAATATGTATTATGTATGTATATTAGCTACCGCTAATCTTTGTAGTATTTTGCTCAAAGTGTCTGTTTCAACTTTCACCTGCTTAACAACCAACCCTATTCATGTAGGAAATATTTATAATAATTTTGCCAATCGCCAGGTAAAGATTTTCAGATATTCTAGTTAAGTTGTATCATTTCTAAGAACGAATTGCCACGCAAAGACTTAATAACCATCGAAACAATCAATAGTTAAATGTATATGTGTTATATAACTATACTAATTTGGTAAGATCATACTTTTAGGGATCATTTCTATAGTATGCATCTCTCTTTTTTACCATAAAAAGAGTCCCACTGAAATGCCACGATGAGGAGCAGAAGCGTTTCCCTCTGAGCGCGAAGCGGACATCGAGTGATATCATTCCGATATCCTGCTCGTTGTCATTGATGACCGTTCCTCATCTCCTTCGGGGGAAGAGGAGGAGGGAAACGCAATCTGAGTGGTACACTTTTAATACAATATGAAAAAGAAAGAGGTCGAAACAAGCAATACAAAAAGAGATAACGATATTTCCTTATAATTCTCTTTTTAAAGTCTTTTACATTTTAATTCTATATTCCTCATGTGTAGCACTGAAGAAGTGTAATAACGTACTCAGTGCACCGTCGCGTGCTCAGAGTAATACTGAAGGGTTAGAGAATCGATTTCTCTTCGATCATTTTAGCATACGTATAGTATTAATTTCCAGAAATATATTCATTATTTCCATATATCATCTTCTTCCACATGCATTGTATCTACTTTGTTATGCTTGCTTATACCTAAAATGTAACTGTAACGGTATTGATATCAAGTATAATCGAGACTGTGCATTTTCTTGCATGTTTATTACGCCTATATGCCTTGGTACAATCATAAAAATTATCATAAATGGTGATATGATAACTTGCATGAAAACATTAGAAAGCGGACTGTATTCAATAGGTAGAATATAATAATGATAATGATGATGATGATGATGATAATAATAATAATAATAATAATAATAATAATAATAATAATGATTATTATTATAATTACAATTATGATAAAAAGATAGCTGGTAATAATGCTGTTCAATAACTGAAATGTATCGCGAGTGTGTGTTTTGCCGACAAAGTTAAAAATCAATATTAGGACTTCGGGTTTTGTTTGTCTGGTTGATTGGCTGTTGTTGATATATATATATATATATATATATATATATATATATATATATATATATATATATTTTTTTTTTTTTTTTTTTTTTTTTTTTGGGGGGGGGGGAGGGTGTTCCACTATTTTCAGCACAATTGATGTTCTGTGACCTGACCCAAGATTACCAGTGATTTTAAGTTACGTTGGAGGAGCGCTTGTAATCTCCTAATTTTTGATATTTTTTGGGGATGTAGGTGTAGGCCTTGTACTAGTATCACACAGAACTATTGGTTGCAACCGCTTTATCATCCAACAACGAATTCTGTTTGGCGTTCCATAGAACTGTGTCATAGGTTTTATTTGGGTAGCATGTAAGTTAGCATATAAATATTCATGATCTTGTATATAAATATTCATGATCTTGCATGGCAGAACATACAGTGTAGTTACTGAGTAGCGTGTGAGCAAGGTGCGTGGTAAGAACATGGAGCAGAATTATGTGTTGTAGCAGCCCAACATCTTCATGACACTTATGAAATCTATTCATTTTTAAAAGAATTCAGAAACATCCTGGCAGAAACATCATCACAAACAAAATTGTTCTTCATCAGACTCCTTTAAAAGCAGTCTAAAAACTCACCTGTTTAAGGCCTCCATTTGATTACTCATTACATGTATTTGATATTTGTATGTCTTTTATCTCCTTCACTTTCTCTTCCTTTCGCGCCTAGAGCACTCTGCAGAGTGGATTTGGCGCTATATGAATCATATCAATTATTTATTTAAACAGAAACACACAGAAACACTCACACACACACACACACACACACACACACTCTTGCAGAGTCAGACCATACGATGTGTGTTATGTGGGATATTTCTACTTTTTATTTTTATCATTGCTTAGATAGAATTAACGTGTGTATGTGAGCGTGTGCCATGTTTGCAAGGGTGCATTGTGTGTGCACATGATTTTGTGTCTGTGTAATACAGAGTATAATACTATAACATACATATTGATTATTTATCACACACTAAACCCAAGCTTATTCGAAGTAGACGCGGACATTCTCATCAGTTTGAAGTACCATCCTCCAGACTGGAAGTCCACAGAAACTCATTTTTTCCCCGCACAATTAAAGCATGGAATGAACTTCCTTCTTCCGTAATCACACAAATTGATTCTGCTAAATTTAAGGAGATGTTATCAAATGGAATAATTGTTTAAATGTCCACCCTCCGGCACCTCCAGTCAAAACTCCAGTAGGAGTATTCAGGAGGACCTCAACCAAGTACCAAGTCTACAGTGAGTGTGGTAGCTTTCACTAATATCTAGGATTTCTTTCATGTCACCTGTTTTGGTTGGTACTCTTGAATTGACCTGAGATGTTATGTTTGTATTTTTGATTTTGTGTGTTCATACATTCAAGTGGAATGTATATTAATATGAGAGGAATGAAAACTAATAAAAAAAAAACACTAGAAAATTAAGATATATTTGGCACATGTGAAGAGTCAATTTTCACCTTTACGAATGATCACAAGATTTGTCAATATAGTCCCAAGTTTTCAGAATGGCTTTTTATCTTCGGCTTTTATATCGCCGCCATTGCACCTTGATCAAGCCCCATACAACAATAGGCCTACTCACCCCCCCCCCCTCATACACAAGATTGGTTTCACCCGAAATATCCGTAAGTAGGGGTGGTTTTCAAATCTTTCCTAAACAATCCTGAAACAGGGTCCCAAACAGGGTTAGTTACTCACCCATCTCTCCTCCTCCTCAAAAAAAAAGAAGAAAAATAGTAATAAATACGATGAAATAGAATAAATAAATGGATAAAATAAAACTTAAAAACAAAAATCCAAAATAGGGGTAGTGCGGCTTCTTGGTGTTTGTCCCGATGTTTTGCTTCTGACAGGCTGGCCTTCTTTTGGCAGGAAAGTCCATCTTCTCTGGTATATTCAGCATGAGAAAGTCTCTAAAGATATTCTAAAGACATATTAGGCCCACTGTGGCATTTCAACAAACAGACGGGATCTAAGGATGAGAAGAATTTTTTAAAAATGCAGGGACAAGAGAACAGAAGAGAAATAGAGGGAGAAGCAAAAATAACGAGAAATATGAGAAGGGCGTGTACCGAAGAGAGATTTTATTTTTGTTCAGGCCGTCACCAGTCATATTATATGAGTCTCTCATGCATATTTATGATACTGTACCTTCGACGCATTTAATCACAGCCAAACTGTTAGTTGACGAAATTGGGGTCGCGTGGAAAGGTAACACACCCGTACATACGAACGAGAGACACACACATGTAGAGTTCAGTGCACACACACCACCTTGAGCAATTAACGCCACGACAAACCTCGGCCCTGATTCCTGATTCACCTCACAACCCGGAACTCGCGGTCCATGCAAACTACTAAGTACCACGGCGCGGCCAGCTCATGCCCTGTGTTTTGGTCATGCAGCTCTAGCTCTAGCGCGTATTACCGAGTCGAGTAATATACCTCTCGCAAGCCTAGCTGCAGTAGTACACGTACAAGCATTGACACCACAGCGACTAGCATAAAGTCTTGTTGTAATTCGTCACGAAACGCTTTTCATTTGAACTCGACGAAAAAGATGTGCTGGTAAGTTAGTCAGAACTGTGCGATCTGATTTGTGCTTTTTGTTTTTTTGACGTTTGATGGTGCTGTTATGGATGTGGTAGATTTCTATGTCGCCACTTTTTTACTTTGTTGGTTATCACTGGTCATCGATCACAGCACTTGGCTCTGGGCTGGCTGGGACGGCGACTGAGCCGGCCAAACTTTTGCTGCAGGCGGGGCAGTATCGGCGGTACACTTTCCGCGAACACGGCGCGGGGCGACCATTCACGGCTAGCAACCTGTTGCTCTGGGTTCTTCCTCTTCTGCTTTTGGTTCAGTTTGCCTCCTTCAAACTTGAAGATTCTTGTTAACTTTGGATGTGTGTGTGCGTGTGAAAAACAGTGGTTGAGGTGCATGATGCAGAGTGGTTCTGTGAGTGTGAGATGCGGGTGGGCTGCTGCATCTCATTTCTTTTCCCCTCTCTCTCCCCCTCTCCTTTAAGCATAATTGTACAAGTTGATCATGGCCATTTTGTATGTTTTATCAATTATCCTTTATGCTGGCAGTGAAATCTTATGTTTCTTTGAACCAGCCAGCTGGCCTTGCGTGGTGGAGACTAGACAGAAAAATCTGTCTTTCCTGTTGAGTCTTTTATCATTTTTTTACTTTATTAGCTCTCATCTGGCTTCACGGAGACGGGGCGGGTACGCCGCTACAGGCCTATGTACAGCCCCGCCTTCGTGAAGCCAGACGCAGTCTCTGCGGAATATATCCCTGACGACCAGATACAGACCAATCTTTCAAGTTTCAGTCAAGTTGAAGACATGACTTTGCTCTCTGCACAAATTCCTCACAAGTTTTCATTTATGAAAAGTAGACAACAGTTAGTCGTTTATCTGTACCAGCATGCGAGAACGCAAGAGGAAAATGAGTAATGCATGTATGTGTGACTTTCAGTACACTTGACTAAGCCTTGTGGATTTTGCCTAACATTAGGAGAAAACTGCAATGCACACAAGGGCCACGAATATTACTGTAATTACAGGGTTATTTAACTCACTGAGGACGGGTTGATTTTGCTACAACACACATTTCCCATAGATAACTTGCCCGAGGATACTCTGACTCGTCCTCGATGACAATGGGTTAACATTATTGTATTAAGGTTAAAGCCATTGTTTACCATTTGCACTGAATTGCAGATGAAACAGAAACCCAGCTTTAGTGCTTCAAAAATAGTTCTAAAATGTGAGTGAGGGATAGAAACAATGTTGAAATGTTAATCTAGAATCAGTGTTAAAATGTTCGATCTCTAAGTATTATTAACTCGTTGAGGACGAGTCCCGAGTATGCTTGGGCAGGGGTCTATGGGAAATGGGTGTTGTAGCAAAATCAGCCCGTCCTTTAGGGGTTTAAAATACAAAATGTGAACAACTCCGTTATAATGATATACAATAATACACAGGTGAGAGTGCGTTAGTGGAGATGTAGCTCACTCGAGGGTATTTACGATTGTGAAACATGCACGAGGCGAAGCCGAGTGCATGTTGCACTACATTGTAAATACCCGAGAGTGAGCTGCATCTCCACTAATGTCAAGAACTCAAACCTGTGTATTATTTGATTTATAAAATGGGTCGAAAACTAACAGCATTTTTCATGTACCTTTGTGGGTCAATACCAGTCAGCTACATGTAGCACTCGCTCAAAAGTCAAGATGTACGAAGATGTTCGTCCCAAACATTTACCGGTACACACGTCGCACTTGGAAATCCCGCACATATAAGTACTGTACGTACAAGGGTATACGTACGCCACATGTTGTGCACAAGAAAGGCTGGCTGGCAGCCCGAACTAGAAGTTGTTTACAGGATTGACAGCTCGTATAGTAGCGCGCGACGCACTTGTAACAACTGATTGAGTGTGCACTGCTAGTGTAAACATTGTGACATCAGTGACTTTACGCTTTTTTGCACGGCGGGCCGGCCCGTGCATGTTAGTAAGAAATTAATGCACGCACACGTGACTCATTTCAGCGCTTCCAATTGGCTACATTCTTGAACCCATTTTATAACATTGTTTCTCGAATAAACAGTCTGTGGTTGGGGTTTATTGAGAAAACAGTGATACAATGTATCTACTGATGTTTTTAGGCTTTATTCAGTATTTTTTTATATGGTAGGATGTTTTGTGATTCAACTGACCAACGCATGATATGCATCAAATGTGATAACTCAAATTTTTTTTAAACACTGGATGAGCTGCCAATGGTAAACGATAAACTTAGAAATTGCATCTGTCATCATGTTTGATAAAAGATATTATCAACTTATATAATATACTTCTTTGCTTGTGTTGTGGTTGTGCATGAATCTTTGATTTTATATGAGACTGGGAATAGAGGTGGTCGATACATCTAGTAAAATTCAGTGAATCTTTGCTGCAATTAGTAGGTGTACAGTTTTTGAAGAAGAATAAGTAGAAGAGCCAAATAATTTCCACTGTGTCACATACACAATGTTGTTGTTTTTTCTATGTGTATAGTATTACAGCAAGAATATTGAGCCCAAAACGCACACAAATGAAGCACCACCTGGCTTTCACACATACATGGTGTACATGTAGTATGCATAAATAGGCAATTTCTGTTGAATTCATGCCACAGATGAGTCTGTTTTTCTGCATTCAGCACTATATGACATACCTCAAAGTATGAATAGTATACAAATGATGCGCAGGATAGAGTGCGTTGGTGTTGCACTACATTGTAAATACCCGAGAGTGAGCTGCATCTCCACTAACGCCACGAAATAATCCTGTGCGTCATTTGTTTTATAAAATGGGTTGAAAACTAACAGCATTTTTCACGTACCTTTGTGGGTCAATACCAGTCAGCTACTCGCTGAAGAATCAAGATGTCCGAAGATGTTCGTCCCAAACATTTACGCACGTCGCACTCGGAAATCCCGCTCATATAAGTACCGTACGTATAAGAGTATACGTACGCCACACATGTTATGCACAAGAAAGGCCGGCCGGCAGCCAGTGTAGCCCGAACTAGAAGTTGTGTACAGGATTGACAGCGCGTATAGTAGCGCATGACGCACTTGTAACAACTGATTGAGTGTGCACTGCTAGTGTAAACATTGTGACGTCAGGCAGGGCATGTTAGTGAGAAATTAATGCAGGCACACGTGACTCATTTCAGCGCTTCCAATTGGCTACATTCTTGAACCCATTTTATAATTCCTGATAATAGTATGATTTTAAGAAACTCCATTAGGGCACTTTACCACATGGAAAGTTGATATTTGCTAAGAGCATGGGCTGAAGAATACCATACAATATGTGTAGGCAAAAGCTGGGCTTTGGGTACTTACTGAGAAAGTACCTCAGTAAATTTTAGTAAAATACAAAAGTTTGTACACAGTTTTTTAGTACAGTGATTCTATGTAATTCATCGCAAATGCACATCAAATGTGTGTATGACCTGTATAAAAGTACCCCAGTACTTTCATGATTTGTTTGCCTGTAGTTTTTCAGTATTTTTCATCTATTCAAAACATTCTTTCATCTAATGTCCATTTTCTTTGTAATTGAACTGGGATGAATTTCAGCAGAAAGTACTTTGATACAAAGTTCATTTGGGCATAGTGTTCCCTCTCTTCTTTGCCAAATGTTGATGTGGAAGCAAGGCATTGCCAGCACAAACTATCACTGTCATGTTTTTCTTGTCATAATACCAACAGTCCTTGTTTTGATGCATCACCTCACAATCTTAATTTCCTTAAATGTGAATGGATATGTTTCAAGTCTATATTGTCAGAGAAAATGAGTATGGTATCTTTTTGATAAAAAATTTAATGATTCTAGTCTTCCAAGACATTTATTTTTAAAATCTTTCCCATCCCCCCTCACAGATTTTACTTCCAGAGATCGAAAAAGAAGCATAAGGCATCCCCATCATGGACTTTGGTTCCTCCCACGTCTTCACCCAAGCAGACTCCGACACGGAGGAGCTCATCACTGCTGAGGATCTCGAATCCCCGTGAGTTTAGTATCATATACGCAAAACATTTCGTGAGGTTTTTATTTTCGCAAATTTTGTGAGTCAGGTGCTATTCACAAAATTAAAGACACATGAAAATACTGGATCTGATCCTGATGTGAATGAGACGTATGCATATCACATTTCTCCGTTCAGTGCAAGACCTCACGATCACGTACAATGTATATAACCACTTGTGAAATGATTGGGAAGTCCCGATTTACAAAAATTCACGCTCGCTAGATATATGGCATATCACAGTAATATTTCATTTGACACCCTCTCAATCTGTGATCATGACAATAAGGAAGTCACTTCAGTGACATGTAAAATGAGCAGGGAAGTATAGACAAGTTCTGGTTTTTAAAAAAATAAATAAAAAAGTGTTAGGAAAGGTTGAAAAATAGAAAGAATATTTGGTCTGTTTATTTGAATGTTTAGTACAGTGTATGATCAACTTACAGTGCCTCCTTGGATTGGTTTTGTACAGGAAAAGAATGAAAATATGACACTGCTAATGTCAATAATAACTTCCACTAGGAAATTCCATAAGTACATGTACAGGTGTATTGTATCAAGTAGTGATCACAGAGATTATATTTCCACTAAAATAAAGGACCCACAGGTGACTCTCCGTTCCACCCACGCAAGAACAACAATTCATCTTCAGCATGATGCATGCTGCTGTCTCAGTATAATCATGGGCAGCTCTTTTGCACTAATTGCCTTGCATGCTGTGCCACAGAATTATACAATCGTTCTGAAATGACGATTCATTTGCCGCAACTCTCTGCATTTGCTGAAATTTATCTTTTGTTTTGAACACTGCCTGAGAGTTTCATTTGGAGTAAGTTTCTCTTTTGGCGAAGGGTCTTCTTTTGGGGAGTTACATGTAATGACTTGCATCTTGTATTACATGTAAATTTTTCCTTGCTCTCTGTTGAACATCTCAGTTTTAGTCGTGAATCTGATGAGGAAAACAAACTTGTATTCCGAGAAGGCTTGAGCACTTGGTAGTAGTATCACATTACATCACGTGGTTGTCTTTCACTGGTCCAGGTGTAACATCAACCTATTCATCGAAAGTGGTTCATATGTCTAATAAGTTGATACACAAAGCCCTATAAAACCACTTGTTAGTGGTCAGATGCTGTGTCTTTTTGTTTTAGTTTTTTTACTCTTCATTGTTAAGTTTTCATTTCATTTAGTGTAGTTAACATTCCTTTTTTACTTGAGCTCTATTTTGATCATACATACCTTTTCATATGAAAAATGTGGCAAAAGCCTCAAAACCACAAAATCTATTTGTGATTCTTGAATTACGTGTAGCATCACATTTAACTAGAAAGAGTATCCCATAATTTAATGTTTCAGCGTAAGATCGTCAATTATTGTAATTTGTATTCGTAATTTTCTGCAAATTTGAATAATTTCATCAGTCACACCCATTCTCCAATATATGTGGACAAAAAAGTGCCAATTTGATAATGACATTCTGACAATTTTTCCAGCAAAATTCCTTCAGGACTAGATGAATTACAGCAAAAGTGGAAGCTCTCATGGTATTGACTGATTATAATACATGACCAGGGCTTTTCTATTTCCATGTTTTCAGTTTTTATGCCTCCGCCACGAAGTGGTGCCGGAGGCATTATGTTTTCGGGTTGTCCGTCCGTCCGTCCGTCCGTCCGTCCGTCCGTCCGTCCGTCCTTCCGTCCGTCCGTCCGTCCGTCCGTCCTTCTGTCCGTCCGTAATGAATTTTGTGGACAAGGTAACTATCAAAAGCTGTTGAGGTATCCTAATGAAACTTGGCATGTATGTGCATTAGGGGGTGAAGTTGTGCCAATCAACTTTTGGGTGCACGTGCTCAAGGTCAAAGGTCAAAAGGTCAAGGTCAAATACATAAAATTTCACTATTTCCACCATATCTATGCAATGCCTGAAGATATTTTCTTGAAACTTAGTGTATACATGTATTACCCAATTTAGATTCTCTGGTGAAAGTTTGGGTCATGAGGTCAAAGGTCAAAGGTCAAAAGGTCGAGTAAAAGTATTAAAACTTCTTTTTTTCTCTGTAAATTGGAAAATTGTTCAAGGTATCTTCATGGAACATAGTATATACAAACTGTATACATGTACCGACTGGCAGTGATTATCTAGAGAATGTAGGGTTCATGGGGTCAAAGGTCAGGGGTCAAAGGTCAAGTGCAACACTTCAAAATTGTACTATTTCCCTCATGTTTATGCAATGCCAGCAGGATTAGTATTTTTTTTTTTACACTTGGTGCATGCATGTGTAACCTCATAGAAATTCTCTGGAGAGTTTTTTTTTCTTTTTCTTTTTTTATTGCCTCAAAGGTCAAAAGGTCAAAGATCAAGTGAAAGTGCTGAACTAACTTTTTCCTCCATATCTCGGAAGTGGCTCAATTTATTGTGAAACTTACTGCATATCTATGCATGTTCTACCTGAAAGTGATTATCTTATGAATTTTAGGGTCTAAGGCCAGATGAACATGGTAACAATTTACTATTCAGTACAGAAATTGCACATTTTCTCCATACCGGTACCATGAAAATTACTCAATGCATAAATGTATGAATGGGTCAAAGTCAAGTTAAAGTCCTTAAATCCCCAAATACATGCTCTCCTATTTATCCAATTAAACCAAGTTCAAGGAAGGTGAACATTCAACACATTTCTGACAAACTTGTCATTTCAATATTTTGCCAATTTTGTGAAAATGTAATCACACATTGTCCACATGTACTATCTAGACCTATTAGGAGAATCATGCATTATGGCGGAGGCATACCAGTCGCCATAGCGACATTTCTAGTTGATTCTAATACTGTATATGCCGAATATTTCGCGAGTTTTTATTTTCGCGAATTTCACGAGTCAGGTGCTATTCGCGAAATTAAAGACACGCGAAAATATTGACTCTGATCTTGATGTGAATGTGACGTACGCGTGTACACTTCTCCGTTCAATACAGGCCTCCACGATCGCGAATTTAACCACTCGCGAAATTGTCGGGAAGTCCCGATTCGCGAAAATTTAGACTCTCGAAATATATGGCGTATACAGTATTACCTGCTTGTCTTTTCAGCATATATCATTTTCGTTTTCGTTAACACTGTCATTTTATCTTTTATTTTCATTATCCTCATTACATAATGATTGTGATGATGATTATTGTAAGTGTGCTTACTGGTACAATCATAGTAGTTGTAGCGCTTGTAGTGTATTGTCATTACCGGTATTTAATCAAGTACTGTTTGTGCACAGATAGTTTGCTGAAATCAAGAGGGTTTTGATCACGGCAAGAAAGTTTGCCATACTCTCTAAAAAAAATTGAGTGAAAATATTCACTCTTGAAGGAGTGACTACAAAAAAAGAGTGAATTTAGAGTGAAATTGGAGTAAATTTTGAGTGAAAATGTTCATTTTCACTCGTTTTAGAGTGACCTCAGTGATCACACCAAAATCTTTGAGTGATCCCTGAGGTCACTCCAAAATGAGTGAAAATGAAAATTTTCACTCAAAATTCACTCTAAATTCACTCTTTTTTGTATTCACTCCTTCAAGAGTGAATATTTTCACTCAATTTTTTTTAGAGAGTAAGTTCATGTTGTTACACAGTGATGGCTAGATTATTTATAGTCCCTTGCAACATGACTGACATGAATGTTGACACCTTCTGTCACTAAATGAATCAACTTTATGGTTGATTTTTTATCATCATACAGTGAAAAAAATTGATTTTTGATCTACCAATGATTGATGTCCAGTAGCCATGTCGGCGTTTTAGGTCGTGGCGCAATCACGCAAACTCCCTTAAAATGACTCAGTCAGAATCACATGGACTGTTCTCCCGATGATGAGGCCGTCCGGCAATACAATACGCCCGTCAAATCTTTATCAAATATTAACTACAGCCATCTGCAGCGTTCCTTCGGGACATGATATTTGTAGAGCAAACATCTTGTTATTATCTCATGACATCCACACCCAAGTAGCCCAGAAAATTTGCTACCAACACACACATGGCACCATGTCTAATGTACTAGTCTTGCATTTTCCCAGACCTGATATACAGCGTACACGATTTATCATACATGTAAAGTGAAGAGATTTCCCTCCACCCTCTCTTTTATACCATTAAGATAAGATTACACTTTTCCTCTTTTTAGACTGAGGCTTTGGGAATATTCTCCTCTGAAGTTTGATTCTCAAATGGGCTTAATAATTCATTTCCACTCCATCGAAAAGTGTGATGTGCCATGAACCATGAAATCAGAGTAAACAATGGGCCAGTAAGAGTGGTACATGCATTGAAATTTGATGAAGAAGTATGAAATTTGTGGAATTTCAAATAATCAATGGAATCTGTCCTTTACATGGAAGTGTTCTTGAGTTGTAATGGTTTATCAGTGATATGCCATTCATGTTTCATGGGGTTTTACATTGTATTTTGATGAATTTTGCAAGTCGGGTGCTATCTGAGAATTTTACAACACACGAAAATATTAACGCTGATCCCAACATGAATGCGATATATACATATGTGTACATTTTTCCGTTCATTATTGTACTGCACGATCATGAATTGACCACTTGTGAAATTGTTAGGAATTCCTGATTTGCAAAAATATGTAATGCTAAATGGTATGGCTTATACAGTTATTAAAATAATGGTTAATAGTGATTTAATAACTTTGAATTACATTTCATAATCACATACAAACCAATGAAAGAGATGAGAAACATTAACAGCATTGCCTTGTCTAATATTGCATTTGTACAGCTACTGTAAAAGTGGAAATTTTCGCGGTGTTCAAATTTTCGCGCATTTCGCGCAACCAGAAACAAGCGCAAAAATAAAAGCACGCGAATATTTTTGCTTGCCATATGTGCCTGTGCGTGATGTCTTGATTCCGTGGAATTAAAAACACGCGAAACTCTTCCGACCAGGCCAAGCGCGAAAAATTAGTCACGCGAAAATATCCACTTTTACAGTATACATTGTAGTATTGTAGTTGTGGTCATGTATCACACTTATGGTTATGGTACATTTTGTGATTCTTTTCATGAAATGATTTGGCACCCCGTACACTGGGATACCGTTGTAACCAGGGGTACAGCGTTGTGTAGCACCATCTTGTGTCCATTGTCATACAGCTGTGCCATATCGGCGCGGTCTTAACGATCCAAATGCTGAGATTCCTTCCATATCAACTTTTAAACAGTGAAGATTACAACAGAGCGTGTACACCATGTAAATGAGAAAAAAAAATTATCATTACACGTAGCATGCATTTATTGTTTTATGATATTAACAAACAAGAACACATTTTTGTGCAAAATAGTACATAAAGTATCATTACACATTTTTGGTAACCCAGGGTGCAACGCTGACGAAGAAATGAATATTCAACAAAATGGTAAATATTGCATCAAATGTCCATTTCATCTGATTAATGTACATGTTCATTAGTTGGGATAAGGAAAAGCAAGCTTTCTGGTCCCTGAGAAAAATCTGTGGTTCTTTGATTTCTCATGAAATTCCAATTTATTAACTATAGATGCTCTTTTTTTTAAGAAGGTAGTAGGCTAGTTACAAGTGTTGTGAGTGATTGGTTTGAGCAATATTCCATGAAAAACATGCAACTTCCAAAGCTTTGTGATTTCATGTCTAATTTTATGAAGTTTTTTTTTTTTCTCATCTGGTCTAAATTGTTTAAATTCTTCAAATTGGACTAGAACATAGCATGAAACTGCACTTGAAATACCAGTAATCAATGTAATTGTCCTATGTATCCATGTGTATGTAATGTACATTTGTATCCATAGAACACACTTCGGCATTTCTAGTCATGTTTTGCAGATTCTTTAGATGGGCGTGAACCTGACAGTTTTTAGTTTCATGGTACAATTTTAAATGTTATTCCTGACAGTTGTATTATCTCTGACTGCTGTCACATGTATGTATTTTAACCAAATACCAGTCACCAGTTGGGTGAATGTGGTACAATGTAGTTCTAGTTCAATAGTGGAACGTGTTATTATGTCAACCAATAGGCAAAACACTTGACTATGTTCCTGTGTGAGATAAACATTGTCTCGTCAAGAAATGGCCAACAATACCAAGGATATAACAGTGATGTATGCAGCACACTTTATAAAATAAATGGCTGTGTTCTGTGCAGCGCCAAAAAAGGAAAAGATGACCAGCAACTCAGAGTGTATGTGGGTAGATGATTTAAGGAAGCAATGTGTTTATGTTGTACAAAGTCTTCAGAGAGGTTTTCAAAGTGTAATTCTACACCATACTTAAGTCGACATCAAGTTGTTGTTACAGTTTTTCTTCATTCTGGGCTGTATCCTGCACAGGTATGGTGTCTACCAACCACTCGGCATCTACCAACCTCTTGGTGTAACAGCGCCAGGACCTAGCAATATTTCTCAACCAGAAGGTATCTTCTTCTGTTTGTTTTTGAGTTTGTTTGTTTGTTTTTGTCACCATGCAGTCTTTTTCGTAGATATTTGGTATCACTAATTCTTCTGATGAATTTGCATCTATCCAAAATGCAGTACCCATAATTACTGTATTGATGTGAGTTTCTGACCATCCACCCTTACTTTCCCATCTGTTGTGTCCATAACCATCTACATGCGGCATTTTATCCCAAGAATTTCTCTACTTTTATTCAGGAAGGCACTCTTTCCCTCTTGGGTTTGCCAGAGTGATAGTAAGATTCAGAATCTCTTCTTGCCCTTCTGCATGGCATTGTGTCGATTTGCAAGTGCGCAGATTTCTTCTCTGTTCTTTTATACATGTCTGTATTCAGTCATTAATTTTCTAACTACAGTTTGTATAGATGATATCAAGTATCATGTATTTATTCAAGTAAAAATAAATATACCTATGCATGTGTTAACAAGTCTCATCAATGTCATTTTTGGGAAAAGTGAAAGCATGGAAGTTTTTGCGAAGGTACTGATAGGGGTGCTCCTTTGCCATCAAAAATCATTTTGATAACCCAGTAGACCACAGACAGAAATCATTTCATGTGATAGACTACTCTGCAGAACAAAAGTGTGGTCAGTAACCAAGCAATGGAAAACACAATTATGAGTGTGCCTGAAAAATTCGCAAGGCAGGGGATACTTTACAAACTTTTCTGTGGCCAAACTATGTCGAGCAGTGAATGAGTTCAGATTGTTGAGGAAAACCCATCAGTGAGACAATCAAAAATAGAATCGAACAAACTAAAGTGCTGTTGCTACCTTTTTTTTTCTTATGCAAAGAAAAGTCACAACATAAATTGCATGTAAGGCAACCAACAGGTTGATCTTCAGTAGAAATCTTACACACTGTCTCCTTGTAATGGTAAACTAATGAAATGACACTTCCAGAAATCGAAAGCAGGGTACCCTCTCAACATTTCAAATTTATTCTTTTTTTTTAATAGTGTTGCATGTCCTTTGATGCTATACTGGGCAAACAGTATGCAAGATGACTGGTACTGTGTATTCTATTTTGCATTACCTTATTAACCCCACAAGTCACCTTCCACAACACCTGCAGATGATATGTATACCAAGTGAAGGGTGTGTCCTTTTACCTCTCATAACCTTAATAACCATCCCCACCCCTCCTCCCATTCTTCTGTTTGTGTTTTGAATGCATCCCTTGACCCTCCCATTTTAAAGCTAAAAGGGCATTAGTGCTGTGTGTGCATCATGGAATTTCATGCCCAATTGTTTTCCAACTGATACATTTAACAGTGTTATGCATGTATGTGATTTTAATGTGGAGCATAAATTCTGACTGTCATCTTGTCAATGCTCTCTTCACCGTCAAACCTGTCTTTATCATTCTTCTCCATGGGTACTCCATCCGTACTCTCTTCTCCAACTTCTATGTGTATTTCCCATCTCTCGCTCTGGGCACGACAGACAACTTGTATAACCATCTTCAGGGCTATCAAGGTACAAGTGGTGAGCCAGCATAAGACTTATGTAGACTGACAGTATTGTATTCTCAAACAGGAAATAAGGATGACTACAATTGTACCAGCCATACTGGAGCAATTTTGTTACATCATATATTTTTTCAAAGAGAGAAAATGTCTCTTTGGGCCTGGGGAGACTGCATTCTAACATGGGTTGTAGGTTCATGATTCTAGCATGCATTCAGATTAATGAATGTGAGAAAGATGAATAATGATCATAATCTAGCTTAGATATTTTGCAAGTGAAGTGTTTTGTTTTGGAGCGTTTTAGGAACTGAAAGCTTGCAGTGTACATACAACATGAGCTTGCATTCAGGTTTGCACTTGATGTCTTAGTCTCTATGCCACAGAATATACTTGAAAATTAAGGGTTGGACTCGAATGTGAAAGAGGATATTCAATCTTTTGATTTTAGCAATCGCTGTGTTGGCGTTCAATAGTGTTAGTATGTTTGTATCAATTTGGTTATAATTGGCTAGTTTAGCTCTTAAGATTAAGTGCTGCTCGAGTGCTAAGTTTTGAAATGTGGTGGGAACACCTCTGGGTTTATGAACAAATCTAAGTGCTCCAACATGATAAATACTGTACTTTTTTCTTTCCTTTTTTTAAACATTGTTTCTGGTACTCTGAGGGGAAATGTTTTCACATCTAAACACTTGGAAGCTATTGTGGGAAGGGACCAATTGCCAAAGGTTGATTTTAATGCAGGGCAGTCACTACTGTATCTGATTGACATACAGTTTGCTGATAGGCATCTGGGGAATCCCAATCAAATTGATGCCCCCCCCCCCCCCCCCACACACACACAGGCGTCTATGGTATATCATAGTTAAGTGATAAATATTTAATGAGCTGCAAAGCTTCTTGGGCCCCGGGGGGCTGATCAACTCTTTTTCATACTGCATGCCAGTCTTATGCAAATCTCTGCCACAAAGGTAACCATGACAACCGTATGTCTGGTCTGAAGAGAGGAATACTAATTACTAAATTGTATGCAAAGGGCACCACAATGCTCTCACGCATATGAGAGTCAGTGGTGAATGAGAAGTTGTGAATCATCAGATGCAGTTTGGGATAAAATATTTGGCACAAGCCTTGGGATCTAATCTATTAAAGTATCATCAATAACACATCATCTCAGTACTGCATGTGTGCTCTTACCTAAACTTGTTCACCTCATCTCATCATCTTTTGTGTACTGTGTCTTTGCTTTAAGCTGAAGAGTTATCCAATGATTCTGCCAGCGAGGATGATTCTCATGAATATTTGGGTTGGTACCGACATCTTTTCATTTTTCTCCCTCCTGTATTAAACTTTCTCTTCTTTGATTCCTTATCCCTCCATTGATTTGATATATATATATAATATATATATATATATATATATATATATATATATATATATATATATATATATATATATGTATATACATATATATATATATATATATATATATATATATATATGTATTCTATTTCATTATTATACACATCATTTGTGTTACCGTTTGCTAATCATGAGAGTTATGTCACCTTGTAATGCCGTCTATATTGTAATAATTCTAAATTTCTGTCTGTATTGAGTCAACATGCAAAATCTGCATTTAAGTAATTGTATTCAAGTTTAATGTATTCAATGACTTGGTGGTGTTGACATCTTTATGTATCGTTACTTGAGTTGGCTTCAGTGTACAAGGTGTGTAGATATTAGAAAAATATCTTTGTATTATTTTGGTTCATTTGGAAATAAACAAAAAAGAGATCTGTATGCTTCGTTAAGAAAATGACACGGCAATTATTTTTATTATTTGTTACAGTTATGATTGCATCTCATGTGTGTTTAAAATTGGATGTTACAGTATACATTAAGTGAAAAGGTCCCTATTTGAAACAAATAATTTTTGAAGTGAAATGCAATCAGATTTTCATTGTGTTGTAAAAAATGTGTATGGCATAAAATATATCTGGTTTATTTTTGATTTCTAGAGCTTTTGTGTGAAATGCTTGAAGACTTCTAAGGCTGTGCTTTTGTTTAGACATACTGTAAATTTCTGTGTGCTGTAGTTACGCTCACTGAAAATATTTGATATATTCCCAGGGCTGCACACTAACCCTTTTTTTTCTACTGGTCCGACCTGTCTGTCGGACCAGTAGGTACCCAGTTTTTCCATGTTTTACTGGTCCATTCCTGAAAAAGTTACTGGTCCAACAGTGATTTTTACTGGTCAGGGACCATCGGACCAGTGCCAGTGTGCAGCATTGATATTCCTGTTGTATGTAATACATATATTTGAAATTGTCTATTCTACTCAGGGATATCTCTTTACAGGGATCCTTTGTTAAAATCATAATGTTAAAATCATAATGTGAAGAGATTTTCTTCCTATTGCTTTAAATACAAAAATTAGTAATGTTTAGGATCACATTTTATTCCTTTTTCTTTTAAACGTCAAAATTTCCAAGTATACTGTGCATAAAGACTATCATTAATTATTTCATTTGGTACTTCATGAATATAAAGATATCAAAATGTATAATAGACAATGTATGTTTATCAATGGCATGTTTGTGCAGTTGTAATATGCATTGCTCTGGGCTAACAAGGAACTAAATGTTATGAAAGGTTAATAGACGCATAGGTAGAAGGCCACCATGCCTTTGGAACAGATGAGCGTACCTCCTGTGTTATTTCATGCAATCCTACACATTGTTTGAGTTGTCTGTGTATTTGTGCACTCGCATGTTGACATACATTGTGTATAATGCTTTCATGCCTGAGTTCACCTATATATACCAGTACTATTCATATGATATGTCGTCCATTCTGCCTTCTGCAGTACTTTACGACAATGTGATCAGAGACGAAGGCCAACATGGAACAAGGGGAAAAGATGGTGAGGATTTTACTTCCATTGTTAAACATTTTGCGAGTCTTGTCAATATTTTGGAATTTGTCTGCATATCAGTACAGTTTGTGTTTTGCATGTTAAGAGCCTCCCCCATTGCAAAATGCCATTTAGGCTGTGCTTATCTAAAAATTTTCTGGGCAGAATCACGATCCTAAACGTGTTTGAGGCATTTTCGAGGGTTAGATAAACACAACTTACTGTGTTTTCAAACGCATTTAGAAACGCTATTTTGAAGCACCATTCAAAGGGCGTTTTGAAATGCATTGAGACCACGATTGCTTTTCTGCGAGTAGATAAATGCAATGCTGTTTTGAAACGCGTTTATATCTCAAGGTCAACTCCCAGCTGTTTCCGGCTGTGTTTTCTACCCATTATTTGTGTGTGAATGATGAAGTATGTTTGGTAGTATGCAGTTGACCTTTACTTCCTGGGTTGAACAGCACAAAGCAACTCCGCAGTGACAACCCCAGAATTGCGATTGTATGATGGTTAGATAAATGCTGCACCCTGAGAATCGCGTTTCAAACCACGTTTGCAAACACTATTCCAAAATGTGTTTTGAAACGTGATTCTCTCTCTCAAGTAGATGAACGCAGTCTTAGTTGTAATCTGTAACAGGAATGGCTTTATTGTCATTTTGTGTGTGTGTGTGTCAACAGTAAGTTGTGCTGGTTACAGTGTATTTTATGTCTTTCAGTTACATGTAAGAAGAAGAATGATATTTTGTATGTACTGTTCGTTTGTCTGTTTTAAAAATCTGCTTTCTCTCATCTTGAAGAAATTTCCAGTTGGTGATATTACCATGTGCTGTTGTTGTTTGTTTGTTTGCTTGTTTGTTTGTTTGGTAAAATCTCTTTTCAAAGAGAAAAGACCCTCTTCCATTATGTCCCAGCATTAACCAATGACAAATGCAGGGTATTATTCATATAGAGACAGGGTCAAACTTGTTATGTAGAAGTGACCACCTATTACATGCCTGCTCATGTATATCTGACTCCATGAAGTAGCTGTAGTCAATGGATGAATTGTATACACAGTAGGTAGACATCATGCCCATACGTTGTGTTCATTATAGGAAATATGCAAACAAATGAGAGCTGCAATTGTATGTAATATAAAGTAACTGCAGACAAGTAGGAAAAGTTGAATCTTTTTGTAATGTTCCAGATCAGACACCTCTACGTATCATACGGACAAATTTACATTTCAATATATATATTTTTTTCAGAGACTTAAAGTCTGATGAATGGTCCATCAGAATTTCCTCAAGACAGTAGTATATCAGGGGTGGATCCAGGAATTCTATAAAGGGGGGGGGGGGGGCCCAACTAATATTTCTGGTGCCACTTCCGGGTTTCATTTCATTGTTTTTCTTTTTATTTCTTTTGTTTTTAACGAAAAATAAAGGGGGGAGGGGGGAGGGCATGCGCCGGTTGCGCCCCCCTCTGGATCCGCCACTGTACATGTATTTGATTCACACTTAATCCCCCCTTCACCCCTTTCCCCTCCCTCCCACCATTGTAGATGACCCAGTGTATGACAACAGGGGCTTCCAGCCCAAACCCAAGCCTCAGCTTCCAAAGAGAAAGAGCGGGGACTACGCCAAGCCGTACGACCACCTCAAGCGCGAGAGTCACCCCTACGAATATGCCGGAGGTTTGTCATCAGAGCTTGTTCTCTCATGGGACTGGTTTTATAAGTTTTTCCAAGTACTGCCCTCCTTTAATCTATTCTATCATATGTTTTCTGTCATCAGAATTTCCATATCCTATATGCAGACAAGAAAAAAAAGTGCCCATTATGAAAATACAACAACAAACAAGCCTACCACTTTGCTGCTTATTTGCTTTGATTATATGCTTAATTTATTTGCAATGGCATTCTGCTAAAGGGAAAATTTTCGTCAGTGCTAGGATGTCTTTGGAACTTGTATTCAAAAGTCGCTGTCCTCATGGCAGTACAAAATTCAGCTGTATAGCCATCTACTCCTAGTATCAAATCAGTGTGATATTTTTGGGGTATGAAATGAAGTTTTAGTTGAATTTCTCTAATAAAAACATTCTGTTTCCCTTGTCCTTCATTTCCTTTCTTCTGGCAAAAAGTTAGTATGTACATCTTTGATTGTGGGGTTTTGGGACTAGGCTTGAGGTTGAGGTTTAGATTTAGGGATATGGGTCAGATTCAGGATTTTGATCTGGGCTGTGCTGAGAGAAGCTTTGGTCTTGAGACATTTTTTGTGTGCTGTCTCTTAAAGGCAAGATGTTAAGCCTACCAAATGAGATGAGAGCAAATTTCAGTAAAATTTCAGGTCCATTCTGAGAGAATTCAGGGAAGGTGTGGTGTCATGACAGACATATAAGAGGAACTTCGTATATTCTCAAACAGGGTTTCATAACATGTTTTCAAACCTTCTTGTATCCCACAATTTTCAAACAAGGCTTATATTCTTGATAATTACTTCAGAGGAAAATGTTGCAAAGACTACAAAGTTGTTGATTTTTAGGTCTCCCTTCTTTCCTTAAATAGTGGGGTCATTTGTCGGGAACACTCCGCCGCCTCTCCCACCGATGAGGAAAAACGGAACCGCGACAGACGACATGGGCGAACCTATTTACGGTGGATTCGGTGAGGGAGAATACACGGAGCTCATCCGACCAGGTTCGTCCCCATGAGAAGCCATGATACTAATCTAAAGATTCTTTGCCTCTTTAACCTTCTTTAAGCCAGCATTCTTACATGTGAGGATTCCTGAGTTACAGTATCAGATTTGGGGAAGAGGACGAGGAATTCTCGGTATCGCCATTGTGCAGAAAACTTCTGTGCATGCTAAAGAGCTCGATCACAGATGCATTGTGGGATTCCTCGGTTCCACTGCCACTTCCAGTTGTCTTGTATGCACCGCAGTTCCCATACGATTCAATACAGTTATTTGTCTGCTTTTCTGTTGTTACCCCTTTTTTTTTTCATGGCTAAAATTCAGCTTAAAGGAGTTGAAAGTTTCTAAATCTTACTGATTTGCAGTCAATAGAGTCATGGTTTACTACTGCAAGGCTTCAATGTGCTGGTCACATGATGGAAAGCGAAGAAATCTTCAACAAAAAATACCCCTGGATAGAGACAGAGCACTGGTGATCTTAGTGCATGTGCAACCCAAACCGGGGCAAGTTTGTCCTCAGAGCTATCCCATAATGCATCTGAAACACTGCTCTGTGCACGACACCTAGGTATTGGCAATACCAAGAATTATTCGAAGTTTGAAATGAACACAGTCAAACAAAACTAGGAAGTTTTATTGACCCAGTATTATGGGGAGACATGAGACATGGGTAGCCTGAGTGAAACAATCTTCATTCACCGCCCACCAGGGAAAACCACAAATAGCAAATATGTGCATCGCAGTAAATATTCATCTTCGATGGTCGACTCGAGCCAAGATTCTTTTGATGTGTGTGTACTTACATAGAGATCAGTGATAAAACTGTACACAATTCGTTATGGGGATTCTTGAATTATATTCAAGCTGGGCCTGCCTTCGCACTCCATGGTATCCACACACTACTGCGTCTTCATATCTAGATTTTAGTTTCAGTCTGATGTGATGTGGATGTGGTGAGATGAGCATTGATTTTGAAATACTCACTATCAGTACTCCTGCATATTCACTCTTAGGTGTCACATTGACAAATGCTAAGATGATATCTTTGAAAACCTTTTACAGGTTACGCATTTAAACACATTCCAAGAACGTGCTTCATCTTTGAGTTGAGATGGATAAATGTTTTAGCAGCACTGTGAATTTGGTTCTCAAATTGTCTTGCAATGTTCAGTGTGGACACCCAACACATTTTCTTTTGCATTTTTCAGGAGGGTCATCTAAAGTTCGCCGAGCTGACACCAACATTGTCGCCATCAAATTTGACAAGCTGGTGCAGTCGGAGAACTCCGAGACGGGGTCACCAGTCTTGTGCGGGAACTGTGGGGCATCCATGTCACATCTCAGCTCAATCTCACAGCTTTACAGTGGAAAGGTGAATATTTGATCACTTGTATGTTTGAGTCAAATCTGTATTAACCAATCACTGCCTGTCTGTACACATTGTCTATGGTGTTCAATGATGGTGGACCGAAACATTTAAGCTAGGTCTATGTCATTTTCTACTGAAAACAAAGATGAGCAATGTATATCAACTTCTTGGATGCGTCAACAAAACAGACAGTGGCTTGAGGAACATAAACCCCCCTGAGAAATATTACCTGTTTCTAATGGGAATCTGTCTACAATGTTCTAACTATTGGAAAGTGCTAGACCCTGTAGTCAAAATGGTGACATTTGTGGAATTTCCCATTTCAGAGTATGACAGTTACGCTCATTTGGAGTAGTGTACATTTTGTAGATAGTGCCAAACAAAAGAAGACTACATAAGTCAAGCGTGGCTAGCCTAAAACAGAGTGTGAAGTGAAAGAGTGAAACTGAATGACTGTCACATTTGAAAAAAAAAAGTAGGAGGAGTAGATATGATTGGCAAACAAAAGTAAGAAGAATAACCTTTGAAAAATGATGCCAACATTGTGACAATTCATCTGCATCATATGACAATTGTGAATACAAATTGATAGCTCATGGCATGTGAACTTGAGCTGTAGCTACTGAAGGAATTTTTCTTGGAGTCACAAAGTGTCAACTTCATTAGCAGATTTTGGTACCATTTCTTATGACAAAGAATTGAGGCATACTATGATTTTTTTGTGCGGATTGTGTATTAGAGCCTGGACTGTCACGTCTTGAGTTGTTGGGAAAGATCAGAGAATATGAAAATTGGTTACGAACAGCAGGGATCAAAATGTGTCATGTTTGTACATCAATTTTGTGCACTTTTCTGTAAATACTTGTCCTGTTCTTTGATTATATGTCTGCAGTGGTATCAAGTGCTGGATGTGACATGTTTCTAAGACGTTAAATGCTTTGCATATACATGTATACTCATGCAGTTTTGCCTGTTTTTGGACATATGCCTGAATGTGTGATATACAATTTAAGAGCTAGTCATTAATGATGCACAATGATGTTCTATTTTTGATGCATTTTTCTTTTGTTTCTTTTTTGCAGTTCTGGGTCTGTGAATATTGTGAGTTTGAAAATCCAGTGTCTAACGAAACCCAGGTTCCGAGCACAGAGGACAACACATTCCTTTTGGGTCAAGGGTCAGGGGGTGGGGCTGATACACTGGTCATCTTCTGTGTTGACGTCTCGGGGAGCATGGCTGTTACTACAGAGGTAAGCTTCAAGGTAGTGTTTGTTTGATCTATGATCTTAGCAAGGGAATAGATTATGGCAGTCCATTATTATTGTGTTTTGATGTGATAATGGACCAGATAAATGTATTTGAAAAATGAGTAGTAATGTACTGAATTTCTTTGTCTCTGCTCTCTCTCTCTCTCTTTAAAGATTATGACAATAAGCACATAGATTAGATAATGACTTACAGAGAATACAGTGAAGGTTTAATTTGTGTGGAAAACCCAGGCTGATGGAGATGATTGTTATGAATGTTTAGGTGTCAGTAAATCTAGCTGTGGTCGTATGATGTTGCTTACTTGGTGTTTTCCTTTTCTGTGCTAAAAAAAAAAAAAAAAAAAAAAATCACTTTCAAACTTTGTTGAGAGAAGTATTTTGGGCAGCACTTCCTTTAAGATAGCAGCGAGAGTATTGCTTTGATGGCATGACAATCCTTCAGAAGTTTTGCTACTAGTTTTGTCAGCAAAACAGGAGAAAAGAATGTTTCATGTACATTTCAATATAGTGGCAAGGTTTGAATATTGTAATACTGGTACAGTAATTAGAAATGGCATTCTGTCCTGGGAGAATTTCATGTGTGTCTAGTTTTTATATCATTTACTAATTAATGAGTTAATAATGTGCTCTCACCCCAAACTGTCATGGTGTTGTGTCCAGGTGTCTGGGAATGTCGAGAAGCTCCCAAATGACGAGCGCGCAGCCATGCAAGCTTACCAAGAGGAACTGGACGCAGCTGAGCAGCGTTCCCGCCAGGCCGAACAGGAGGCATACCATGCCCAGATGGTGGCCACCTACCAGGGGGCCATCGAGGAGCAGGCCCAGGCCCTGGCCCAATTCAGCCTCTCTAGGACCCAGTCCCAGATGGTACCACCACCTCAGGGCGTCCCACCAGGGGTTCAGGTTGCACCCTCTGCTCCCTTCATGACAATCCGTGCACCGCCGCCGGCCAGGCAGTCAGTCGCTAACAGCGTGGCTCCGGGCATTGGCTCGGGCCGGGTGGTGGATGTGGACGAGAGGTATGTGCCAAGTCCCGTCAGACAGCCCCAAGCTGTCATTCCACAGCCCATCATCCAGCCCCAAGCCTTTACCCCACAGCCCATCATCCAGCCCCAAGCCTTTACCCCACAGCCCATCATCCAGCCCCAAGCTGTCATTCTACAGCCTGCCATCCAGCCCCATGCCTTTACCCCACAGCCCATCATCCAGCCCCAAGCCTTTACCCCACAGCCCACCATGCAGCCCCAAGCCTTTACCCCACAGCCCACCATGCAGCCCCAAGCCTTTTCCCCACAACCCACCATGCAGCCCCAAGCTGTGACCCCACAGCCCCCGACCCAGCCCCAAGCCGTGACCCCTCAGCCCACGGCCCAGCCCCAAGCTGTGACCCCTCAGCCAACGACCCAGCCTCCGCCACCAAGACAGAATGTCTGCTATGTCTCACGTTTGCAGGTGAGTGCATTGCCAAAAAAAAATTGACAAGTAATATGACCTCCTAGAATATAATATTTGGGTTGTATTTTCACTGGTATAGCCCATCCTTACTGTCCTGAAAACTCTCGAAAATAACTTAACTTCCATATTGAAATTGTTTATTGAAAATGATGTCATTTGATTATTCTGCAAGAAACATTTCAACTGAATTTGAGACATACGTCCTTCTGCTGCCAAGAGTTTTGTATTATGCTTTACATTCAACTGTACAGAAATGGAGTTGAACCAAGACTGAATCTGATCATTTACAACCATAATCTTCATCAGATTTTTCTCTTTTTTTCCACTCTGCCCCTGATATTCTGTAGAATGATATCTGATTGGTTCAGAAGTAATCCATTGTAAAGCCAAGAGTCTTCTAATCTTGTGTATTGAAAGAATGTAAAATATTATTTTGGACAAAATCCTCTTGTTGTTGTTGTTTTTGTTGTTGTTGTTGTTGTTGTTGTTATGCCTCCGCCACGAAGTGGTGCCGGAGGCATTATGTTTTCGGGTTGTCCGTCCGTCCGTCCTTCCGTCCGTCCGTCCGTCCGTCCTTCCGTCCGTCCGTCCTTCCGTCCGTCCGTAATGAATTTTGTGGACAAGGTAACTATCGTAACCTGTTGAGGTATCCTAATGAAACTTGGCATGTATGTGTATTAGGGGGTGAAGTTGTGCCTATCAACTTTTGGGTGCACATGCTCAAGGTCAAAGGTCAAAAGGTCAAGGTCAAATACATAAAATTTCACTATTTCCACCATATCTATTGAATGCCTGAAGATATTTTCTTGAAACTTAGTGTATACATGTATTACCCAATTAAGATTCTCTGGTGAAAGTTTGGGTCATGAGGTCAAAGGTCAAAGGTCAAAAGGTCAAGTAAAAATATTAAAACTTCTGTTTTTTCTCCGTACCTTGGAAAATTGTTCAAGGTATCTTCATGGAACATAGTATATACATGTACTGACTGGAAGTGATTATCTAGAGAATGTAGGGTTCATGGGGTCAAAGTTCAGGGGTCAAAGGTCAAGTGCAAGACTTCAAAATTTTACTATTACCCTCATATTTATGCAATGCCAGCAGGGTTATTTTTTTACACTTGGTGTATGCGTGTGTAACCTAATAGAAATTCTCTGGAAAGTTTTTTTTTTCTCTTTTTGCCTCAAAGGTCAAAATGTCAAAGATCAAGTGAAAGTGCTGAACTAACTTTTTCCTCCATATCTCGGAAGTGGCTCAAGTTACCTTGAAACTTAGTACATATTATGCATGTTCTACCTGAAAGTAATTATCTTATGAATTTTAGGGTCAAGGGCCAGATGAAAATGGTAACAATTTACTATTCAATTCAGAAATTGCACTTTTTCTCCACACCTGTACCTTGAAAATTACTCAATGCCTAAATGTATGACTGGGTCAAAGTCAAGTTAAAGTCCTTAAATCCCTAGATACATGCTCTCCTATTCATCCAATTAAACCTACGTACGTCAAGGAAGGTGAACATTCAACACATTTGTGACAAACTTGTCATTCCAATATTTTGCCAATTTTGTGAAAATGTAATCACACAGTGTCCACATGTACTATCTAGACCTATTGGGAAAATCATGCATTATGGCGGAGGCATACCAGTCGCCAAAGCGACATTTCTAGTTGTTGTTGTTGTTGTTGTTGTTGTCGTTGTCGTTGCAGCAGTCACAAAGTTTTGAATCTAAAGTGCCATTATTTTATGAAACAGACTCCCAAGTCAGAGACGCAAAATTCTTGATGTATGAGTGATCAGAGAGAAAGATGTCCATGTATGAGAATTTACTATGTAAAGCTAATTTCCTATAAAGTGCATATGGCACAATGTTATTTTTCATATTTGGTGATAAATGACTCTTTCGAGAACTGGAGGGATTAACACTAGGCCTACACCCCCTGAAATAACAACAAAGGCAAAGCACTTAATTCCTTGGTTGTTGTTTTTTTTTCTCCCATTACTTGACTTTGTTGAACTGATTTTATCTTAATTCTATTCACTTCTATTCTATCTCATCATGCTTTAATTTGTTTTATGTCATTTTATTTTGTTCAGATATATATATTTTTTTCTTAGAAAATCTGTAACCAAAGTGATCTTTTTATCGCTCTTGTTTTATCGCTTTTTGTTTTAACAGTCGATGCAAACCGCCATCCAGCAGCAGGTGGCCAAGCTAGTGGAGGAGTCCAGCATGAAAAGAGTGGGCTTGGTGGCATTCAACAATAATGTGAGTCCAAACAGGAGCAAACTAATCATCTTATAGTAGTAAAAACCAGCCATTATATTCTGTAGATGTAAATCTGATTTCAGATTTTGTTTTTTCTGAAGTCTGTACACACCTCCCCTCACTCACTCCTCCCCTTCCCCTCATTCACCCCTCCCCCTCCCCTCACTCACCCCTCCCCCTCCCCTCACTCACCCCTCCCCCTCCCCTCACTCACCCCTCCCCTCCCCTCACTCAACCCTCCTCCTCCCCTTACTCAACCCTCCTCCTCCCCATGCAGTCACTGTGTGACTGCATGGTTGGCCTGTACACACCTGAAAATTTTGATTTCTGAGTTTTTCAAAAGACCTCAATATCATCCCTGAAAAAATAGTGAGCCGTGAAGCTCCTGGCGATGGAGGGAATATCTTTATCCATTGTGTCAAGAGAAGTATGATGAATTTGAATGGAGTTCAGTTGAGTTTGGATTTGTATGATAGATTAATTAATTAAATGCCTATGAAGCGAGCAATCAGGGAAAATGCCTACTTAGAGAGAATTTGTGTGCATGAAATATAGTTTGTGATAATAATAATGATGATTGTAATACTGATAACATTGATAGTTATAATGATGATTATGATTTTGATGATAATGATGATGATAATAACTACTAAAACCAATGCAAACTCACACGTTTAAGTGAAAGGTTTTGTATTTAAAAGTCATTATGTTGTGTTACATTGTGCATTATGTTATCATTGTTCAAATTTATGACATTCTTTCATGGAATTGTTTTTCATTGCAACTGATTGAGAAATTGTCCGACATCAACCTAAATATGTAAGCACCAAATTGATCAGTATTTTAGTAGTAGCCATGATAGAATGGTTTGCTGTGTGTGTTGTTTGCTAGGTGACAGTCGTTGGGGACGGAAGTCTTGACCCAGTACCACTAGAGGGCGCCGGTCTGACGGACAAGGATAGCTTGATTAGTCTGGGGGAGAATTTTCCTCTCCCGGGTCACATTGTCGAGGTTCATCGCTGCCTCACAGAGAAAATATATGGGTGAGATGAGAGACATTTCTGACTGTTTAGACAGCCATTAAGTTTGTGTTGCTTAGATTATACGTAAGAAATTTTTGCCGGCAGTAACTTCATCATTAAATGATACTTTTTGTTTCCGCTGACCTTGCCAATTTGATTTGATGGCAATGGACTCAGATTTATTTCAGCAAGTGCTCTAGGAGAAATGATCGGAATGGTATTTTGGGTAAAGGGAATGAAGAGTGAGGGTCAGAAATGTTTTCCAACCAGGATGATATGACAATAAAGAAAAAAAAAATGGTAGAATTGATGGGCAGTAATTTTCTCAATAAATATACAAGAAAGTTGCCCAATGACAATTCTTTAGCTGTGGCTACTAGTCTCATTCTCTCCATCCCCCCTCCCCCATCACATTCATCCTTTACTAGCAGTGAATGTTGTTCTTCGTGTGATGAAGTGTAGCAAATCATGGAAAAGCCCGTCAAACAGAAAAATGAATGGATTGTTTGTCAGTCATATTTGTAAAGAGCATCTGAAAATGTGAAAGCATGAGAATAGTTGATGTTTTTGTATGTTTTGAACTCATGACCTATCCTCTACCCCCCAACGTTGGTCTCTTCTAAAATGCCATTCTTTATTCCCCCCCCCCCCACCTTCCCCCAACTCCCCTCTCCCCCTGACCAGCCTGACAGAGAGTGGTCAGACAGCACTGGGCCCCGCCCTCCTCATTGCCATCTCCATGGCGGCACAGAAACCTGGGTCAAAGGTCATCATGTGCACGGACGGGATGGCCAACGTGGGTCTGGGCTCCCTCCATGACATTAGCGAGGACGCCGCGTATGAAGCAGCGGCAACCTTCTACGACGAGGTCGGCGACTTCGCCCAGAATGCCGGGTAGGAAAGCTGTTTTGCCATGCATGTAAAAGAATTGTGAAAAGTTTTTTGCCAACAGCGGTAAGTGAAAAAGCATGTTATGCTGCCCTCACCTTGTCATCTCCAGACCTGTGCCTGGAGACCACTCGCTGTACAAACGATTAAATGGATATGTGGAAAACATATCATGTACAGTTGATATGTGAAGGAGAATTAGAAGTAGAATTTAGTGTAGTATAATTTGTGCATATGTGTGCTAATGTAGATACATGTAAGTACACGTAATTGCTCACAAGTGCTGCGTGAAAGATTATCTCAACTACTATTTACAAATAATGCACCTTGGAGAATAGTGATAAGTACATTGTAACTGTCTATTCAACCCACAAAATCTATGGTAAATTCTAAAATATCACATTGTTTGGTGGAATTTACTGTAGACTTATAACTGTGTTATTACTCTGAAGTGGCCATGATGTTTTGATTCCAATGAAAATGGACTTGTTTTCTTTACACTTCCGCTAAACTTTACAGTGTGTTGGTGTCTATTCTTGACTTTTTTAAAAGAGAACTTGTGTGCTATGTTTTCTTTACTCTTCCATAAAACCTCCCAGCGTGTGCGTGTCTGTACTCACACTGGAAGGGGAGGACTGCAGGGCGATTGAACTCGGCAGCGTGGCCGACAAGACGAGAGGACAGGTGAGTTAGTGAATACAGGAATTGTAGAACAGCTTGTTTTCCATTTGTGATGAAATAGTTGCTAAACAGTGACGGTGATAAAGCGCTCATGTGGAATTTTAATGACTTCACAATGGAGCTAACAAGACAAGGACATCGTTCAATTAGTGTTTGTTGGTATTAACATTGCTGTCTAATTGGAAAGATATTGCTGAAAATTCAACTGAATATTCTAAAAGAAAATGCAGACAGATCACTGTTAGTGTTTTCCTGTATGCAATATCTGCTTGGTCCGGATGTGTTCAGCTTGCCTTTACTGAAAAAGACCAGAATAAAAGGGGGAAAAAAAAAAGAAAGATAATGGTATCAGGCGCTCTCCAATATCCACACCTCTTGTTGTTTGTTTGATCAGGAGAAAGAGGGAATTTGTAAAGTATTTTGTCTCCAGATTTCAGAATCTGCCCGTTCTTAACTTTTCATGATCATTCTGGTGCTAGACATTGTGTGTGTGTGTGTTTCACAAGAATAGCCCTGAGTGAAAATGTTGGTTTAGGAATTGAGAACTAACTTTTCAATTGTGATTGTCTGTAGAAGCTGCTTGCTCTTAAAGGAAAAAACAGCAATATTATGACCAATTAAAGTGTAAGACTAAAGATACTGCTTATGGAGCATTGTATAATACTACTTTGTGTGTTAAATCCAGTGTTTGATTTATGTATTGTGTTATCCAGTCTGTGTTCTTTAGTGTAGTTCATTTTAATTTCTTCCTTTTGTGTGAATAGGTGAGCATCGTTCATCCAAACGACCTCAACCAACAGTTTGCAGAAATCCTCAATGACCCCGTCTTGGCAACGAACGTCTCGGCCAAGATGGTTCTCCACAGAGGCCTGTAAGTACAGCACAGAGCCACATGAGGGGAAAAGTGACCATTTCTCTTAAAAGTTATCAATTTTTGTCCCCGCCGAACGAGTTCGAGCAGGGGACTATTAGTCCATGGGCCAAGACCGAAAAATGGGTTGTTGGTACCACCTGAGGTGGCACAACCTTTTTGGTGTCAGTTTGTTTGTCGGGCATAGATATGCTTATCAAGCTATGATAGCATTTCCAAATGAGTAGCTTAGTCATGATAAATGATTTTTTAACCAATTTGGTCTCGTTTTTATATTCCTATACTTCTGAATCGAAACTAACCGCTATGCAAAGAAGAGCACTGTCTTCCGTATGTCCACCGTGTTCTGTTGTAAACGCGGTGCGCTTAGTCTATATTCAAGGCAGCGAAGGGAATATCCAAAGTGTTATGATGTCCACAGCTGTCACACGGTGCACTTAGTCTTTATCTAGACCAATGTACCATTATCATATCTAAAGTTCCTCATAAAAGGAATTATCTACCGTAAAGTTCCGTGTATAAGACGCACCCGTGTATAAGACGCACCCCTAATTTCGGACCTAAAATTAAAAAAAAAACAAAAACCGAAAATGTCCACGCAAATATTGCATGTGTCATACATATTATTTCAGCTCAAAATTTCCCTAGAATGCAGCATGTATTTGCTCTATTTTTCGTTTCCTTTTATATTTTCTTTTAACGGTATACATCGGACATCAACAAAATATGGAAGACGCAAAATTCGAGACTTGTCTCGGTACTCACTTGCTATTGTTTCGCCTTTCAATCGTGGTACATGTGTCATGCACATCGTACTCATGAGTGTACAGTACGATCTTTGCTGTCATACATAGCAGAGTGTGTCTCGCATATTGACACATGTCAGACTGGAAGGTTCATTACGAAAAATAAGAAAAACATCAACAAGTGTAGCAGAGGGATCATACGGCAAGACGTACGGTGCGTACGGTAATTACACTCATGCACTGTTACCAGTAACATGTGTGTCTTTTGTACCATGCTTGTATGCACAGTGCTAGCCTTTTGCAAAAGGCAGCTTGCTATAATTTCAGCACACGCACACAGAGAGCAATGGACTTGCACACACAGCGCGCAACGGGCAAGCGCACTTCGATCCGATCGCTGTGTGCACACGAGTCCATTGCACAAGCCTCTCTGCAGCTGCTGCCTTTGCCAAAGGCTTGCTAGCTAGCTAGCTAGCCAGCAGTGTAGCTATGCTATCCTAGCTGGCTTCGCACTCGTGCAATTAAGAGCAAACGAACGACATGGATATGCATGCATGCTTCACACATCGTTCATATTTACCGTGACATAGTGTCGATCCTACTCCGTATTTTACAGCTTTTGTCTATGGCCATATTGATACTAGTACATTGATAAGTTTTACGGTATCGGTAATTTAGTAATGATACTTGTACATCGCGTATTCCAGCTACTAGGTTGGCTGTTGGTAGCTTGGTAGACTGACATCGGTAGCATACAGCAGTGCTGTTACAGCTGTTGTCTATGGCCAGATTGATACATCGTTACTGCACAAGGCCGATGTAAGTTTATCTCGTATTTGCAGCTTTTGTGTGTGTCCAGATTGAAAGATCGCTCTTTTATCCGTAAGTTTTAGTGATTGCTTACCTTCCAAACGTCGATGGGCATACATGGCCCCAAGTTGGCCTTATAAAATTGGGTGTACATGACGGATTTTTTTCCGTGATTCGACTGTACCTGTGTATACGACGCACCCCCGATTTTCAACGTTTTCTGACGAAAAAATAGTGCGTCTTATACACGGAACTTTACGGTATACTGTTTTTATACTACCCTATCAACAAATACATCAGTTTTAAACAAAAATCACTCTGTTCATTTACAATATTATTCATTATAATGTATCGTAATGTACCAGTACATTGTTTTTGCATTATCTTATATTGTTGGATGGAAATCAAGCGACATTGGCGTGGTATTAGCGTTTTCACCACAGCGTTTTCGCCGGAAAATGATAAATAATTGAAAAATACGGTAAAATTCACGAGGAATTGCTTCTTTTTTTTTTTGTTGTTGTTTTTAGATAAAAGAATATACACTGTATCATACGCTTTGGATATTCCCTTCGCCGTCTAGAATAAAGACTGAGCGCTCTGGACATCATAACCTTTGGATATTCCCTTCGCTGCCTTGAATAAAGACGAAGAGCACCGCGTTTACAACAGAACACCTGTGAACATACCATAGAGCTGCATTTTACAGCTCTATGGAACATACAGAAGACAGTGCTCTTCTTTGTATAGCGGTTAGTTTCGATTCAGAAGTATAGGGATATAACAACGAGATCAAATTGGTTAAAAATTCATTTATCATGACTAAGCTACTCATTTGGAAATGCTATCATAGCTTGATAAGCATATCTATGCCCGACAAACAAAATGACACCAAAAAGGTTTTGCCACCTCAGATGGTACCAATATCTGGCCTGGCCCATGGACTATATGAAACGGGCTCCGTACGTGTGTGTGTCTGTGTGTCCGTCCGTCTGTGCGTCCGTGTGTGATCAAAATGTTCAATTTGCTACTTCTCTGTCATTTATGAGCCAATTTTGATTCTGTTTGCTTTATATGATAGCACTACATGGGAGCTTTGAAACTTCTACACAGAATTTCAGTTGTGACCTTTGACCTTGACCTTTGACCTGTATTGTACATTTTGCTTCAAAATGCTACTCCTTCGCCATTTCTAACCCGATTTTGATTCTGTTTGCTTTATATGATAGCAATACATGGAAGCTTTGAAACTTCTACACAGAATTTCAGTTGTGACCTTTGACCTTGACCTTTGACCTTGACCTTTAACCTATATTGTACATTTTGCTTCAAAATGCTACTCCTTCGCCATTTCTAACCCGATTTTGATTCCGTTTGCTTTATGTGATGGCACCAGGTGAGGGCTTCAAAACTTCTACACAGAATTTTGACCTTTGACTTCTTTGACCTTTGACCTTGATTTTTTACCTATATTGTACATTGGCTACAAAATGCTACTCCTTCGCCATTTCTAACCCGATTTCGATTCCGTTTGCTTTATGTGATGGCACTAGGTGAGGGCTTCAAAACTTCTTCACAGAATTTTGACCTTTGACTTCTTTGACCCTTGACCTTGATTTTTGACCTGTATTGTACATTTTGCTACCAAATGCTGCTCCTTCGCCATTTCTAACCCGATTTCGATTCCGTTTGCTTTATGTGATGGCACTAGGTGAGGGCTTCAAAACTTCTACACAGAATTTTGATCTTTGACTTCTTTGACCTTTGACCTTGATCTTTTTACCTATATCGTACATTTTGCTACTAAATGCTACTTCCGGCGGGGATATATATTACGCACCGCGTAATTTCTACTTTTCCTTGTTTTATTTGCTTCTCGTAACATGTGTGTACCAGTGATGATTGTTTAAAATCATATTTCTGTCTAAACATCTGTTGTCAGCAAGACTGTTGGCATGATGATGCAAAGAGGAATGAAATTGCAAAATTACAGAGTACCAAAGTATGATGTCATTGCCATGCATTGCCATGTAAACTGGTCCTAAACAACCTTAGCTGGCCTATTATAAAGTGCTTATGCATGCACTTGGTTCCAACCCAAGCTATCACAAAAGACTGTGAAATCATTACTTCGATACTCCATTGAATAATTATTTCTCCCCCCTCCCCCTCCCCCAACAGGTTCCTACGAGACAGTGACAAAGAGGATAACCCCTCAAGTCAGGCTACACATTTGGTCGGGTTGGTTACTGAGGACTCAGAAACAACCTTTGAGTTTGGTGTGAGGAAAAAGGAAGGTGAGTGACCTCTAAACTTCTCTACTATGAAGAGTTTGCAATTGATATAAAATTTGTCCGGTATTAAGTAAGCCACTGGATTCTGAGTGATACCAATCTAACAATGGCTTGCAACTCTTGTGTTACTCAGAAGCCAGCTTTCTTATGGAGACAAAAGAAACCCTTGTATGTTATCTTGGACAGAACATATGTGACCCGCTACAACAAAAAGGTCCTAAAGTCGCGCACGGTCGAAGCCGTGAAAATCGAGTTTGAAGTCAGAGCATTAAAATTGGCCAAAACTTACGATTTTCTGATTTTGATATATTATTGGAGTCTAATATGTCTTCTATCATCTGTCGAAATTTTGAAGCAAAATGATCAAAGGAAAGTTTAAAAAATAGTGTTTTTCTGAGCCATGTTTTTTGGCGTTTCAACGAAGCAGAAACTGGTTCGAAAATTTGGATTGAGCGCCACAAATAGGTTCCGCCCCTAACAACGACCAGAGTGATCTCATTGGTCAGTTTGCTGCTTGCTGCTAACCGAAGCGTGAAGCTCGCACACTGCCCAGTCGATTGGTGCGTGCGGGCGGGGAGCGCTATGCTCAGCCGCTTCTCACATCCTGGTCACTGATTGGTCGGTGAGGAGACCGCCGACGCTGATGTGCTTGAATGAACTCTTCGGGGGTTGCTAGGGCTTACCTTCTATTGTCCAGAGGTGAAAACTGACTTGCGTGTCCCTTGATCGCGAATGCGTGGAAAGGAAGACTTTTAGGGCGCTTTTCTCGAAACAGTGATTTTCCAGACATCTCGACATGCTCTCTTTTAAACATCGATATCTCCGCAGCCGATTATTTTTATAAAATGTGTTATATATCAATTTAAAGTAGAAAGATTAGGGGATTATATCATGCAATTTTAAAGTAATCGACCTCGCCCGACTTTAGGATCATTTTGTTGTAGCGGGTCACATATGTCGAATGACTTCCTTTACATTCAGACATTATCTGAATGTGTGATTGATGTTTTAGTGTAGTGAAACACAAAAATTGTCGTTTTTGCCCTGAGCATTCCGTATGATTAGTCTTGCTTTTGCAAGTTGTTTTCATGTAGCTACAAAAGCACTTTTTATGCATTTCCTGCCTCTATTCTCCATAACTTTATATTGCATGTTATTTTCCATTGATAAAAAGTTAAAAAGGAATTTAATGAATCAAGTCCAATGGCTATGTGTTGATAGATTGATAGATTCATTGATACATATAGTATGTTACCCAGCATGTTTTTGTTTGTTTGTTTGTGTTTGTGGTTGTGTTTGTGCCTGGAAGATAGATGACAGTCCTGCACAATTATTAACACCATTTTTAAAGGGAAATATAAATACCTTTGAGAGAATACCCATTTTAACTTACATTTTATTGTTGAGATATTCATATGTGTGCATGTGCATGTGCAGTAGAACATAAACAGAACTCTAGTATGATACAGAAAACTTTCATCTGTTCATGAGAGATATTTCTCAAAATTGAGTTTCGACCAGCCTTTATATTTGACTGGGTAGCTTTTGTCCACAATCAGTGTACATAAAGCTAAAACACACCGATTTATACTTTGATTCTGACCACCCTCTCAGCACTAAACTTTGTGGCTTGGTTGCTGTACTAGAGAGTTCACAGGGTTACTTTGGATGAAAGCAACCTGAAGTCTGAGTTGGAGCACACTTTTTTAAAGTATTATCAGATTCAGGTGTGAGTTTCTTCAGTTTGTCTCCTCTCCCTGTAGAGGGAGACAAACTGAAGAAACTCACACCTGAACCTTCACCCCTCTGAATAATATCCTTCTTTCATTTATCATCAGATTGTGGTTACCCTGCATGGATTAGAATAATGAGCAAAGAATAGTGTAAACCCCAAATCTTCCAAACAAAAGGACTGTTGCTAGAAGGTGGTACTGTCATTTGTTAACTCAATAGCATCTCTGAGTCAAACGGGGCCTTAGCTTATGATCCTAGCAGAATCTTTGTCAGAGGCAGTGTACCGCAGTAACATCTTGTGTAGCACAAACATTCTACAGCAAGGGAGTAAATGAGGTTGCCTTTTAAAGCCCTTGTGCACTATGAAGCACAGTTAGTCCTGCTACAGATAAGTTGGACAACAGGGACAAAACAAGATTTATCTACTACAAGATTCCTTACAGTGATTGTGACAAGAATTTCATTGGGGAAGCTGGTAGGTCACTCAACGACAGATTAAAAGAACTCAAAAGGGCATTTATAGACTGAACTACCCCAGCCAATCAGCAATTGCTGAGCAAGCCATTGACACTGGCCATAACACTGGGTGGTGGGATGCCCACATAATTGGTCCTGAGACCTATTATAGGTCAAGGAAAGTCAAAGAAGGGATCTGGATCAGGTAGACTCATCCTGCTCTGAATAGAGATCCTGGATATACATTGTCACCTACTTGGCGGTATCTATGCTCCAGTGATCCCACCAGACATGGCCAGACAGGTAGCAAAAGATAAGGTTGGAGCTTAATTAATTTGGTGTGATGGCTTTTTAGTAGAAAGATAGAAAAGTAATTTCACTTCTCATCTCTCCTTCGACAGTGCTGTATGATAATTTCGGTGGTACCACAGTCACCCAGAGAGAAGAGGGTAAGTTTGCTTGTACGTTGTGGTTGGTTCCAAAATCAGGAAATTGATTATTCAGTGTGTATGTTCAAGTTTGCAAACACTTCTTACTTTAGAATGGGCTGCAGTTTGGTTGTGTATTCAAACAGTGAAACATTTCAAGTCTCATGTAAGCAGTGACTGATTTCTTGATTTCATTAGTTTTTTTTTCTTTTTTTTAACTTGATATTTAGCTAGCTCTAGAGAGCTACCTAGGGTAGATGTTGAGGTCATGTACAATGTTCTACCCATGTGGCTAATATACACCCCAATAAATGTGTCTTTACTTCTAGTAATACAAATTAGTGTACTGTGATTGGACCTCACTGTCCTTTCACTAACTGACCTACAGCTACCAGATACATGTACCTTCCCAGCTCTGACTGCTGAAGTTGACAAACGGATGATATCTATTTTGAGAGGGCTTTTATGGAAAGGTTCACTAAAGATAAGGCCACACTTTTGATAGCCAAGATATGTGACTATTAGAGTCTCATTAAAGTCAGGTGGTAAAGTTTGCTATGAATGAAATGAGTTCTCAGTTGATACTTTTCCCCTTTGTCCCCCCCCCTTCTCCACTCCCCCTCCACTTTCCCTCCCTCCCCCCCCCCCCATGCCACTTTATTCCTCTCATGTCCGTCTCCATCCCTCCCTCATCCTGCAGAAGAGCCTGTCTACGAATCTGTGAACCAGACCATGATCGATGGTCTGGAACGTCTGCCATTCCAGGTCCAGATCCGCTACACCGGTCGCGACGGCCTAGACTACCTGAGAATTCTGACCATGGACAGGCCCGTCACCAAGGACAGAAAGTTTGCCGAACAGAGTGAGTTTCTGATGGGAGCAGTTTAATATGGGAATGAGATGTGTTTTAAGCGATACAAAGGGTACCTTGTTCAAAGTGATACTGATACAGAGAGTTACATTGAAGATGCCACATACCCAAAGCCTTACAATTTCAGAGGGAAATTATGTTCCTTCATAGTTCTAGCAGCCAACATTTTTTTTTTTTTTTTGGGGGGGGGGGTGTGAAGACGATGGCATGAACATTACTCAGCTGAATAGTGGCTGGTATGCAAATTAGAAAGCTCCGTGGATTATGCCATTTGCCTCCCTTTGAGGAAGTCATGAGAGCTTGTATGAGATTTCTTTTCTTTTCTTTTTCTTTTTTACTGGTATTGTGCAGAGAACATTGTATTGTTCAGCATTTGGAAATGGAATTTGGATAGCAAGGTTATGTCAGTGAGATGGAAAAGTATACTCAATGGCACATGCGCAATATGGTTCAGGAATAGTACAAGTGTTGGCAAAAAATCTGTGTCATGAATATGCATTTGTACAAAGTGGGTGTGGCCTGTTCGGCCCACATAGGAAAAACATGGATCGAGAATGGGACGATGCCACTTGAGGCGAGGGAAGAATACAGTTTACTTGTTTAATACTTTAAGTCTGATATCATGGTGGTGGTGATTTGTTTTGTTGTCAGAATGTGTGACATGTTGTTGGGCCCCCAAGATTTCCCTCCTTTCCGTAATACCTGTTACATGTAACACAGTATAAAGTTCGATGGATTATTCACCTTTCTTGTAGAGACAAACAAGCAGTATAGATCTGATATATGACTACATATATGGCTACAAGTTTGCAACCCATGAGAATTCAAGACAGGACAGTGACTAAAAATCCTCGCGTCTTATCAATTCCCAGTCTACCGAAGAATTTACATGACATTATTTTCTCATGTGCAATAGATATAGCGATTCATTGTGTATGGAATAATGCATGGACATTTTTTTCTCTCACATAACAAAAGATATCTCAATAACTGTTTTGTTTTTCTTCTCAGACGCTAACGTCGGTGTGATCGGGGTCCACGCTGCCCAGTCAGCGGCGAAGCTTGCCGTGGAAGGAGACTACACAAAAGCCAAGATCAACGCCATTGTCACTCAGAAACTGGTCGAAAGATGCACGTAAGACCCAATAACTTCTCTATTTCTTTCTGTCTATGGTTATGTACAGGGATAGACTCTGTACCAGCAGAAGATGATCATAATGTATGTAAATGTATGCAGTTTACATTTCAACAACCCAAACTCCAGAATGCATCAAATTCCATATAGCCAAGATAACAAGTAATGCGCTTTCAGGGAACATTTAAGACTTCTATTAGTTTCTGTCATTGTGTTCAAGCATATAATACAGTCAGATAGCATACAAGCTGCATAATGAAAGATTCAGAAGATTTTTAGTTGTATCTTTATGTTTCTGCACCAACTTTAAATATTCACCTGCCGGATGAATTATTAGTTGCTATGGTAATCGCATTTGTCTCCAGGCAACCGGAAGAAGGAGAGCAGCAGGAGGGAGTCTACCAGACATTTTTGGCCAACATGGCACCGATCCACTCGGAAATTACAAGGGCACAGGAGGTATAAGCCGCATATATGCGTATGGAACCATAAGAATTAAGACAGAATTGCTGAAATTTGCCTAACAATATGTATAACAAGTCTTTAAAGGTCTGAGCACACTGCTGTAAGGGATTTCGATATCGCTATGAAAAAAAGAAGAGTCAGTGATCAGTGCGTGACTACTGTATAAGCTGTTATTTTCGCGAGGGTTTGATTTTCGTGATTTTCGCGAATCACCGTTGGATCGTGAACTTAACATCACGTTAAAATGTCTCCATGCGCTTTGTTAATAGAACATTAACGTAAGCGTTGGCGTCGATTCGCAAAAACAACATCTCGCAAAAATATCTGTACACGAAAATAACAGCGTATACAGTAAAACTATTTCTCTTATTTTCCACTCTTGCTGTATGCTGTAAGGTGCAATATTCAAAGCTTTGAGGCATATCGGCCAAATGTAAATGATGCTTGTTCTAATTCAGCGAGTGCTGTGATAATTAAACGGGGACTTGGTATGCCATAGCGCCATGGCTTTGTTAATATTGCTTACTTATGCATTGAAACGATGTGGTATAACTGCTGCAAGTGTTTTCGACTAACATTTATATAACTTGTTGAACAGTTGAGTGTGATATGATGTAAGTCACTAACCATGCTCTGTGATTGTGAAGTCTGACGTACTACATGGAGTTGCTTCGCATCTTAACTGCATGCACGATCAGTCTCATTTGCTGATGTTCTGAAACTAATCCATGAGTCATTTCACTTTCAGAGGTTGATATCTCCTTTTGTCAAATTGTTTATACAAGTAAAAATAAAACTGACATTTGGGTGACAAAGAAAGTATTACATTGACCAGGCAGCACAATGAAACTGATAAAGATCTGATCTATTGAAAGTTGGAAAATCATCCCTTATGGCAAACCTGATCATAATGGAACCTCAAAATGACCATCCTTGCATATGATTCAGTTCTCAGGTGTCTGAATTTTAAGAGTCATCTCAGATCAGATCAATTGATTTTCATTGTAGCCTTAATCTTGTACATTTTGATAGAATGCTTTCATTTGGAAAAAAAAAAAAATTATAAATTGCTTGTAGGGAAAACTTCTCCCTCAAAAACTGAAGTAACAATGATCTTTTCTAACTCGTTTTCTTGCCAACAGCGTGAGGTAGAAACGGGCCAGTATATGGAGGTAAAGCATGCACTAACACTGCACTGTGCAACATTTTTTTTTTCTGTTGTTATCTATCTGTTTGTTTCTCTTCCTTTGTCCCTTATTTGCTGATGATCAATTTGTGTGTGTGTGTGGCATTATTAACTTTATTAAATTTATTTAAAGTTTGTGTGTATGTAGTCTGTATTTGGGCGTTTCGATACATTTTTTCATTCATTCATTTTAGCCTTCGTACACTCATTTCCCTCTCTTTCTTTCTCTTTCTCTTTGCTTTATGAACAGCTGATAATTATTTTCTTTGTTTGTTAACCTTTTTGCCTTTGCTGGGATAAACTATGTGGTAATATAATTCTGGTGAATAAAGTTTGCATTCAGCATTTCTCCCCATTTGTAGGCCTACAATTCTTCTTGAAATGTGCCCAATCTATAATTGAAAGAGTTGATAAATCTGCTAAAGGGAGATTGTGATTATTTTGTTACACAATAAGAAATAACATCTGCCTTGATTAAGTCATCTTAAAATTATTTCATTGCAACATGTTGTACAGATTGATGATTTATCATGTTTAAATTATTACAGTGGTAAGCTTATTGCTCAGATTTTTATCATCAAGTCATTTTTGTGTGTTAATGATACAAGGTCTTTTCACTCCAGGGATGATATGCATATTACCGTAGAGACTTTTGTGTAAGCATGTCAAAGGTATGAAATTAATGCGCGAAATCTTCATATGCTCTTTCAGTGTAAATCTTTGAGAGATGTACATACGAATGAACAAATAATCAAAGCAACATACTCTCTCATCTTTCAGCTGGAGAAATCAGCAAAGGGAAGAACATTGAGTCAGGGAGACAGTGAGTCAGACGACGCGCATCTCATCGCCGAGACAACAAAGAAGAAGAAGATGAGCAAAAAGGTATACTCAGTTCTTCGTTGGTGTTGTCACTTTCCTTAATACTTTTTTTTCTTCAAAATACTTGATAGATCAGCTCAGTATGGCCAATAAAACTAAAATGGAAAAGAATTGCGACAAGTGCGAAAGTTCCCCCCCCCCCCCCCCAAAAGAAAAAAAAAAAAATCCTCAGCTCATTGAAGAAGGCAGATTTAACCATGTTCCAACTGAGGAACTATCAAGGTACGGTGTGAGATTTCCATGTACACATATCCGTGCACTTAGTTCCTCCTTGCTCAGATCGGGCATGAGTACCTACCGTGCACACTATATACACACACGCAACATACATATACAAATGCATATTAAACGAAGTACCTGATTGGTCGATCAATTGCATACATATGCGCAGTAAATTAACATACGTATGGAATGGGGCATACATATAATAGATAACATGCAAACGTTTGCTAAAGGCAGTTGCATACGTATGCCCGTTTCCATACGTATGCCCCAAATGAATTATGTCCGCAAAGGCCTTCCATATCCATCGCCTGTCCCTCGTTTCTTCTACCACCCGACTTTGCCACTGTCACTATCAGTGTCATTGTCACTGTCATCACTCAATTCACTCTCGATGTCAAACTCAAAGTCTTTCCGTACAATATAAGGTAGAAATTTGATGTTTTAATGTCTCAGCCGAGAAAACAGAGGCGACTAAAGACAGGCCAGATATTGCATCCGCTCACCAAGAAATACGTGCTTTATGAATGGCGGCCTCGATGTCCCGCTGCACTTGTAAAGGGTTTTGTTCATTTCATGATGTCATATTTTAGGGCTCGAAAAAGACGGCTGTTCTGTAGCGAAAATCGGTGAAGTAATTCAGTCAGATTTTACTCACGATTTCTCAGTGGCGTGAATAGCTTTTAATAAGACACGTTATAAATCTGTTTTTGGAGACATTTCCCTCTGCTTTGACACCTTCTTCTGTATGATTTTCTTTATTTTAATGTCTTGTTCACCATACTTTAAGACTGCAGTTTTGTATCTGTAGCCTGCTGAATACAGCATACTGTAAAACCAGAAATGTTTGCATACAATAAAATTTTTTGCAAATTTCGCGAGAGCCAAGATTTGTGAACTTAAAATTCATGAGAAGGTTATTGTCTCCACTATATGCATTAAATGCCAGTGACAAATCACAAAAATTTCATGCTGCGAAAAAAGGCCATCTGCTCCCATTTGTGAAAATTTCATCCCGCAAAAAAATAATTGCTTTACAGTACTACCTTCCAGTTTATGCACTTGATGTTGTGGCTGTGATTAGTGGGCACATCACTCCAGTGTGGATGGCTGAAACCTTGAGAGCTTGTACTTGGAAACGAGTGGAACGTTCTCTGCCACCCCACCCTTGATCTAAGCAAGAACAACAAATTCTCATTACCCCAGCTATTAGTTATAATCGAGTTCATCTGTAGTAGTACCCAATGGTAATTGCTCGTAAGTCACATGCTTGAATTAAGCATTTTGATATTTTACTTGAAAAAGGAGCACTTGTTGACTGTGAATTGTTGTAATAATGATGACTAATCTGTCTTTTGTTGTTGTTTTTGTCTAACTCAAGATGAAGCAGCGCCGGCGCAACGTTTCAGATCACCAGGCCAGTGTGTTTTACCGTATGAAGGGCGCCACCACGAAGATGTTCAACAAGCAGGGATACAACTTGGAAGTGGTCTAGACGTGGAGTGTTTTTATCAGCCATGCACATCATAATGACTGGCGATGGTGTGGAAGAAGGGAGAGCATGGTTGTCATGCTCTGTTGACAGTCGATACTCTACTCAAGACTTACCCAGATTTTGTCACAGTTGTTTGGTGTGAATTGCTTCCTAAGGCCACATGAAATTTGACTAGTCACCACAAACACCAGATAAAGTTGCCAAATGTTCATTCATTGTTTGAGTGGTTTTTTTTTTTTTTTTTTGCTTTTTTTTTTTTTGGGGGGGGATGTGTTTTCACATTCTTCAGACTCTTAAAGCTTTCCACTGATAAATAATTTGTCCCTTCTCAATTCAAAATAAAACCTGGGTATCAAAGAAACGATAAGTTAGCTGCCATCAGTTATATGTGATTTTGAGAAAATAGGGTTTAAAGTGTCAGTGGTAGTCAAGTGTGCTGAAATCAGGCATATGAATATATCACGTCCATTCAAAACACATTTATAACATTATTTAGAAAGCCCCAAAATTTGATTTTACTTTTTATAAATTCATGTACATTCTTAAAATGTAGACTTTGGACAGGTGGTAGCTATCAAAATGTTTAAATCATTTACATTTTTTTTTCTTATAGCCAAATCACCTTGCAGTTTCATCAGCTTTAATGCGTGCGACTTTATCAGGATTGTGTGTTAATGATCCTCCATTGATCAGTCTGATTTCCTTGCAAAATTGCTCTGAGAACTTGGTTGCGTAAATCTGTATGCATTGGGGATGAAGAAAAAGATGGAATGTTAGAGCTAGGTAAACTGACCAAATAGATGTACATATTGTGAAATAGTTGTATCTTATCTTTCTCCTAGGGAGGATTTTTTTTTTTTTTTTTTTTTTGCATTCTGACATCATTTAAGAGTCACTTCGAATTGTTTCATGTTGCTTTATATTATGATTATTCACTAGTACCCTATGTGTATCTACAACTCACTTTGAGAAATCAATTCGATACAGCTGTATATGCCAAAGCCAGGTACGCACGTGTATGCACTGGAGACCAGATACCTTTCACTATCTCTGCGTAAAATCTGCTTATCGTAGTTTGTCATTACTACATAATAAAGAGATTGAAAATCAGTACTAAATTATGCAAAGGTATCGGTACATTGATTTCTAAATTCTATTCAAGCAGCATACTACAATTATCTTGTCATTGACTGATAAAAATCATTGATGCAAATTACTGAGATCATGTATTACCCTATGCCTCGTACGAAAATGTCTGTGCCTTTATTATTTTCGACGATTGCCGTACTTCAGTACAGAGAAGTTTTCCTATTGTAAATTGCTTGTGAAATGTACCAATGTGGCTGCTGGCCGATGGTATGACAGCTTTGTGGTTAGCTCTTATCTGTCGTGCATGAAATTTTAACAGTCTGCTGTTTGACGTTTCGTCATGCCTTGAGAGAGAGGCCTGAACTTTTCTTTATCTTCTTTTCATCAGACAATATGACTGCATTGTCTACCATACTGATGAGACGTAGTCTTCTCTGTTTTAGCATACAGTGCTCATGCAAATTGCATACCGTCATTCTTTTTTTTTCCTCACTGCGGATACATGTTGGCAGTTGTTAAAAGGCTATCCAAATGTAAACATTGTCTTTCTCACTCTGTGTGTGTGTTTGTGTGTGTGTGTGTGCGAGTGTGTCTCTACAATGTATGTCTGCATCATGTTCAAAGCATGATTTCTTTGAATGTATTTTAGAAGTTGATTGCGCCATTACACTGTATCATGAGTGTAAAATTAAAATCAGTACATTTTTTTTTGTTGCCATGTATTTGATGTATTGTCGTACCAGGTAAGAATTTACAGTCTTTTGGTTCTTTGCTGCAAAATGTACACACTGCATATGAGAAGCTCACAATGTATTCACCATCTTTTCTTAATGTTCCATGTTACTGTGGTTTCTTGCTTTTCAGCACAAGAACCCAACCATGCTTATTTCCTGTATAATTGCATTTTTGCCTTTCAATTGCTGGGGTTATGTACAGGTACATGTATTTCATTTCTTCTTTTTATTCAAATCGTCTGTGGATATCTGTACAGCCATTGGAAGAATTGTGACATTCAGTTTTATGACTCTGGGAAATGTGTGATGCTAGAAAGCTTTCAAAGAAACGATTGTGATAATTTGTCTGCAATCTACCGTACATTTGTACACATTTTGTGTGCTTTTGACTGTATACACATTGCTGTCCTGACTTTTACAGGGCCTACCAGTACACTTGTACCTCTATAATGAGCTGCTTCTTGTTTTAACATTCTTTGTGCACATTTTATGCACGTAATCGATGGATGCTGAAGAAACTTTATCATTGTTGTTGGTTTTCCATGCAGTTTCATAAAATTTATTCAAACATGTAAAACTGATTTTATTTTTTTTTTTAACCAATTTAGAATTAATGAAAAAGTAAAACATTGCAAGACTGGTCTTGCAATTGTAAAATAAAAAAAATAATAAAGGTCAGTGTATGTAGCGAGTGAAGAAATAGATGATATTCCATAAAACTCTGTCAGTGGATGTTGTACGATGGTTTAAAGGCCTGATTATACTGTGTTAATCGGGTCAAAAGGCAGTGAAGGTAAACAACTGATTTGAATTTGATTTGAATTGAAAATTACAGTAATTTGGGTTACAAAATTTTGTTGAATGTATAGGGTGCGAAACACTGACTAACATTTTTGGAGATATTGGATTTTTATGAGGGTTTTCTCCCATCCCATATCATTTCATCATTTTTCAGGTCACTTGCAAAGTCGCATATTAGTTTTGAAGTAACTGCATTATTCCTTTATCTGGGTATTGTAAATTGTTGTCAGATGTTGATTAATGCAAGCTTGTATTCAGGCACCTCGATTACGGCAGATGGTATGTATTCAAAAATTCTAAGATTACCAGTTTGAGATCTTAAAGCTACAGACTCTGGTGATACATATGATGATTGCTTCAGCATTCCTAATGATGAGTGTCTTCTCTGTCGGTGGATATTAGGATAGATTTTTGCAGCTCTCAGAATTCCAAAAAGTGTCTTTTCATCAGTGGCATTCCCTTATTCTTTGATAAAGTTTTCCTTACTTTAAAACAATGAAAGAAATTATGTATATACCTGTACGCAGGATTATAGGGATCCGTGTAGTGCCTATAAACAAAGACTCTATTTTGACAAAGTAAAACAATTTAGCTCTACCAGTGGTTAGTTGTACAGCATGTTTTTAATTGAATGTCTTTCTTTTTGTTAACTTTTTAAGATATTTATGCTATGTATTTTTCTATAAGTCTTTGAAATACAATATCGTCATTGTGTCAGCTGGAGATTTTGAAACTTGGGTGTCTGATGTATAGGCAGTACATGTACTGACACTCCTGTTTGTATTGTAAGAAAACCAATGACATATCTTGATGAACCTACCTCCTTGTGGAGATTTGTAGCTGAATGGCCAAATTTATCTGTAAGTAAAAAGATTAATTGAAATATGTTAAACAAGGAGCTAAGTCAATTTGTAATTGTTGAAGAAGTAAACATGTGTTAACTGTATTATCGTACTGCAAATGAAGAGCTGAGAATGGAACATTGTTCTTGAAATGAGAAAGAAAAAGCTGCATTGATAATGTTATACCAGGGAACTGAATCAGGAAATGAAGACATCACTAGATATAGTCTACTCATCTGTATGTGACACTAACTTATTGTTTAGCATTAAAGTGCACTCTTTCAGCACCATTGTCATACCCTAGTTTGTCAGTACTAGACGTAACATTTGCAAAGTACTTACGTAGTTTTCATACCTGATCTGATTACTCTAATATTCTATAAATTCATGATTTTAGCCTTGTGAGAAATTTTTTCTTTTTATGAAGAGGAATATTTTTACAAGAATCCTTGCACATCAATAAGTTATTGCATGATGAAGCGATCATGAAGGTCATATGTCATGCACTCTATAGAGTAGTGCAGAAGGATTTGCTTTGCCCATCATGTGCCATGCAAACATATATTTCTCACCCAGTTTTGGTGTTTGCAAGAGAAGAATTCTATCACTTCTTAGGTGAAAATCCACATTTCTTGCAAACATGCACCCAATGATATTTAGGTGCTGAAAACGTTTGGGATCTATCATAATTCTTGAAGATATTTCCTGTTTGACACTGAATAGTTAATCTTGTCTTGCTACATTGAGAGTTTTTTTTTTTTTCTGGAAAGGGCTCTGATTTATCTTTGCAGTTTGCTTGGTTTGTGTAAAATGTGGATGTTGTATTCCTACCCCCTCTTCTTCATGTGTCATGGAATGCACCATTTTATCTCACTGTCATGCATTTTTCAAAACTTGACCTCCTTTACAGGAGAACAAACGGCATGACCAAAGCGAGATTATTAGGTTGTAGAGATATCAAGGATATGTCATGTTCAGATCCTCTTTAAAAAAATTAAACAAAAAATTATTTCTTGAAATGTGTTTATCAAATACACCCTTCAAAGTTGTGATGTTCTAACCAGGATGTTGATTTTGTTTCAATGCAATGATCATGTTTATGTAATGAACAAATTTTTACCAATTTGATACTCAAGAGTATGGTACAGAGCATATGGAATGATTAATATATGTATATAATTGACAATATTTAGCCATGCTGTTGAGCTATTACAATAAAGAAAGATGTGTTTACACTTACTCTCAGTGATGCCCATGTGTCTTTCATGTTCCTGATGATGGGAAATTATATACATGTACTGTACCTATATGTCAAGCAATGGTATTGTTATTTGACAATACTATTGTTTGACATCCAGGTATCCAGGTATACAAATGTATGTTGAAGTTCGCCATTCTAAGAGGTAAGCCACTGTGCTGAAAAATTCTGTGTAGCCTATCCAAGTTTCAACTTTGATATCCCCAGATTTACATTAAGCGATTGGACGAGGGACTACACTTTGGAAATTTCAAATTTACCACAGAAAATATAAAAATGTGAGACAAAAACAGTAGACACAGGAGTACTATGAATTTTCATCATATATTGTATGTCTACACATAAATTGCAAAACAATTCCCCCCTTCCCCCCCCCCCCCCCCCCCCAAAAAAAAAAGGACTGAATACAACGGTAATAAAATTCATGCTGATTGTTGAATAAATACAGACACATTTTAAGCAGGTGAGCCAGATGATATTCCTGCACACTTAATATTTAAAGGGGAAGTTCCTCTAAACATAATTTGAGGTCATAGTGAGTGCCCATGCAACAAATAGGCCTTCTAAAATACCCTAGTGATTAAGTGATGGTGAGGAAAATCAGGCACAGGCAGTTTATTCCAAAATGATTTGATTTATCCTTGGTTGTGAAATTTATACTGTGTATAATCTATATATATATCCCCACCAGGATGAAGTGTTAATGCCATTTTAGGTTTTTATCACACACACACACACACACACACACACACACACACATATATATATATATTTATATATATACATATATATATATATATATATATATATATATATATATATATATATCCAAAGAAACAAACTGGTAATGCATTTTTGGCCAATAAGTTTATTTGAGTTGAGTAAACTTATTCTTAATTGGCCAAAAATGTATGACCAGTTTGTTTCTTCATTTCTTCATGGAGCCAATACATTAAATCTCAAATTGTTTGGACATATATATTATGTATGTGTGTGTATCATATATCATATATCACATTTGGAAATCCTAGTTGATTTTTATTTATTTATTTATTTATTCATTCATATCTTACAACCAGTGGCACAATAATCTGTAATTGCAAACATATTTGAGGGATTACAGCTAGAGCAGGTAGGCCACATGATACTCGATGGCATTATATGCCTACTGTATTCAAGAGATTTATGGCAAGATACGATAAAAGCATAGGCCTATAATTGCAGTAATTGTATCTGAGAGAGCACTCGTAAATCGTAGCTAGTTAGAAAATAAATAAATAAAAGTTGTCTATTGGCTGATCGATTTGCTATTCCTTACTTTTCGTGTGCACCTCAATCCCCTTCTTCAATCTTTTTTCTTTAATTCTGTTTATATTTCTGTTTTCTCTTTCTAATCATCCTTTTCTCTGTACTACTCTTCAGTATACCCCCCCCCCCCCCTTTAAACCATTTTTCGTTTGTTTGTTTAGTATCTGTACGATGGAAATCTGCATACAGTGTGTCCACCGCATTTCCTGTGTATTGTACGTGGACTCCACTTTCATGGGTGCCTACTGGTTCCAGTGTACGAAGTATACGGTATGTATGTGTGCATGTGATGTGATACGTAGCTGTACGTAAATACTCGTATAGTGCATGCAGTGCGAGCTAGGGATCGGAAGAAGGAACTCGACAGGAAATGACGAGTTGACAGGCTGAAAGTCCACTGTTGCTGTGGAAGGTATGTACTGTTATTTCGACGATTTTGACAGGAAAATAATTTGGATTGTTCAAGGTTCAGATTTCCGGCGTGCAAGGTCTGATTAAGAGGAATTCCAATGTTCAAGGCGATTTTCAGACAGGGCCTGTCGTTGGGGCACTGTGTGTAAATTAACGTGTCGTTAGTTACTTCCATCATTTGCGTGGCTGTGCATGCCAAGCAGTTACTGAAGCTGTACAGCCTAGGCCCACACCATGGTATTCATGTTTGTAAAGTGGTCATCATGGATAACCCCACCATCTGTGACTGCATAGCCATAGGTTGTCAAGAGATCTGCAGTGGAGAGGCTGGAGACAGCGACAGAATGTTAGTGTGTCGTGTGGTACCGTATCACAGCTGATCAACACTTTTCTCTTTCTGTAATTTCTGTAATGTAATGTCAAGAAGTGTTCCACGATCCAACAGTAGGGTTGCCGGACACTTTTCAAAACACAATCTTTTTACAGAAATGATACCTTACCTGTGTACACAACAGCGTTCCAACTGCCGAAATTCGTCTTTTTCACGGTAAAATTTCCCCAAAAGCGTAAATTTCCGAGTTAAACTGACACCAGTTTCGCTCCAAATGATTGGAATATTAATTAGATTTCGCGCGTGCATACGTGCTCGAGATCGGTGTTCAGATTTGGCCAATTCACGTGACTTTTGGGCGGAGCTATGTCAGGTAATGATCTTGATCGAAGTCGTTTGTTTACTTTTCTGCAATACTAATTAAGATTAGTTGACATAGTTCGGTACCTACAGTTCACTCCTCATTGTAACCAAGTATTCCAGATCGGCAATTTTCTTCTTTTATACCGACCTTTCTCGTAAACTTATAGCCCATACCGGTGGATGTGAAAATTAATCTTCATTTCGTAGTAGTAACCCAACTGCGAGTCAAACGTGAAGCATGTTCCGGCTGCAGATGTGTGTTGTACACTGTTGAGCGATAGGACTTGGTGATTCGTAAGTGGTGGCTTTGCCCCTAAATTTCAACTTAAAAATGAAAAGCAATTTCAATTTGAATAAGTGCAGATGTTGTTTAGTCGTTGCCGTATTATGACTTGCAAAATTTGGTTCATAAAAAGATCTCTTTCTGTCTAGATCAAGATTTTTCTTGATTTGGTTAATCGTGAACCCTTCCAGAGTGTGACAACTGATGCTCGGAATGAAGGATTGGGGACTTGTGCGCAAGTGTAAGCGCATTGGTTTATGTGCATCAGCAGTATTAACTACGGACGGGTTTACGATGACCGAATCAAGAAAAAATCATCAATATGGTCAGAAAGAACCATATGAAGAACCAAATGTAACACGTCATGAGTTGTTTACAGTTGAACTATATCTGTACGAGCTCAAACTGAAAATTAAATCAAATTTTCAAGTTGAATTTCACGGGCAAAGCTACCACGTACGAAGCACCATATTACTCCGCTGTCAGGCTGGCCGAAGTCAGTTGTGTGCGGGTGAATCGGGTCCGTTGCTCACTGTACCTCCGTTCATCGCATCGGCGTGCTTGTGTTGCGTGCGTGCGTCATTCTTCCGGACTGACTGGCCAGCTAGCTGTGTGTGTAACGAAAGTTTCATTTTTAGTCAACAAGCAAGACGTTCCGTCGTCCAATTTTTCCTCTCTCCTCACCTTCTACTTCCTCCTGACCTATTCCTCTGCTTCCCTTAGTACAAACATGGTTTTGACAGTATCGAGTCTATATTTAGAGTTGTGGTTGCCCCAAGCTAGTACGAGTTGCTCAGTGCTGTTACACAAGCCCCGTACCCCTTTATATTATTCACAAGAAACGACAGATGAAACTGGTGATATGATGGCAACATTAACATTGATTACAGCTAGATGAACTTCGATTTTTTTTAAATCTTGTCACGTGACAAATTAGCACTATACTCCATTTATCTTTCTTCACAAGATAGAAATATGAAACGATAATGGCGATAATCATTATGAACAGCCTCAATATTTACCCTCGTTGTAGGGAGGTATAATGAAGAACGATTATATTGAAATCTGCACTTATATAGTCATGTAAAAAGGCCTTCTATTACTAGTTAAGTATCAGTCTGAAAAAATCTTGTCCTCATAATTTCTGAGTAGGACTTGTGTGACAATTCAACGTTTCATAGTAACCTCCATGGATAACAACCAAAATACACAGCTATGTTTTGATTAAATTGCCCGTGTGTCAGCATTTGGTTATCATTAAAATCAGCATCGCCGATGACTAGGCCTATATACTTGTACATCTAGTTTCACTCTTCACAAAGAACATCTATTAGGAAGACAAGAATATGTTTGTATATGCATGTAATACCGTTTGAATGCACCCTAATTGAAATGTGTTATAACTCTGCCTATAGATGCAAACTAATACACGTCCTTCCGGCTCGCTTGTGACCTGTCATCTCGCCTTGAAGGGTGTGACTTTCAGCCAGGGCCTGACGGCAGCAGGAGTGATGAGGCTACGGAGGGCAGTCCATCCTCCCGCCAGGCGATGAATTCTGGTGCGTCTGTGCTTCCAATGGCAGATCGTCGTGGAAACGCTAATGTGCTGAGATATCTACAGTTTATCCAAAAAAAAATTTAAAAAAATAAAAAAATATATATATATAGGAAACTGATTTCGCAAAGGATCGGGGAATACTAGTTATACTAATGCGAGTGTACAGCTTTTTCCTCCATTTTTGGAACGAAACTACATTTGTTTTTCACACAATATGCTTATCAAAGCAAAAGAATGTCAATATGGCAAAAAAAAAAATCCTTTTATCGCGTATAATGAGTTAATCTCAAATACTATTGTTGTGTATTGGAATCAGGTTCCTACGCTGCAGAATGACTTCTGATACACACATTCGCTATTTAAGTATTTAATCAAATCTCTTCTAGTTCTAATAATATATATCATGTATAACTTCGAGCGTCAAATCCCATATACACTTGAAAAGTACGACTCACTCGATACAGCTCCTATTCAAACACACAAATGATCAACATACAATGAAGATGACAATGGGGCGGGGTCTTGAAGTTGAACAGGGATTAGTTTTGGCATGGAGAAGGTATACATCCATTAAGGGGGATTAGACTCAACATCAATTCCAAACAATGAATGGGGGAAGGACAAAACGTTTGGTGTTCATTCATTGTATTGATCTAATGGTCGTAAATCGTGGCTTTGCTACTTGCAGATGAAACAAAAACCCCGCGGTATTAGTGTTTCAAAATACTTCTTAGATGTGAACTATGCATGGATAGAATAACTATTGTAAAATTTAAACTCCGGTATAATCGATGTTATGTAAGTTTGGTCAAACATACAAAATGTGAACAACAGAAAAAAGTTTCCAGACTATAAAACCGCCAACAGTTAGTTTAATGAGGAAAAATACTGATATCTCTTTATATTTTAGGTTTTTGCAAAAAAATGTTAGGATGATTAGTGTACAACAGACAACACATATGAATCATTATGGGATATCTTAAACGTTTTTAAAATCAAAGTTGGAAGGGTGGAGCTGATCATTCTGACACCGTTAATACAACAGGTGCCGTGCGCGGAGCAGCGTTTCCGATACATTTAGCATGGGATAGCTCAGGCAGGGGACAAAAGCATCCCGGTTTTGGCTAGTTTGCAGGCACAAACCCTTGTTAGTCGTAAAGGAGTCTGCGCCAAGACTACTATATGCACCACTTCGGCACTGTCCCTGTGTTTGGGAGAGACTGCAGTGCAATGGTGCATGTATTAGTCTTGGCACATGCAGACTCCTAATACGACCAACAAGGGTTTGTGCTTGCAAACTAGGTTTTGGCTGCATTGAATATGCACTGAAGTCAAGTTCCGTCTTTAACAATGGTTGTTTTGGTTGAAGATTTCTTTGCTTATTTTGTATAATTATCATGACCAGCACATTGAAGCCTAATAACAGGAGCAAGCCATGGTTCCAATAACCTCGAGTGAGCATTGCATGGGACATTGGTGATACAATGTACCAACAAACAATAATACGTGAACTCACGCAGATTTCCCCTCAGAAAGGATACTAGTAACCTCTACTTCATTGTGTACTATGATTCATATGCATCACTTCTATTTGTCAGTGTTTAATATTCCAGCCCTTAATCCATGATTATAAATGGCTATTACATACCAAACATCTTACGTTTGGAATTAGATGGATTGCCCGTACGCGTATTAAACAGTGTTGATCTCTGTTGACCGGAAGATCGTTTTTGTACCTGGTCGTCGGGATAATGTTCCGTCCGTCCGCGGAGAATGCTGCGTCTCGCTTCATTCATACAATCCCCTCTACTCTAGTAAAGGAGGCGGAGGAGAGCCGTGAATGGAAAAAAAAAATACTAAAAACTCCGCAAAGACGGATTTTTTTTTTTGTCTTGAATCTATGTACGCGGAAAAATCCGTCTGTCTGGGGGGATTTTGTAAATTGTTTTCCTTGTCTGTTTTTACTTTTACGGTTCTCCTTCAGATAGGAAGGAAGGGATTTCGTAATGCCTCCCCGCCCGGGCCGGAACATAATTCCCGGCAACAACGAACAAGATAGGAACCGATCTTCGGTCAAGCTATTCTATGATCAGAAAACTGCCTGATATAACTTAACTATACTGACATAATACACATCACATGTATGAACATCAAAGGAATAGAAAACTGAAATGTCTTCTTACCAATTGCATATGCCGCCCACAACATAAAATCTGAATCCCTTCTGATGAAAGCTGCTTGGATCGCTTCAGGTCAGTTCTCTAATATTCGTGGCAAGCGCATGGGAGATACAAAATGGCGTATGTTTGGGAGAGTCCTTGCCTTTATCACTAGCGGGAGAGAGGCCTGACGGGTAATATAAACCAGGGAGGTTTATAAACAATGCCGCTGGAGAGGAAGAGGGAGAGAGAAGGGGGGGGGGGGGGGAGGGGGAAGAGAGAGAGAGAGAGAGGAAGAGAAGATAACAGACTGATGTGTGAAGAGAGATTGATGACGAGCGAGTGTGTGCAGGAGTGTGCTCCCCCCCCCCTCTCTCTCTCCCCCTCTCCCTCTCTCTCCTTGTGTGTGTGTGTGTGTGTGTGTGTGTGTGTGTGTGTGTGTGTGTGAGAGGGTGTGTGTGTGTGTGTGTGTGTGTTTGTGTGTCATGCATGTTAGTGTATGACCGCATCATTGTTCCCGCCTTTTTTCTTATCTCCCAACAGAAGCTAATACATCGCACGGCCTACGAAGCTCCTTCAAGCTGACTTGCAGAGGAATACACGCCACTGGTACCGAAGAGCCAAGAGCAACAAGCGAAAGTCACAGACTCTGATTGGCAGAAGGAAGATGTTTAATGTGAAGAAAAGAGCCTGCAACAGTCACCTCTCTGCCCACATGAACCTGCAAGCATACGACAATAAATACAGGAACTAACTCCTCGCCTGATCCTACGGGATGAAAAGAGGGCTTGGGCAGGGCCTTGGGGGCAGTTCCCAAGTGCGCTCAACCAAGATTGATGTTGTTTGTTGGTGTATAACCCCCCCCCCCCCCCTGAAAAAAAAACAGAAACAAAAACAAAACAAAACAACAACAACAACAAACACAAAACAAAACAAAACAACAAACAAACAAACAAACAAACAACAACAATAAAAACCGGAATTAGTAACAATTTATGCTTCATGAAAATCAAAATTGATGCACGGTTCTATACCTGCGTATCAGCCAATTTTTGGCCACAGCAACAATTCAGCGTCATACCTCCGCATTTTTGAACTACTTTATCGCAAACATATTCGCCCGAAATAACATTAAATTATTCTGAAAAAAAACCCCGAACAATAATATGCTTCGAAACGGGAATTCAGCGAAAAAAACAAACAAACTACAAGACTTATTAGTGGCCGTTTTACCATTCTCATTTTCTCGCAAAGACCGAATTCGAAGTGTTTGAATATGAGTCAACGATGATTATTTCGGCTGCTTCGCTTTAAATACGCGATTGAGATTCGCTAAGCGCGTAAAGAGGAGTATTGGTCATACGACAAAACATCCAACAAAAGAACCTGATGAATCAACCGTTTAACTTATCTAGAGTTCGCGAAACGAATTCATCACTCCGAAGTGGTTCAACACAAGCCGGAAAAAAAGTCGAAGAACAGCAGGTGAACATAAGGACAATAAATAAAATTCTGGAATGAAACAAACAGATAAAAAGCACACGATATCAAGTTTGAAAACGAAGATATATACGAATCTAGCAATAAAGACCAATTCTAAAATACTATTTTGCAAGTTCAAAACAATATAATCATCAGGGATGTGTATACGCTAACAAGGATTGACCACTACAATGAGACTACGCTGCTTCTATGCTTGCTAACTCACTGTTTCTCATTTCAATATAAAATGTATCCATCTACTACCAAATTATACCGACATGACAAAAGCACACACATACAGAATAATCAACCTTGACCGACATACTGTAAAGTTACCGCAAAAGTTATTTGTGTTTATATACGCCGGAAATGTCACTTTCACACAAGACAAATTGCATAGTTCATCTTCAAGATGTTATAAAGGGTAATTGAAATACACCGTAGTTGTAATATATCAAGACGTTAGAATAATGTATTGAATGTTAATTCTGATGACGAAGAAATCCCAGCAAGAAGCAGGAAATTTCGAACTTCATGTGAAACTCTTCAAACATAATAAAAGCATCGTGTAACTGAAAGCGGATACAACATCATTTTTACTTATTTCACACCCAACAAGTTAATGCAAAATAGAAGAAACACGTATAGCTTACCAATGTTGGAGGCTTTGAAAAGTTTGATACTGCATAACGACTTTTGATATGTACGAGGTTAGAGATTTGGTGATCCTATCACGCTGGCGTTCGAGAAGTACTAGTATACTGACTATAGCATATGGCATTCCGGCTAGCTTTTCAAGCCCAGGTTATCGCAAAAGACAACATAGTTCCCACGCCAAGGCTACCAGCAGTCGGGTTCAAACAACAGGGGATTACACAATTTGAAAGAGGCCTTTGTTGTGTGCTTGGGAGGTCAAGTTTATGACCAATTAAGATTGAGCTTAAGCGTCTTAACTTCTTATCGCAATAGAGGCTGGAAAGCCATAGAAAATACGAACACTATGGGCTCAAGGGGCAGCGCAGCTGTAAGCTGCGTATCAATATTGAGTTGAAGTGCTTCAGGTGTATATAAAAGATACATGTAGGCCTACACCCGCCAATGTACAAAATTGTCAACATAGATGCATGAGTTATATCACAATACACAATGCACAATCAAATATTTCCGAACATCATACACGAGACACAACACTGAAATAACGCGAGAAATGACATAAAGTATGTCTTCACCTTTTATACCGTTGTAGTATGAGTAATCTTTTATTTTCGTTCCAAAAATAATAGTGACAGAAACATAACAGAATCATATGACACAATTATGAATCATTTTGTATGAGAATTAAGATAACAAGTATGATAGCCCTATAACCTGAAATAAAACGAAACGATTATATAGATAACCATGAACACTAAAAGATATGTTATTTGAAGGAAAACATGGATTGTTATCTCTGCAGTACAATTTCTCCTTTTGCTTTCTTCTTCAATTCAATCTTCCTCTTAATACTAGAGCTCACTCTTTCACTGCTGCACAACACACAATCTACCCCCCACCCCCACCCCATCTCTCTCCCCCCCCCCCCTCTCTCTCTCTCTCACCTCTCTCTCGGTTTTGTTTATATTACCCAGGAGGCCTTTCTCCTCCTCGTGATCAAAACAAGGCCATTCTTTGTTTAATGTCCCTCGCCACGCCACGCCACGTAGTAATCACATTGTGAAACAGAAGGCACGCTCTATTCACAGAGTACTGTGACACGCTAAATCTCTTCCTCTCTTCCGCAGAAAAAGGTCCATGTCGCGCCATGACAGTTGGTAAGAAGACCATTCAATTTTTTAGTCTGTTTATGTTGTATCTATATTCATATTATGGCAGGTCTTCTAGCAGTAAGTTATGCTGATTAACACTTCTAACAGAAAGGTTTGCAGCTACGGATTAATTCTGCTCTGCCAGTAGAAGAGAGGCAGAGGTGTATCGTTAGTGCGGGATCGAGAGAGAACGAATGTGTTGCACGGCGTGGTTTCTTGATGTCAACGGGAAACTCAGCACAGCTATATTCCATTGGAAGTATCATTTATTCGTATCATATAATGTTCTTTGTACTTATAATATTATGAAGTTTCAATTAACTGTGAAATCCTGATGAAGTTCAAACTCGAATATGAATGAAGTTGGTACCGTATTATACTGGTAATCGTGGTCATGGTGGTATGCATGTTCGGCAATATGTCACAGGAATATATGCCTACGATTGGAACATCGTAATGAGAGTATAGCTTTACAACCTCAATTCTTTCTAGTTTATTATGGGCTTAGTGATGTTGAGTCTATGTTTATTGCATAAGTAAGCAAAGGTAGGCACATATCAGTTTAATTCAATAACATACATGTCATACTATATAGGCCACGTCCAAGCAGTCACGCACACAGCGCGATCGCTTTACAGCACTGAACATGCCCCCTGTTCATAGAGTATACACGTACGCGTACGTACTTAGTATACTCTGTAAAACATGATATATTCGCGGCATGAATTTTTCGCGAATTGGATCGACAGCCTTTTTCGTGGCATGATATTTTCGCGAAGTGCCACTGGCGTTCAATGCATATAGTGTAAACAAGGACTTTCGCGTGCATTTTAATTTCGCGAATCTTGGCGCTCGCAAAATTCGCGAAATTAAAGTGCACGCGAAAATTCCTCGTTTTACAGCATAAACCAAACCCCGACGTGGTGCGTGGGGATAACACACGATCAAATACGAGTACCTGCATACAACAGGTACTGCGTTCTTTATAAGCAAGGCAGATGAAAATAGTTTGTTAGATATTTGACAATTAGATCAATTTTGGTTAGAATTCTTAAAGGAGAGATCATTTAAATTGGAATACAGAGTTTACGGTGGGAGCCTTGCATGCTGTCCCGTAGCGTTATAGTAAACGTGTGTAACGTATAGCGTGCGTACGCGTACGCGTGCGCATATGGGGAAAATATATGGCATTATATAATGGATTCAAGAATGTAGCCAATTGGAAGCGCTGAAATGAGTCACGTGTGCGCTCATGATTTTTCTTATACATGCATGCGCAGATGTTACAAGTGCGTCGCGCGCTATTTAGTACGCGCTGTCAATCCTGTAAACAACTTCTAGTTAAACAACTTTTCGTTATTTGGTTATTTGGTTCATTGCATAAGATTACACATTTTTCCCCAGTAAATTTATGTACCTTCATTGTACTTTTTCATATCGTTTTTCTTTTCTCTTTTTTTTTTCGATATGTAATCTCAAATGTATAATTCACATGGTTATCTCCAATACCCTGATTGGGTGACATGAGATAAATTAAATTGTCATTGTCATTGTCAATTGTCAACTGTCAAATTGTCATTGACCTTTCTCTTAATTCATTTCTAGTTCTGGATGCCGTGCCATGCCAGCCGGCCTTTCCTTGTGCATAACATGTGTGGCGATGGCCTACGTATATGTGCAGATTTTCCGAGTGCGACGTGCGTAAATGTTTGGGACGAACATCTTCGGACATCTTGACTTTTGAGCAAGTGCTACATGTAGCTGACTGGTATTGACCCACAAAGGTACATGAAAAATTCTGTTAGTTTCCGACCCATTTCATAAATCAAATAATTAGTGGAGATGCAGCTCACTCTCGGGCATTTACAATGTAGTGCAACATGCACTCGGCTTCGCCTCGATCGTGCATGTTTCACAATTGTAAATACCCTTGAGTGCGCTACAACTTCATTGACGTACTCTCACCTGTGTATTATTTGTATAATTATCGTAATTGCCTTGGCCAAAGACTAAACACCGGAGTTCAGTCGGCGTTAGCTCCGCCTATTAACAGAACCTGCATGACATCATCTCATGAATAAAGGGTTTTTTCCTTTGCGCAAAAATGCGCTAGGGCCCTTGGGGCCCAAACCGAATGGAAAAAATCATAAAAAATATTTTGCAAATGTGGATACATGTTCCCAACGCGTCCTATCAACAGTAAAAGTGCTACATTTTTTTTTATGTATAGCTCCTTATCAAAGCAAACAATCTAATAAGTTTCTGAAAAGATAAATAAAGGGGACAAATGTCTGTCATTTCGACTACAAATTGGATTTTTTTGATGTACCGTCGACAGGGCCCCAGCCAAAGAAGTGAAAAGGTGTGGGGCGCCCGCTACTAGGATTACACGGGGCCCCTGGGGAGGGCGGGGCCAGGCATTGCGCAATCACTTTACTCAGCATGGTCATCGATTGAAGGTCAACCGTCAGCATGTACTCGGATATATTTTGGAATATTCTGCGTCTTCCACATCATGTTTAGGCAAGTCTTTCCGTAATAATGATTTACAATGTACAAAGTTTGTCATAACTGCATATCGGGGTAGGGAAGTGAGATGAACGTGTAGAATTTGTGGTAAGTTTATGAGGATTCATTTCATTTTTAATGGCGGCGGATGCAATTTGACCCCTCATTCATTTTGACGTACGCGGGGTTACGAGATGGTGCGGATTGATTAACACGTAATTAAGCGGGTGTCCAATTTCTGAAGGCTATGTCCTTGACGTTCGGCGTCCCTACCAACAGCTGAACCGAGAGTAATACTAAGTGTGTTGTCGTTAAATAAAGTCTGTGATGCTACGATTCTATTCATTTATAACAGAGTGTTAGGTGGATTAGTAAACATGGAACTAGATTCTGGGTCTATGGCACTATGCAGATCAACCTTGTGTAAATTTATTTGGTAAATTTTAGGTACAGTTGTAAGTTTATGTTAAGTGAAGTATATGAAGACTCACCATGCTCACAGCATCTCAAAAGCATAGACCAAAGTCTACATCACATGTAACCGTTTTTACAATACTTAACTTACATATATACAGTAATGTGATCGTTGGTTGGCGGTTGAATTTTGGATGGCATTATGGTCAAATCATTAGTGGCTTTCCTGTTTTAATATTAGTGTTGTGTGATGTACATGCTCGTTGATGCGGCTTCAGTGATATCCAGCCTCTTCTCTGTGCAAGTACTGTATGGAGACGGTATAGTCACATACTTGTGACTTGCCCGAGCATGAATTTTACCTTCCGGAAATGAAAGTAAAAGATATTTAAGAAAATGAAATAGAAAATCACTTGTATAGTTGTAAGTAAAGCGCTTGGTAAAACACAGTCATTTGAATAAACAGCACATGTTGATCTACTTTACATAATGCTGTGGAGTCTTAAATAAACTTTGGTTCAATCAATAGTGGCCGTTGCATTGCGTGTCTTCACATAAGTGTTTAAAAAGATGCTGAAATGAAATTAAAGGGATCGTATGGTTTTGGTTGAGACTTAACTTCAGGTTTTTATCATTTTTTGGTGAGATAATGAGAAACCTCTTCTGCAATATGAAAGAGCATGTAATTCCAAGAGGGATTCAATGTTTATTTGATGAAAATTGGTTTTGAAACTTTTTGCTTGCCTGAAACGGCCGAGATATCCAAAATAGAGCGATCCTAATAAAGTGTGGGACCCACATTTTATTACAATCGTTTTGTTTTACTTTGTTTTTAGATGTTTCAGCTATTCCAAACCCGATTTTTATCAAATAAACTTTGAATTCCTCTTAAAATGGTATGCTCTGTACTATTTCATATGTTTTCTTAGTATCTCGCAAAAAAGTTAATGCCCAATTTTCGTCTCCACCAATACTGTACCATCCCTTTAAAGTGCATTGCATCACTAAACAGTAAATTATCTTTGGGCTTCTGTATGGTTGACTTCATGGAAAAAAGAAGAAAAAGTGGCTTCAAAACTTTTTACTTGCCTGACTCTGATTTTCACTTGCCCCATACAATCGGGCAAGCACTTGTATGATGTAGCACCTTGCCTCTGTGAGTACCAGGCAAAACAGCTGAATGGAAAAGAAAGATATACATTAGTCTTGCTTGTTGTTTACAGATGTCGCCCCGTTGACAGTCATCAACATGGAATGGGAGTGTTAGAATACACAGATTCATCTTTGTGTACTCTGACCAAGACCAAGGATCCAGCCAACATGAAAAAGGCCCGTGGGCCCAAGCTGAGGCCCAAGTACCACTCCTTCTACATCACGCTCTTCTCCGTCATACTGGTGGGGATCGTCATCACCGGGATGTTCCAGTTCTGGCCACATTCCATGGAAAATGAGAAGCAGCCGAGGTACCGCATCCAGAGCTACAACAACCTCCCCGAAGTGAAGATAGCGGAGACGTCTCCGGAAGGAACGAAAACAGCAACGGCATGCCACTATCATGACTGCTTTGATGTTTACCGCTGTGGCTCGGACAACAACAGAATCAGCGTTTACATCTATCCTATGAAGAAGTATGTTGATGAACCTGGCATGGCCATCACACAGGAGATATCGCGCGAGTTCTTCGACGTCCTCAACGCCATCGCGGAGAGCCCGTTTTACACCTCCAACCCCGACCAGGCCTGCCTGCTGGTGCCTTCTGTGGACCTGCTGAACCAGAACACAATGAGAGTGAAAGCTGTGGGGCAAGCACTGGCCCAACTTCCAAGGTTTGTGTCAGTTATTGCTGCACTACTGATTTCCATAGAGCATTACAAAATATATATCTCCTACTAGATTGAAATTGCCCTTTGGCAAGGGCCACATACTTGAAATCGGCAAGTGTCTATGATACATTTTACTTGCTGGGCACTTGATTTGTGGTGTCCTGGGCAAGTGTAGCAAGTAACTCTTTTGTACCTTGAACCAAGACAAGTTGCGTACAGTACTGCAGTGTGTCAATTTTTTTCGAAAGTACCTGGCATCTACAACAGCAAATTTGGGGTAACTTGTCTCGTTTTGACTGTCAAACTGATAAGTACTGGATTTAGGTGCTATTTTAGGAGCTGCTGACACTTGAGCAACCTTAGCAGTCCTTGCAGGCTTTCTGTGGCGTCAAGAAAGTTAGGAAAAGTGTTAGAATTTGGTCTTTGTGAGTACTGCATATAGCCTGGATTCATTTAGTTTGTTATTTCTGTCGTTAACCCAAAATGCTATACCTCCCATATCTCCTGAGGTTATGCAAAGGTTATCCCTTACTTTGAGCTTTCTTAGCCTTTATTCAACATAGACCTTAATCCAAATGTACATGAAGGGATTCGTCTTAATTATGTGGGCACCACTGTAGAGGTAGATAGTTCTGTGACAGTTTACTGCACATGTGTGTGTGTGGTAAACAAGAATTCTTTCTGAGTGATCATCTCAAATCATTTTGTCCCTTGCAGGTGGAATACTGGAACCAATCACCTGTTGTTCAACATGCTTCCAGGAACAACCCCAGATTTCCACACAGCCCTAGAGGTCCCGAGGGGCAATGCCATCCTGGCAGGTGGAGGCTTCTCCTCCTGGACCTACCGGCCAGGCTATGATATCAGTATACCAGTGTACAACAGTGCAGTGTCCTCCATAAAGCTGACTGAAAAGCCCTTAGAGTGAGTGCATTTGAAACCCCTCCTTCACCCTTTGCCAGAAACAACAGCAAAAACAGTATTGATATTGACATGAATTTACCTGTATTTTTTGTCAAGTTTTGAAGCTGCACAGTGTGTTCTTGAAATTGTGTTCTGTGTGCCACCTAAGTATCAAAGTGTTTTTAGATGTGTGTGTGAGTTTATGCGTATTTGTACATGTGTACATGCAGCTTAACCCTAACTAGGCCGGGCTATTTAGGTAGTTGATAGAGCCGGGGGGGGGGGCCTGGGCCCCCCCTCCAGATCTCGGCCGTCGACCGCGCGATCGCGACGAAAATTGGCACACACATTGCCTATGATGTAATCTAATATACCATGAAGTTAATTTTTCAAAAAATCATCATTTATGCTAAATTATGCTAATTTATGCATGATGATGCATAAAATCAGACTATTTGGTATAAATCACAAAATAAAGCTCAAAACAGGCACATTTTTTATGTAAATATTCTTTTTAGTGTCCTTAGCAATTGTAATAAAAAAAGATTGTGATATCAGAAAAAATTCTTAAGTATTTTATTGTTTTTTTGAATTATCTATTTCTTTGTTTTTCGACTTCATGTTTTTCATTGTTTTTTTTCGATGAAATTTGTCCGCGACATCGCTCCGAACAAGAAAATATGTTATTCATTGATTTTAATCAATAAAACACCAAAATAATCATGCTTTTATGAAATTTGCCTGTAAGCACAGTTTGCATTGAAATTGTACACGAATTAACGTTTTTGAGCAATTTTTGGTCTGACATGCATGTACATATTTATGCGTAACTTCGGAACCGTGCGCCCGGGCGTCGCAAATTTGATGTCAAAAGATGCGGGAGACTCGAAAGAAAAAAGTCATGAAACGTCGCGGCGATAGCTTTTTGCGATTGCGATACATCGCGCGGAACGTCGGGGGGGGGGGGGCCTCGGACCCCGGCCTAGTTAGGGTTAAAGCAATTTTATGAACATTGGAACTGTTCAAATTGGTAGTGTTAGAATCTATGCAGTTCATTGCCGTTGATGTGCTGTTTGGAAAAATAACTCAAAAAATTGTGAACAGATTTGAATGAAACTTGCAGGAAAGGTTGATAATGACATCCGGAACAGATGACTAATTTTGGTAGTTGTGCAGGAATCTTTTGGTATTTTTGAAGGATTTGTCATCGTTTGGCATATAATGTCAATGAACTTGGGAGTGCTAGCTTTGCATACTGGAGGTTTACATATGCCTACTGAAGCGCATGCTCTGTTCAGGCAAGGCGCTGCGCAGCTGGAAGCTGATAATTTAAACAAAAGGCTTCTATAATGGAAAATTGATTACGTGTAAAGGTGGAAATGAGTTGCTGGCTTGACGGAAGTCTGCGCTATCCAAATGCTTTTCTAGTTTGTTGAATTGTCTTAGATCTCTAACAGATATGTTCATTGCCAGAATAGAAATAATATTTCCTGTATTCAAATTCCTTTGTGAATCTGATTTAAACTTTCAAACCATTACATGCTCATGTTTCTCAGTAGAGAGTAACTATCTTTTGCGTAAAAATAACGAGACCAAATTGAATAAAGTCGATCGATTGTGCCTAAGTCTTTTTAGCTCACCTGAGCCCTTCGTCCGGCGTCCGTCGTGCGTCGTGCGTCGTCCGTCGTGCGTAAACTTTTTACATTTTCATCTTCTTCTGGAAAACCCCAAGACTGATTTTCATCAAACTTGGCAGGTAGCATCCCTAGGGGGTTAGGAAGTCAATTTGTTAAAATGGGCACCATGCCCCACCCAGGGGGCCCCCAGGGGGGCCCAAACCCCCCAAAATTAAGGAATCTGTCAAAATCTTCTTCTCTAGAACCAGAAGTGATAGAGCTAAGTTAGTACTATGGGTTAGTACATTGATGACTGTAGTTTCAAGTTTGTTCATGGCAGAATCAGGGGTGCCTCCCTTGGGACCCAGGGGAGGGGGTGAGGTGGGGTCCTAATAGGGCCTAAATTGTACATTTTCATCTTCTTCTTGAGAATCCCATGACCCATTTTCACCAAACTTGGCAGGTAGCATCCCTAGGGGGTTAGGAACTCAATTTGTTAAAATGGGCACCATTCCCCACCCAGGGGGCCCCCAGGGGGCCCAAACGCCCCAAAATTAAGGAATCTGTCAAAATTTTCTTCTCTAGAACCAGAAGTGATAGAGCTAAGTTAATACTATGAGTTTGTACATTGATGACTGCAGTTTCAAGTTTGTTCATGGCAGAATCAGGGGTGCCTCCCTTGGGACCCAGGGGAGGGGGTGAGGTGGGGTCCTAATAGGGCCTAAATTGTACATTTTTATCTTCTTCTTGAGAACCCCATGACCCATTTTCACCAAACTTGGCAGGTAGCATCCCTAGGGGGTTAGGATCTCAATTTGTTCAAATGGGCACCATGCCCCACCCAGGGGGCCCCAAGGGGGGCCCAAACCTTCAAAATGAAGGAATCTTTAAAAATCTTCTCTAGAATCAGAAGTTATAGAGCTAAGATAATACTATGAGTGAGTACATTAATGACTGTAGTTTCAAATTTGTTCATAGGAGATCCAGGGGTGCCCCTCTTGGGGGCAGGGGGGGGGGGGGGTGGTTGGGAAGGTCCAAATGGGGGCCTGAATTGTACATTTTCATCTTTTCCTGAAAACCTCATGATGTATTTTCGTCAGACTTGGCAGGTAGCATCCCTAGGGGCTCAGGATCTCATTTTATGAAAATGGGCACAATGCCCCACCCAGAGGGCCCCAGGGGGCCTCAATCTCCCCAAATTAAGGAATCTTAAAAAACTTGGGCCCTTATTGTACATTTTCATCTTCTACTTGAGAATGCCTAGTCAAATTTTGGTAGAGCTGTGAATGATTCAGATTAGTGACTGCGTGAAAGGTGAACTTGCGATACTCAGGTGAGCGCTAGACCCGCGGGTCTCTTGTTTTTTTTTGTGGAGGGGGAGGGGAAGGAGAGGGGATCACTCCCCAACACACACACACACACACACACACACACACCCATCCACACAAGCACACAAAGTTAATGTTACTTGACATTCTTTATACTTGCAGCACAATATGTCCTTACCTGGCTGTCTCGGCTCAAGTCGGCCTTCATGTGGACTATCGGACGGAACTCTTGACTGTAGCAAACACCAACCAAGACATCCTGGTCCTGCACGGATGCAAGAGTGACGACAGCGCCCCAGATCCACGGAAAATGTGCCTCAACAGCAGGGTATTCAGCTATCCTCACATTCTACAGGTGAGTTGAGAGACCACATGCCATAAACTGGGGAACAGCATTTTAGACTGCCTGTGACTGAGAAACAAGGCAGTGTTGTGAGAATATCCAGAGTATGTCCAAGAAATGGGAGGTTTATGTATTAGCTTGTTAGGTGCTTCCTGGATTTTTAAGGTATGCAGATTTCCTAGAATGATAATCCATCATTTCTTCAACTGAATCTCTTGTCAATGTCATGGTGAATGGATTAGCTTTGATTGGATGTCTCAATTCTACCCTGCACAGATGTGTTAAATGATTGCTTGTGTCTGATGAGTTCTAGTTCAAATGGAAGTAACACACCCTGATGTGTGGATGAGAACAATAGCTGTACACTTTTAGCATTGTCAGCTCTTTGTAAGGAAAACCAGGGACAATCAGAGTGTTATAACCTGCATTCTTTAACCCTAAAAAGGCCGGGGGGGGGGTTGAATCAACCCCCCCTCGACATTTTTTACGACTCTTCCGCCGTGTGCATTTTGACCGCGCCGTTCGCTGACTTTTTACTTTCAAGTCTCACACATCTTTTGACACCATTTTCGCGAAAATTGTGCATACCGTCACGACACTGCACGACCTTTTATACATGCCTGTCAGACCGAAAATGGCTCAAAAACGTGATTTTATGTATGAAGTCTATGCAAATGGAGTTTTCTCACCTTATTCATAAAGATATGATTATTTTCACTTTCATAGGCTGAAATCAATTAATTTTAGCATAATTATGCATGAAATAGGTTCTGTCATAAATTTTGAGCAAAAAATGATAAAACAAAAGGTTGAAAAATAAAGAAATACATAAGAAATTAATTTTGATACCAGATTTTTTTTTTTAGTACATTGTTAGGAATGCTACAAAAAATGTTATCACCAAAAATTAAGATTCTAGGAGCTTTACTTTCTGATTAAGAGCAAATGTATGATTTTATGCATATATTAACATAATTAATATAATGAAAATTTCAATTTCTTATTGCATAGTTCGGTAGATTACGCCACAGGTAATGCATGTGCCAATTTTCATGGCGATGGTGCGATTGACGGCCGAGATCTCGGGGGGGGGGGGGGGGGGGGAGAGTTGAATCAACCCTCCCTCGGCCACAGAACACCCCAAAAAGCCCGGCCTGGTTAAAGGGATAGTACAGTATTGGTGGAGATGAGAATTGGGCTTTAAACTTTTTGCGAGATACCAAGAAAACACTTATGATATAGTACAGAGAATACCATTTTAAGAGGAATTCAAAGTTTATTTGATGAAAATCGGGTTTGGAATGACTGAAACATCCAAAAACAAAGTAAAACAAAGCGATCCTAACAAAGTGTGGGTCCCACACTTCATTAGAATCGCTTTTTTTTGGATATCTCAGCCATTTCAAAACCAATTTTCATCAAATAAACGTTGAATTCCTCATAGAATTACATGCTCTGTCATATTTCTCATTATCTCACCAAACTATGTTAGAAACCTGAAATTAGGTCTCAACCACAACTGTACGATCCCTTTAAGGTTAAGTAAATTTGAGCACTAGTGAAGGGAGCTAGAAGGTAAGGCAGGCCACTATTGCCCATTCACTGCTTTGTTTTTGAAAGAGCTTGCTATGAGTATTTCAGTGTATAGTGTTAATCTATGACAATAGACATTTCAATGCAACCAGACTGTGAAACTGCCAGTAGGCACATGTGATTGTATGGGATGTAGAGGAAGTGTGGTCCTGAAGCCTACAAAGTTTTCTTCACCTTCAAGCCCATTTTTCTTGACAGTATAAATACAGTTCAACAATAACCAAAGTGTAGAGTGGAGTGGTCCTTTGGATTGCTCTTATTGAGGGCATTTGAATTTCTGGAGTGTAGTTTGCATCTCTTAGTACTCTGCCATTATCACCGTGACTGTACATTGTGATCTCTCTCGACTACTATGTTACCCTTTTCTGAGCCAGGGACTCTGTGTAGTGCGTATAACACTAGGGGATTTTCTGTGCCAATCTGCACCAAAAACACACAAAGGGTTAATTAAATTTGGGCTAAGTTACTTTGCCTGGCTGAATTCAATAATAGTCTTACGGGTGTGATTGGTCAGGGTACCATAATTTCATGATTTTAATTGCCTCTTGCAGGAAGCGACCTTCTGCATCATTCTACGTCGAGCTCGCCTGGGCCAGGCAGCCTTGAGTGACGCCCTCCAGGCCGGCTGTATCCCAGTCATCATCAGCGACTCCTACATCTTGCCCTTCTCAGAGGTCATCGACTGGCAAAGGTTGGTTTATACAACTCATTATTACTTGTTTTCCCCATTCCAAATGGAAATAGAAGTACACGCAATTACAGGCATCTCTCAAATACTACATACTGCATATATTTCGCGGGTTTTTTTATTTTTGTGAATTTCGCGAGTGGGATGGCATTCACAAAATTTGAGAGCATGCAAAAATATTAACTCATGCTGACATGAAGACCATGTGCATTTGTACATTTAGTGGTGCGCAGTAAACAGTACATGAACATGGTGTGTTATAATACTGTACTCCATGATCGTGAAATTAACTTGACAGCCAGATAGTATAGCTTGCACATGACAGGAATGAATATTTGCAAGTTACACAGTTAGAATGACATTGTAAATATTATTGTGTTGAAAAGAGTGTTTACTACCCTCCCATATTGAGTTACAGCACCTGTGCCAAATATTGGTGTGTAATAATCACGTTTTTACCCTACTACTGTAGTTTGTACATAACATGGCCTCTCTTGACAATTGTGAGGTGTTTGCAAAACAAAATGCAGAATCAAGCATATGAATCTTCCATAATGATGTTTGATAAGCATCCCAAATAGTGGTGTATATAACACTTTATTATCACCAAACTATCATTGTTTTCATGTGACAGGGCCTCCCTTGTCATCCGTGAGAGCAGCATTGCAGACATTCCCAGCATCCTGCGGGCCATTGAGCCGGAACAGATCCACCTGATGAGGCGGCAGGTGAGGTTCCTGTGGCGGAACTACTTCAGCAGCATGGCCAACATCACGCTGACCACCCTACAGATCATCAACAATCGCGTCTTCCCGCACAAGGCCAAAGACTATCAGTGGTGGAATGAGCCATCGCCAAGGGTAAGCATGTCCTCTTTATGCCTCTTTCTTCTTCTCGTTGTTGTCGTTGTCGTCGTTGTCATCATCGTCGCTGTTGTTGTTGTTGTTGTTAGTGTTGGTGTTGTTGTTGTTATTATTATTATTATTATTATTAGTATTATTATTATTATTATTATTATTATTATTATTATTATTATTATTATTATCATTATTATCATTATTATTTTTATTTTCTCGTCTTTTTTTATATGTTACTTCCTTCTCCTTTTCTTCTTCCTCTTTTCCTCCTTCTCCTCCTCCTCCTCCTTCTTTTTCTTTTTCTTCTTTTTCTATTTGTTTAAAAAAAAAAAGAATTATCATCACAGGACTTTTAACATCCTGCAGTGAAATGTGCTGAATGTAGTATGTAATCTCATCTGCTCCCACTTGAATTCCCAGCAATTTGTGGAGAACCCTCTATTCCTGCCGCTCATCCCGCCCAAGTCTCATGGCTTCACCGCCGTTGTCCTCACCTACGACCGAGAGCAGAGTCTGTTTGAGGTCATCAAGCAGATTTCTCAGACACCGAGTCTCTCCAAGGTCCTTGTGGTGTGGAACCATCAAGAGAAGACCCCGCCCCCAGGTAATTTTTAGTGTAGGAAGAAGTCAGAAGACATTCTATGGCCCAGCTTGATTTATATCATTCTTTCTGTGCACTAGACATATACTGTCATTACAGAGTTGAATCTTTTCCTTGCTCAAATATCATATTATACAAATAGTGCATGGTCACGAATGCGATGGTACAAGATTTTGCACGAGGTGAAAGATAGAGGCGCTCTATTCAACGAGGCGAAGCCCAGTTGAATAATGCGCCTCATCTTTTACCGAATGCGAAATCTTGTTCCATTGCACGAGTAAAGACCATACAGTATTTGTTTTATACAACACTTCAAACGTCAACAGATGTGGTCCACACAGATTCTTGAATTTAGCACAGAAATGGCAACCATTTTCGGTAAAAGACGAATGAGAAGCCGCACAGTCGGTGTATGTACGAACGCGAAGCGAAGTTATTTACAAAAATGAGTGACAAAAGTACGTGCTTGTAATTGTTGAGTGCAAGCAGCAAATGTTTGTTTATTGTGACATCAGAGCTGTGCGATGGAACAAAAACTTTGAGTCAATCGTGAGTTTAACTCGGGAGTCAATGGAAATGGGTGACGTCAGCCATGCGCTATCCATTTTTGTTCAAACAAAATTGCACGGCTGACAGCTACAGCATGCAATGGAACTGTTAACTAAATGTCACGTGATGGGCAATCGACCAATCGGATGGCTACATTCTAATTAGGTTTTGTGTAATATGAAATAGCATATGACATGATTCATGCACTGCCATTCATGTTTACAAAGTTTTCACTACATGCTCCTCTTTCTACACTGTCATCTTGAATTATTGATGCTTCCCAATATTTCAACCTTCTGACAAAAATTTAACATTTCAAAGGATACATATGACAGGTACTTGCCTTAATTACAGATGATATTATTGATGTGAATAGACTGCCACCTCATGATGATGTTTTGATCTATGTGTCTGTGTGATTGTAGGAGCAGGTTTGATTGCTTGAAAGTCCAGCAAGTATATACAGCTCATTATCTGATGGTATAAATATGATCTTATGCTAAGTTGATGATGATGATGACCCACAGCATTTGTATAGCGCCATAAGTTCAGTGCATGTATCAATCTAATGATGGTTAGCACGAGTAACTCACAGAGCTCTACTTGGCATAGACCAAATTTTTATGTGACAAAACAGGCGATTTGCTTGAGGTTGCAGCAGAAGAGACACATGACCAAAATTGATTTGGACTCTTGACCGTTTATCCCTGCAGCTGACCACTGGCCAAAGATCAACAAGCCTCTCAAGGTGGTCCAAACGAAGGAGAACAAGCTGAGTAACCGCTTCTACCCCTACGATGAGATTGAAACGGAATGCATCCTCGCCATCGACGATGACATCATCATGCTGACTCCAGATGAGCTGGAGTTTGGATATGGGGTAACGTTTCTTTTCTTGATCTGACTCCAAAATATAAAGTGCTTCAAATTACCTTATTATGCATGATGCACTTGAGGAATATACCTAGTTTTTGCATAGACTAGACTGTGAGTACTTCAGTGAGAATGATATCTTTTATCTCGTGATTCAGTGTAGTGTGCTTTACAGTCGGGTTCTATTGTGTTCAAGTGTCTTCATTTCACATCAACATCCAGAAACTGCCATCCAGTATTAAAATTGACGTTCCCTGTAAAAATAATGATTTTTCTGCAGAGAACAGCTTCCAGCTCAGGCTCTAAAACTATTCATTAGTCTATGCATTCCTTTTTGGTCATTCATTGATATTTGATGGATGGAGTTTCGTGAATATTGATGATGGAAATGTCCCATGATCCTCTGCCCGTCCAGGTGTGGCGAGAGTTTCCCGACCGTCTGGTCGGCTTCCCCAGTCGCCTGCACCTGTGGGAGAATGGCAAGTGGAAGTACGAGAGCGAGTGGATGAACGACATTTCCATGGTGCTGACCGGAGCAGCATTCTATCACAAGGTAAATTGTCTTGAGTTTTTCAGTTCAAGGATGAGGGCATTGTTTCCATTGATGTCAATAAATTCCCTTCATGTATGTGTCTCAAAGTGTAAAATGCATGATTATTTTGCTGTGACGTACAAAGTTGTTTGTCCCAAGTAAGCATGGATTTCAAGAAACAAAAGGATATAAATCAAATGTCAAATCGGAGTTTTTAGACTCTTGATTTTTGAGGCTGTATTTGTTCCACCCCCTTTCTTTCTTTCTTTCTTTTTTTGATAGTCCTTTGAGTTAAGTGTGAACAAAGTTCAATATGTGGAACAGTAACGATGATGTGACTCCAAACAATTGAAAACGTCAAAGGTCATGTGCACAGTATGTAGCTTTAAAAATATCTTGTTATAAATTTCTAGCCTCTTACATGAGGATAATGAAAGTCTGCAGTACTATAAAGCCCTCTCCATGTCACCTTGTATGTGATATAATTTGATTTGATCCTGATTTGATTGCCTACCCTATCCATTTTTCTTACAGTACTACAGTCACGCATACACTCACAAAATGTCACCGCACATCAAGACTTGGGTTGATGCCCATATGAACTGTGAGGACATTGCCATGAACTTCCTGATCGCAAACATCACAGGGAAAGCCCCCATCAAAGTAAGTATGAGAAGTTTATCTAGAATAGCATTTCATAACACCAAGCTCTGAGCAATTACTTCACAGATTCTTTTATACTGTGTATGAGCATTACAGATATCATGAAACTTGTGAGCTGTGGTTTGTGTTATGAATTTATAGATAGTTGCATCAACTGTACTTGTACTTATTTACAGTGGTATATCCTGTCTGCAGATGTCCAGAATTTTTGCATCCTTAAAGGGTATTGTTTCCCAACATTGTGCATGAAATCTTTTTGTAATACATCTAGAGCTTGTTTGTTTGTTTGTTTGTTTTAGAAAGTCAAAACTGACCCGATGTCACTTGAGAATGTGCTCCTCTTATGTACTGAGAATTAACAGAATTTAATTGGGGTCTGAATGAATACACTGGAAATCTTCAAGTATTGTTTCCCCTTCCATCATAGAGAAGTTTCCAGTTTTATAATTCAGAGGAAAGGTCTGAATCATCAACTTTACATCGTACCAGCTTATGAAAAGAATGTAATTTTGGGGGTTGCAAATGGATACACAAACATTAATTGATTGTGTTTACAGTTGAACCTCTCTTTATGCGGCCTCCCTTTATCCAGATCTCTCTATTATACGAACGCAATCTCGCCGTGATTTTTTTAAAAAATAATTACGGGAGGAAAGGGAGATTCCCAACTCCTGAGATCTCCTACACAAACACAATGAATTACATATACTTGATACATTTCTTAATAATTATTTAGGTAAATCATCCCAAGAATTTATAAAAGAAAATGATTTCATTCTTGCAAACACGAACCTCTATTTTGCGGTCTGTTACTGAGTGTAACAATGAAAAGGTTGCAGTATACACATTACTACATGTGGTACTACAGTGGGCTACATCAGTACATGTGTATGTATATGTACATGTATAAAGCATTGAGTCTCCCGTATCCGGCCAAATCCCTTATCCGGATGAGCCCCGGTCCCGACTTGTCCGGATAGGAGAGGTTCAACTGTATATGCTTTACTTTGGATTTTCCTCAGTCTCCAAAAAATGCAAAAGAGATGAACGCAGAAATGTGTTTGTTTCATGAGAGTAGTTGGCATCCTATTGTGTGTATGGAAGGGTGTATCTCTGAAGGGTATAAGCTCCTTGTTATGGACAGCTTAGTTAATGAGATTACTCGGACTTAAATTTCTTTTTAAAATGCATGAAATAGTAAAAGAATATGTAAGAAACATTGAGGAATATCACAGAATATGGCAGGAAATTCTTTCAAAAAGTTAGTCATGGCATTGCCCTCTAAGATCTTGCATATGCTCTTCTGATTGTATTCTGACAAAAAGTATTTTGTTCTGTGAATAAGAGAGCAATGGCTTCTTCTTCATCATTTTGCTTTCCTTTTTGTGTTTGATGAACAGGTGACCCCTAGGAAGAAGTTCAAGTGTCCAGAGTGCACCAGTGTGGAGATGATCTCAGCCGACCTGAATCACATGGTGGAGAGGTCGGAGTGCATCACAGAATTTGAGAAGGAATACGGCATCATGCCCCTCAAGTCTGTCCAGTTTAGAGCTGACCCCGTTCTCTACAAGGACAACATACCCGAGGAGTTGAAGAGATATCACACCATAGGAAGCATGTGAGTAATGGAGGACATTAGAAAGAAGACTTTAATGCTCGAATAACAGCTCATTGTGTGACGAGTTATATCTGACATACCGAAGAGGTCTTGGACCTGGTGAGAGAAGAACTGAATAGAGCTGCCATCTTTGGGACCAGATTCAGGGTATCACCAGCATTCTCACTAAGTCAAGTCCCGAGGAGTGGTTTGAGCAAGGTTGTTGCATCATCACAAGGTCCCAAGCAACCAATATCTTGCCTTTCTATTGGAAACATTCCAGTTTTAAAAGGAAAAAAAAATGACTTATGGACCCTACTGGTGAGGGTAGATTTATGAAGGGGTCAATGTGTGCAGAGAAGGCAACTTGCTTGAATATGCCAAGGTGCCCTGTTCAGGACTGGGAGATAAGAAGGTAACTTGTGTGGGATTAGAAGGCGAGAGGGCAATGTGTTCAAAGTTGCCAAGACGTGTAGCTGAGGGTTTACCTGAGTTGCCTTCCTTGTCCTGAACAGTGCACCTTGGCGAGTTTCCACAAGTGGTGTCCGTACCACATGCTTTATCTTCCATAGACAAAGCATCTTGAGTGAAATGATGGTTGACCTGGTTATGTCTGTCTATTTGTATGATGCATAACTACATACGCAGATGATTATCAGAATTGTGAAGCAGCATCTCATAACTTCTGCGATATTGCGTGAAGGCTGTAACTACGCTATCTGCAAGTCTGTAGAAGGCAAGAAATCTGCTTGTAAGAATGTTTTGCAATGCTGAAGTCGATATCATATCAAGTAATTCTGTATGGGAGGTCATAGCTTTCTCTAAAGTGCTTCTTCCAACATCACTTTGCATGAAGTTTCTCCGAGTTGTAATTCATCACTCGCTCATAGAAGTTATTAATGCCAGTCATTTCTTGCAAATGTCATGAACAGAAGTATGAAAAATAGACCGTACGTTTGTGGGTGGAATAGCTTTTGTTTTTCTTGTATGTCATTGCAGGCAATCCAGAATCTTAGATAGTTTGAGCCAATATCTTCTTTTTTCATTGTATATACATATATGCGAATGTCACATTTGATGTAAATTTGTACAGATATTCAATCTCTTGAGGAGTAGGAAGATTTTAAATCACTGTGGAGAATGGATATTTAACTCATTTGTGGCAATTACCGCCGTTGACAACTTACTGCTTAATGGTGCTTCCTTGCAAATTTGTATTTATCAGTATTTTTTTAATTGTGGAAAATGTGATCCTTAACATATTTATATTAGATTTAATCATTGTATATGCTGACTGATGTATGAAGAAATTTGTTCACCTTGGTTGAGTGATGCAAAATTAGACTTTGTTTCAATGTAAGTGTATGTACTGTAAGCTGAGAATATTCAGGACTTGAATATGCGATTTCAAGCAGGCATCAAATTTCTCATCAGATCTCGTTTCAGGACAATCATTGATCTTCTGATTTAGTAGTTTCATAACGACAAGGAATTAAGCTGCTACCGCACTGTCGTTTAATCCATTGTCTGCCGGCATGTGGCGAAGCCTGTACAAAGTCTATGGGGATTTCAAAGTCTGGTTGGGAAGGGATTAATGGTCACTGCCAAGGTTAAAAATAATGCATTAAGGTTGAGGTACTGGGATACTAAGCCTTAAATATGTATTTGATTATGTTTCCACGTTATCAAATTGATTGCAACAGATTGGATTGCATCTGCTGCAAAGGTTATATCCAACACATTGGACATATCTATCTGATATATGTATATGCTGTGAGGAGAAGAGCTACAATTGTATATTTGTTGAGTGTACTGTCAAATTAGAACTTTTTGTGTACATTTTGATATTGCATATTTTGCGAGAGCCAGGATTTGCAAAATTAAAATGCATGCAAAAGTTCTTGTCTACACTAAATTTCATGCTACGAAGAAGACCGTTCGGCACTAATATACAAACATTTCATGCTCCGTGTATTTCTTGCTTTTCAGTAGTTTGGAAGGGAATTGAAATGTTAGTCCATTCTTATTAGAGCAAACTTGTACGACAAACTTTTAGTACATGTACAAGAATGGAACTTCACTGGTCCAAAGTAATTTATGTCAACACAAGTTCAGGTGCATCCAGAATACAGTGCACTCCCGTTATAACGAACACAGTTGTAACGAAATTCCTGTTACAACGAAGTAATAAGTTCAGGCCGCAACATTATCCGGTCTTTATTTTTTATTGTTCATTTGTTTGGTTGCAACAAAATTTCGATATAACAAAAGAAAACTGCCAGTCTCGAGGACTTCGTTATAACGGGAGTCCACTGTAATTGATTTGTTCATAACTTCTCCATGATCAGATAACTCTACAAGCAATTGGGAGTTTTATAGCAAATTTTGTGCATTGCAAGTACATGTACTGTATAAGCCGTTATTTTTGCGAATGGGGAAGTCACAGACATTTTCGTGAGATGCTGTTCTCGCGAATTAACACCAAGGCTTATTGTAAATACGCTATTACCCTCGCGCATGGCGATTTTTTCATGTGTTAAGTTCTCGGTCGTACTGTGATACACAAAATTTGTGAAAATGAAACCCGTGTGAAAGTAACAGCTTATACATTATACCATTTTTTAATTTGTGTAATAATTTCAACTCAAATCTACAAATTTTAACAGAAATAATGATGGGATATTTGAGGAATATTTATTGGAAATATTAACAGTGAAAATGTTATATGAATTGTCTTTGTGCTCTTAGTGTTAACTTTTATAAAGGCTGTACCGTTTTCTGTGGCTAGAATAAAGGCATATTATTTATTACGTTGTGCTCCTCCTGTGGTGATTTTGCACTTTGTTTGAGAGCATCAATGATTGTACACAATGTGTGCCTTTTTTTTCAGTGAAATGGTAATGTTCTCTTGATGTATATGTATGTATATATATGTATGTGTATGTATATATATATATATATATATATATATATATATATATATATATATATATATATATATATATATATATATACAGTGTACACACACAAACACACATACAATACATTTGTAGAACATGCTTATAGGGGATGGTTAGTAACTGATCAGTAGGAATCAGTAGGTGTTTTCACATCAGCCCGATGTTTCGAAGTAGCGTGCTATTTTCTGACTTGGGAAGTAAAAAAATCTCTCGAGCTTGGATTTTTATTGGGCTGATGTGAAAACGCCTAGTGAGAGCACTGGGGATGATTGTTCGCATCCTTGTGGTATTCATTAAGATACGTTGTGTGAAAATTATTTGCTTCAGAATGGTCTCATATTTAAGTAACGTGCACTTTAATGTCTCCAGGCTAGCATGCCTGTACAGTGACGGGGCGATCGTTAATGGCCTCTGGAAACATTGAACTGCACATTGCTTGAATATGAGACCATTCTGAAGCAAATAATTTTCACACAACAATAGATACAATGTATATAATGTACTCTTAAATGAATGCCACAAGGATTGGAACAATCATCCCCCAGCATTCCCACTGATTCCCACTGATCAGTTACTAGCCATCCCCTTTATACAGTGTATGTTCATTGATGTTTGTATTTTTGTGCGCGTGTGTGTTTCCATGTGCATGCAAGACTGATTGTCTTTTAATTTGCTATAATTTATAATTTGGTTGATACATTTTGCACTGATGTGTAAGTAGTTGGTACACACACCACACACACACATGTACATGTATATATGTACAATAACGATTATCAAACCATGTGCACATCATATATCAATGAAATCTAGTAGTCGCAATAAAAGCCATAAAACTAGCCATTTCACATTTTGGAAGCAGAGTTCGCATTCAAAGTAATCACAAATTTACAATTCTACTCATTATGGTGAACCAACGAGAATAAGACCACAGACCCTCAATAATCAAGATCTAGTCATACTTGCATATCAAGGCAGTGGCAATAACTTGCTTCATAGACAAATCTCGAGGAGATTGAAATCAATTTTCAGCCCCACAACAATTCTGAGGAAAAGACCATGTGCATGTGAAACTAATTGGCAATATCTCTCTTTTACAGATGTATTTGAGGGGATCATGACCTAAAAACATATAATTTGTTGAAGTGTGGTAGATTTTCAGCAGAAATCATTTGGGTTATATAATCTAAACCCCACACACCAAATATGGAAACGGGTGTCTCCTGTATGACAGAAAGGAAAATCTCGGTGATTTTCTCAACCCACATGTCCTGATACATGTCACATGGAATAACTTAAGGATTTTTCTTACAACAGGTCTTGATTATACACAGTTGGCTTTTCACACCTCTCTGTAAAAGTTTATGCATAATACATACTCGAAAGTCTTGCAGAACAAATGCAAGCTCCGTCATGCTCATCAAAACCTGAAAATAGTCTGGGGCGTTGAGATGACAATTAGTTGCATACACACAGCATTTTATTCATGGCAATGACAATTATTTTCACCTGCAGGATAAGTAGAATATGCTACAAACACTCTTGAATTAAAAAGACAGACATCCAAAAAGCCTTCAAAATCAAAATCGCCAATCCAAACTAGTTTGAGCTGGACACACCTCATGTGAGCTTCACGAAATCATGGAGGTCAAGACATGGAGAGTGACTGAGTTTGTACCTATGGAAATCAGGACTTCTTCACAAGGCCTTTTTGTCTGAATGTCCAATTTCAAGCACCTGAATTTTATTAAGGGAAGTACAGGGTAATGCTGGGTACACCATTTGATACAGCAAGCTGTTTGCCATATGCAGTAAGATAGAATCAATGTTTGTATCCTGAGTCTCTGTCGCCATGGAGATTGGCATCCTCAGTGAGGTCATCCCAGGTCACAGCTCAGCATACCAAACATCTTCTGGAGGGGAAATCCCGGATCTCCTCGGCTGAACATCCTCACCCGCTCGCCGATCTGCTCCATCCGCAGGTCGGTGGTCAGGATCCGGGTGAAGGACGGATTTGAGAGGGGCGAGTCCACGTACACCGGCTCCTGGGGGATGTTGTTCAACAGGGCCAAGAGCAGGACCTGGGCCACAGCGGTGTTACGGCAGTAGAGGGGAGCTATGCGGTGGTGGCCAATTTTGTGTAACTGCCGAAGGACTCCGTATCCCAGAACTGTGTCACCTTCAAAATGATGAAGAAGAGCAGAAATGAGATAAAGAATTCACCTACATTCCTGGTCAAGAGAAGGCATATCCTCATCTACATTAATGATTGACAGGGTGACAAAAGCACTAGGTTGCAAAGACCCTTATATGCATACTGCAGGACTGCACACTAACCCATTTTTTCTACTGGTCCAACCTGTCTGTCAGATCAGTACGAACCTAGTTTCTCATTTCTTTTATTGGTTAATTCCTAAAAAGTTACTGGTCCGACAGTGATTTCTACTGGTCAGGGACAGTCGGACCAGTGCCAGTGAGCAATATTGCATGCTGGGAGCAGAAGATTTTGTTCATATGATAGCCTGTAGGCTGACAAAGATGTACAGAACATTTTCTTTCACACAGATACCCATTATCACTTAGACAATTTATTCCCCATTTTTTTTTTCTACGCAGTTCAAAGAGAAGAATATTACAATGTCTCCATCTCAATGATTGAAACACTTGTCAGAGAAGATTACAAGTCCTTTCTACACATCTAAAAATTTGTCACATTTACTCTAAACAATTACCACTCAAGATCCCATGAAAGGAACATTCTATAATATTCCTTTTGACATTTTCAGATGGTGTGTCATCAATTCAAGCCACAGTAAGTTGATGTCTCTACGATACAACCATGCTGCATTACAAATGAGTTCTTTACTTTGCATGGCAGCCTCTAACCTTCACTGAGAGCATAGGAGTGCCCTGTCGGAGGTTTGACGTTGGCCCACTTGTACAGGAACTTCATCCTCTCCAGGCCAAACAGGTCTTCATCAAAGTAGGCCACCTTGCTGAACGGCATCTCAGTTATGCGCCTGACTATGTTAGTGGATTGCATCTCTGGAAGCAGAGCAACGCCCACACCTTAGAGAGAAAAAAAAAATCAAATTCAAGCTGTTCAAGGATATTAGAAACATCAAACATCATTTTTAAAAACAACACATACAAAAGCAAGAAATTATCATTCTGGGTATGCAACATTTATACAGAAATGTTTGCCCTAAATAGTGATGAACCATGTTAATAAATTATGTGCACTTAAGCCATGGCAAAACCTTTCCTTAAATATTTCCTTGACATAAAGTACAGCACTCTCTTTAGTACAAAGTGGTACATGTAAAATGAGGGCACCTTTGAAGCACCCGTTTCTCCACACTTCTTGGAATCCAAGCTGCTCGCACTTTTCCACATCGGCAGCATCGACCTCTATCCCTACATTCCTGTCACCTAGGTGAGACATTGCAGCTGTCCATAGGGCCTCTTCCACACCCAAGTCCTTGGCTGAATCTACAGCATGATAAAATCCTATATAGCCCAGCTTGTCTGTCCATCGCACAGCCCCTATGGTTCCAACAATGTCTCCGTTATCATCCAACGCCACGAAGAAGCCTTCTGGGTCAATTTGGTGCAGCTGCTTCAAGTCCTCACTGGTGAGCCTGGCGCCCTCACGTGTTTGACTGATGGCAAGGCTTGCACATTCCTTATGATGCAGTGTGCGAACTTTGAACCCACTGCCACTGTCTGTTGACAGACATCGCCCACCTATAACTCTGGCGGTGCCCTGTGCTGCTTGCCTACCCAGCAACCTCAGCACCAGTTCCATCCTGTGTATGACAGAAGAAACATCATCAGACAGAGGTCATAGATTGATTACATAAAAATACATACAAAGGACTATGAACATTTACGAAATACATTTCTCTGAGTCATGGCTGTCTTGTTTGGGCTGAAGGAGCCCCCCAGGGTTAAAGCTAACTAAGACTATCAAGCATTATTGACATGATAAATATTGTATTTAAGCTGTTATTTTCGTAGACAGATATTTTTACGAATGAGATTGGGGACATTTTTGCAAGATGTTGATTTCATGAACTGACATCGAGGCTTTCCTGAGTGCACTATTAATCATTATCCTAGTGCATGGCATGGCGACATTTTCACGTGTTAAATTCACGGTCCACCAGTGATTCGTGAAATTTGCGAAAGCTAAACCCTCTTGAAAATAACAGCTTATCATACAGTATCCACATGCAGCTCTGGAGGCAGCATTTAGCACATCTCCGGGTCTGACAAAATGCACTGTTCCCCCATTCTGAATTCTTCACGTAAAATGCTGTATGAGCCTTGAGCTTGGGGTTCTTCATGCTGCTTTTTTTCTATTATTATCCTGGTTTATTAAGTCACCATTCCACTGCCATTCATTTCATCAGTGTATTTCTATTAAACTACACACATTTCTTTGAGACATGGCAATTGAAGATTTCAATGGTAGATCTCACCACAGTTAACACAACAGTTCCTGTAATGTAACAATATGGAGCGAGAGCGCGAGCACCCGCCCGGCCGGCCTGGTCTCTGGGCCTGGCTGGGGTTAATATGGTTATATATGGTAAAATTTACTACTGGTAGATCCTATATTTAATTGCCTTGCTTTATTACACGCAAAAAAGGAGAAGATTTTGTTAAAACATCATTCACAAGAAATATCAACATTAACGGAGCTCTCTCTAGAGGGAGCACATGACAATGTTCTATGCTAAGTTTCACATGCGTGCAAAACAATTTGGAAACATCAATTTACTCACGTCGGACTAACGGAGGGTATAGCCTCGCACTTCCCCCAACTTCACAAAGTAGAAAGAAATGGTTAAAGTCAGGTCACACAGTATTTGTTCCTACACTATTGCCTAACAGTTGATAGAGACTGATAATGAAACGATGATCTTTCATGCTGAAAAAGAAGGAGAGGATAAACAAGACAAGCTCGCTCCCGCTCCGGGCAGCCGGGCACATAAGAGCACACGTGTGATTCCACCGCGGCTTACCGGTTGATGCAGCGTACCGGTCGTCCGTCGAAAGGGAGCAGGCAGCAGGCAGGCCAACCAGGGAGGAGGACTGGTGGGAGAGAATAATTTTTCGCCAGCTAGCGGCTCTCCCCTCCCCCCCCTCGTCCGATTGCAGCCCCCACCCCCTCCCATTTTCGCTAAAAAAAAAAAAAAAAGAAAGAAAAAAAAAAGAAAAAAAAAGGGGGGGATGAAAACAACAACAACATTGATTTTATGTTTTTCTGTCATGTATGCTGAATGTCACATGAGTTAGTTGGTATCTATTCCTTTTTTATTTGACTCACATTATTTTGTATTTTTGTATTTCTGAGTATGTTTATGGTAAGCCTGTGCTTTAAATTTTATAATGGTCAATAAATAGCATACTGCGTGCAAAGATTTAGTATTGGTGCATTTTTCCATGTACAGTATTTTTTTTTGTGTGTGTGTTTATTTGTGTCTTTCCTTGTATGTGAAATCTTAGTGATCTCTCTCTCTCTCTTGTTAAAATCATGATTGATATTTACTTCTTGCTTGGAATGTTTTATTTGACATAATTTTTGTTCTTTGTGATTTCTTTTAGCACTAATAACTTCAACCTTCTATTTATAGTGACATTTACTTTTTGAAATGTTCATTTGTATATGATAACTTGTCTGTGTAGGTTTTATTTCATATTGTTTTTTATTTGTATTTTGATGATGATCCAACTTGTTTTAGTTGCATGGCCTAACTGAACAGCCCTGGCCGATAGTACTGTGAATGAACAAAAGGAATGAATAAATGAACCTAGATGTGGAATATACAACCAAGACTTCAAATGGCCATCAGTGTACCCAACTTATCCCCACCTTGTATATATCTCTGTACAAAAGTATGTCTTATTGTTAATTATTACTCGAGTAACATCAACATTTTCAATATATCTGTATACTGAATGGTGCCTACTGGTATCTCAATATCTATCCAAGCCTTTACAATTTCAAAATAAGAGGAGGTGCTCTTACATATGTTGTGACAGATTAATGAAAATCACATATGAAAATCAATCTATCTCAACTGTTTTAAAACTTTGGTTGAAATACAATTTCCACCCCTCTTTTCTCCGTACACTAAATTTGTCTTTTAAACACACAATATGTTTGTGCCTTAACAAAAAGCCAAACATTTGTCATAATTAAGCCCCAAATCTCATAGTCTTGATCTAGATGATGTTCATCTAAACGGATCTTTGCCATTCCATAAAACTTCAAAGGAGTTTTTTTTTTCCACTTCTAAAAATACCCAATGAGGGACAAGAAGCTACTTCAAGTGATTTGATGTAAATTAATTTTGACAAGATGACAGTTTTCGTTAGCTGGAATGTTCCTGTAAGTGTTAAATCTCTCTCTTTCCACCAATTGTCTTTTTATCTTGTTCAGGATCTCTGTAAAATTCAAATTCTCCAAAGAAAATAAATCCCTTGAAGATTGATTTCTTGAACAAAATTCCCAAACAGGTCTGATAGTGAATTCCTGGTCTACCCTTCTCCTAACTTAATCATAAAGATGTTTCCCTTTATGCATTTTGTAACCACTAACTTTCCCAAAGTTGTATCAAAATACTGTAAGGTGTTTATTGAATGCTCACATCCTTCACAAACAGAGGAATATCATCTAAAATACTGGGTTTGTTTTATCTCATTTTGCCCAAACACAAGATCCTTAATATCCTCGTTTTTCTTGGTTATCAGTTCGTTATTCCGAAGGATTTTTAGTCCGAAGATTCGTTATTACAAAGCTTCGTTATTCCGAAGGTTCGTTTATCCGAAAATGTGATAAGGTTTGTTATTCCCAAGGTTCATTAGTCCGAAAATGAAATAGGGTTCGCTATTCCGAAGGTTCATTAATCCGAAAATGAAACGAAGCTCGTTATTCTGAAGGTTCATCACGGACCCTATTCATTTCAGATCAACGAACCTTCGGAATAACGAACCCTATTTCATTTTCGGATTAACGAACCTTCGGAATAACGAACCGTATTTCATTTTCGGATAAACGAGCCTTCGGAATAGCGAACCCTATTTCATTTTCGGATTAACGAACTTTCGGATTAACGAACCTTCGGAATAACGCCACAAATGTTCGGATTAACGAACCCTTTTTCATTTTCGGATTAACGAACCTCTAGGTAGTCTAGGTGTAGGGAATTTATGTGTTTCGGATTAATGAACCCTCGGAATAATGAACCTTCGGAATAACAAACCTTCAGAATAACAAACAGCACCCGTTCTCCTTTCTCCTTTGCACAACTAAAATTTCAATATCCAACAACCAAAAAGAGTTGTGGATATTTGGATCAACCTGCATCACTCCCCATTTGATTTCAAAGTACTCTGTAGAATTTACCACATTCAAGACACAGCTGGTAATATCCATGCACAAAACTTCTTCCTAAAATGGAAATGAATCACCATTTTAATTTTTTGGTCACATATAATATAGCTTATCATTTATAAGTATGTTAATGTGACCCACTAAAACTACTTACTGGGATGGCTCATTCAATTTAGAAATATGATAATTTACTAGTAGTTTACCTAAATATTCTAATTACATTTTCTCTTGTTGCTAGTCAGAAAATGAAGTTACCTTACAAAATGTTCATCCTTCTTAATTCTCCTTTAATTAGAAGTATCTCTAATCACTAATCATATCTAGTAAAAGAACATCAACTTTATAAACTTTAATTTTGGGGGAACAACAAAACTAAGACACCTCTACTATGTTTCGATCAGTGGCTACAAAATGATGAGCCACCCGTTCTTAACTCCATCAACACATGCACACACACACACACACACACACACACACTTTTTTTTTTGTTCAGTAATCTTTACTTGATATCGATAATAGAAAGTAACAGTCATCTAGAATGTGTATCAAACTTAAATTGTTGACATTATTAAGGCAAAGCTTATATAACCAAACTATCAGTGAATAAAATAAATGTTAAAATATATTTTTTTTTAAAACAAGGCAAAAAGAACTAATTCCTCTCCTTACCTCAAACTGCAGGTATCATAATGACTAACATAATTCATTCTTAATCTACATATTGTATTTCAACCCCTCCCCCTTCCCATCCAACTTGTCTCATATTACAGCACACACACACACACACACACACACACACACACACACACACACACACACACACACACACACACACACCTCAGCTCCAATTTGGAGCTCACCATACTGTGACAAGTGTGACAGCATTAAGAAATGATGTTCACGATACTGACACGCAATGTAGAATTAAATGCCTGCGGGTTTATTTTTAGAAATTCAGTTGTAGTGTTTTCAAAAACAAATGTACTATTCAAATGCATAAAGTCACTCTACATGTCATTTTCTTCTTCTTCAAAACAAATGATCTTTATAAAAACCTTTGTTTATTGTCCACAGTGAGCTGGCTAAAGAGATCTAGACATCATACAACTTCATTTTGCATATACATTAATACCTGGCAGCTATATATTCACACCAGAGTAAATCCGTTATACAGATTCTACGTGTCACATGACATACACAGTCATGATTTCAAGAAAAATATAAATATGAACTTTTTCCTCTGCCAACAAAAAACAAAACACAAAATATCAAATAATAATCAAAAACATAACCAAGAATATTCCTTCTTTTTTTTTCCAATGCAACTGATTTCAACATCCAATGAAAAATATGGATGGAAAAAACATCTCGACTTTGAATTACCAGAAATTCAAAGCATAGTTTTTAAATGATTTGTACAAGTACGAAACTATCACGCAAAATAATTGAACAAACCAAAATATATGAGAACTGCCTGACAAAATGTGAGTAGATTCTGAGATACGGTTTATATTTCGAGTTTGTCATAATACTGACAACATCGATGTCTGATAAAAGTCAAGCCCTTTCTTCATCATCAAAATACTGAATTTAGCGTGATGAGTCTCAAATGTTGCTCCACATTTACTGGAGAGACTCTGCACCATTTGGTTTATTTGTAATTGTACTATTTTTCTAACATGTGCAAAGACAAAAACAACAACAAATATCTGTGAAAACTACTTACAACTGAAATCTGATAATCAGTATGATAAAACAGATTTATGTTATATATCTACAAATAAATAAGAGTATGGCATTAGCAGGTTCACAATCCTTACGACCACTTGTATGCTTCTCTGCATGCACATATTTTATGTCTTTTTGAGAGTAAAGCAGTCCGCTTGGCTTGCATCTGCCTTCCAAAACTTTGTTGCTGATGTTTCAGACATACAGGTAAAGGCAAAGAACATTAGAGTGGAAGGCAATGATTCTGATGCATGTTAAAGATTACTAATGTTTTGCAAGGGGCACTTCCTTTATGGCTATTGCTGGCTAAATTTCCATAGCAATATCTTAAAAGTGTGTCACAGAGGAGAGAAATAGAAAGGGAAAAGAAGGAGAGAGAGAGAGAGATTTTCAGCATTCTGTTTCTTTCTCTTGCTACCTGCGAATGAAAACTTGTGCTACTGTTGGTATAATTACAGAACTTGTACAAACCAATAATTCTGGCCACATATAAATGTAATGTATACATGGCATTATCATTGACTGCAGTTGATAGACATCTATACAAACACACAAGGTAAGTCTGTGGGCATTTTTTTAGAAAATACTTTTTTTTTTCCCAAAGGTAGATTCTTGTGTGCAGTGCATTGTGGGAAGTATCAAACAATGAAGGGTTTCATGCTTATGGAAAACTTGTTAGTAAATATGTTTCTAAAACATGTATCATGTTAATTGAGAATTTTTTATGTTGTTGTTGTTGTTGTTGCATAGGTCTGTATGTAAACTTGAACTTGGATTCTCCAAAACACATTTTTTTCAAATCATATATGGCCAATAGTGGCTCAATATGTTTTCCCCTTGAGTTTTGCTCAGTCCTGGGTACTCATTTTGAACACTGCGGAGTCTGACCTCTTTAAAACAGTTAATACCAACTCGACCTTGTTATATTCATGTGCAAAATGTGTACATGCATAGATTACTCAATTACACAAACATGCATGTTGAGAGTTGTGTGTTTAACTGCCAGGTATGGCTTCTCTGATACAGCTGCTGTATGAAATGCAATTTGCAGTTAATAGTCACCAAAAGAGAGTCATCACTGTATATATCAAACACCCACAGACTCTTTACATGTTAGAATAGTGTTTCAGAAACATGGTTAGGAATAAGTTCTTTGTCAGTGCCAAATCCTCAGAACTGCATTAGTTTTGTCTTTGCTTCAGTCATTCCAGCATTCATTCGTCAACTATGCTATGCTACATAAAAGAGCAATATTCAATTCATTGTTAAACACTGTCATTCCATTTGATAATCAGTGTTGTAATGCAACAAGTCTGGAGAAATATTGGGCATTGTCATGGCAACTGGAAGACAAATTAAGCAGATGGAACTCTTAAAAAGAGCCGTGTTATAGGAATATTTGATATACTTTTCATACTGCATTAGAGGGCAGTTTGACTTTTTTCTAGACCGTTCATCATGTAATGACCGTTTCACTGGGCAGTACTTTCAACAGGGCTGATCAACGAAAATGGTCACTTCACTATACTGAAGCTTTTTCCTCCCTCCTGTTTCTTCATGCAAGGTGATAGTCTACATCAAAGGTACATCCCACATCGTACATTTAAGATGTGTGTGAAAAAACAACAACAGCAACAATAAAACATTAAGTGGCTATAACTAAAGCAAGCACACTCAAGTTATAAGCAAATTTAATAGCAACTGTTTGAAGGTATGGCTAACAACATTTATATCAGGCCCAGAATAGTATGCTAACAATGCATTTCTATCCAGGCATATCATATTCTTCCATATCATTTTCTTCCTCTTTTACCTATTAGGCTGAAGACAAGACTATAGGTAGACTTTCTTCCTTCAAATCACAAGTCCAAGCTATACGCATATTTCAATAATGTCATGCAGTGTGAGTAGTTTGTGCATTAATAAATATAGCTTTATTATTCCTTTTCTTCTTGTAAAGTTGTGACATACAAAATATACCACTTCACACAATTTACTTACACTAAAGTCTACTTGTTTTCACAGACACTGCTTTTAGGATTCAATGCTAGATACAACATATGTTTTGTTCAATATTCTGAACTTCTCAGAAAAAAAAAAGAAAATTATATTAGATTCTATTTTTTTATAAAAATGAATGTTTTTTTTTTTGTAATTACAGACAAGCACATTTTCATGTATGTGACATGTTTAAGTACATTTCTCTAAAACAAATATACAAACAGCTTAAATATATAAATTAATTCTACACAACACAGACTTGCAAAACACATGAATCATGGTGAGGTGCACTATACTTCTTTTCAGACAATCACGGGGAATATGAAAACTTGTAAGAAACTTTGGTCCTTACAACAACAGCATGAGATGGAGTTGACAATATAAATAAAAAGGAAGAGACACACAAAAAAAAGAGCACCACAAACAATAACTTCCAGCTTCTGCCCAGACAGATGAATATGCTCCTTCATAAGAAATATACACTAACTGCAGAAACTGAATAAACATCTCCATTTAATTGATGCACAAAATGGTAAGGTGTGGTGGCATTCCCAATAATGTTTTTGATTTTGTTGTTGTCGTTGTTGTTTTATGCAGAAAGAGTTTGATCTAACAGGTTGGAGACACAAACGACTCTTGATTATCATGAATACAACATAACCTATAATAATATCATCCTTTACTTTTCTCCGGAAACAAAAACAAACAAAAAAATATTGTAATGGGAAACAGAGAATGCCACCTGCTCACTCTGTGACTTTTGAGATGATGAACAGAAAAATACTACAAAATTTCCCTTTCTCATCGCTGCTGCTCATGCCTAGAAAATGCGCAAATATGATTTTTTAGGAAAAATTTCATTTTCCATAATTGAACATAGCACACGTACCATTGTTCCAAACATGCAAAAGTTTGGAGAATTGCATTATATACTGTAATGCCATGCACTAAAAAAACAAACAATATCTATACATCATTAATCCGTTGTACAATGTATGTGGGTATGTGTGTATCTTTATTAAGTTCTCTGTAGCAACAGTATATCTTTATTTCAACCAGCCTGGGAAACAATGTAACAATCCTCTTGTCATTCTACTCCTGAAGGGCAGTTATGCATCTTGTTCAAAAGAGTCCAGTTTTCATAACACCAAAAACATTCCTATATCTTAAATCTTTTTTATCTAAATAAATAACTTATATCATATTCCTTCGCATGTCTGACAAATTCCACGAACTTCATCTTGATTTCTTGGAAGGCTATGTTGATTACGTTTGAAACCTCCAAATCATCTCCATCCCTCATAGAATGAATGCAAAACATGGAACACTGCTAACCATCATGCTCTACTGGAAGTCATAAAACAAATAATGAATACTTCTTCATGTTTTTCAGCTGACTTTGAGGAAAGGGAAAAGAGAAATATCATGTCTTCTTTACCCTTCACTTAAAACGCAAATGCATTATTTTAACCTCTCTAGATAAAAAAACAACAACAAAAAAAACACCCCTAGTTTAAGAATTAGAGACAATCTAATAACTGTAAATTTGTTATTGAATCAAACTGATACTTTAAATGAGTGACCCTTACGTACTTATAATAGACAGCACATCACGTTCATATACTTTTTTTTTTTTTGGGGGGGGGAATCTAATCAAATAGAGAAAGGACAATATTCACAAAAGACAAGGAAAGGTCACTGGTCACTTTACAATAGTACTTTTTTTCTGACGGTAGAGTCACAATTGCAGTATTTTTTTCCTGCAAAATGGTCTTGATTAATGAAAATTATGCTTCCCAGTGATGTATCTCTGTGATATGATGGAATTCCATATTCCTCAACATCATTCCCTACTCTTAAAATCATAGTGTATCCTCGAGCTTTTCTGCATGCTAGATGAGCTGCTACCATGAACATATGTGTATGTAGGAACATGAAATATATATGCATATATGTACTGGTATGTATACATGCATTTACGAATGCGCTACCATGTATGCCAGCATGTATATAAATACATGTGTTTGTATGTATGTATGTGTGCATGTATATATGTTTATATGTCCTGAAAATAATCTAGAGTTGTATAGTATTTCTCATGGCAACAGATGAAAGGAACAACAATCCCCCCCCCCCCCCCCCCGATGCAACTAAAAGATATACTCTACTTTTCCTGTCGAGCATGCAGGTACGTAGCAACCTTGCTGTTATTATTGGTGCCGCTGCTTTTGTGTAGATCACACATTTTACAAGGTACCTTAATCTCTTTACTAGGGGTTTCTTCTCACCTACTCAAATGAGTTCTGTTTTCACAGTTGTAATGCAAGCTTGGACATCAGTCAATGTTATGTGGAGATCTCCACCCCCCCCCCCCCCTCCGAAAAAAAAAAATAGTCCTGACAAGTATTACTCTCTTGTTATGCCACACAAAAATAGGTAGAGATTGCAATATCTGCTTTACATTACAGCATTTCTTGCATACCAAAACCATTTGCCAGTTCTCGACATGCTCTCTCAAATGGCAAAGTGAAAGTATTCGAAGTCCGTGGAGGTGTCGCTGACATTTTACATTGGCAGATGACAGAAAGATAGGAGCATGATTCATCGACTGCTTAAAATTCCACCCATGAATTGTCGGACAATGAAAGCAGAAAAATCCCATTTTGCAGCAGAGCAATCTACTCGTGTAATCTACATACGACCCTGCTTCAAAATAGATGGCTGCACTGACCAGAATACAGAATGCAAATTAAGATATCAGAGTACATGGTATAATGAATGATGCTAGTTAGATGGTGTGCATATGTGTGTGTGTGTGTGTGTATGTGTGTGTGTCATTGTGTGTTGTATATGTTTGTGTGTCTGTATGTTTAAGGTCAGAAAGATGATGTGATATACTGAAATGAATAAATTATCAGCGATACATATAATAAATAACAGGCGTGCAATCATACATCATATATTCTTTATATTTCGTCATATTATGACCATAACTTCTGATCAATTCTAGTTGCATTTGAGTTTGCGATGCAGTCCCCTATCCACTGTAGATGTTGGCACTGATTTTGCTGTTCGTATGTGCATGTGTGTGTTTGGATAGAACAGGGATTAAAGTATATGTTTGCTTTCAATTATTTTGATGGTTTGATTGCACTGATTGCTATATGTGCACAATGACATTTTGCTGAGATATTCGCTTTTTGAACGAAATGATGAGATGTGTTTATAACAGGACATTTTTGAAAATAAATAAAGCGTTCTTTCAACATGTGCCTAAAAGTGATAATGATGCGACTATTTGAAGCCAGCCCATTTCACTGGAAACAGGACATACTTTTTCCAAGCCTTGGCTGCCTCTACCATCAATCACATGAGATTGATAAATGGAGGTATAGAATTTTGACATCTATGCCCAAATATGTGCAATGTCCAATCAATTAGCTTTTCATCCGATCATTTTCCTCTGAATAGTCTACTCCCCAGACACATATACCTTTCCCAAACATGCCAAGGACATCTATTGACATAGGGTTTCATTTGCTTGAACAATCTACACGTGGCAAAGAAATGGAGGAATTCCATGACGGGGCAAGCACTGCTATATTCTATATAGGAGATGCTGAAGTGATAAGGTCACACAACTTGTACAGAGTAAGAGGCCATTTCTGCATACATTCTTGCATCCCTCAACATGAACTCTTATTAGCGATATCTCAATTCTTCTTTTTTAAAGAAAAAAAATAATGAACAAGCTACCGGTAAGCGTATCATCTTCTCAAAAACGACTTGAAACATGTACATTTTCTGTATGTACATTAAAACGTCTGTCTTGATTGGCTGAGCATCGTACATTGTGTCTCAAATTTGGCACATGCCAGCAAAGTGTGCGCATGAATCAAGATAGTGCTACACATCTGATTGTCTTCATTGTCATAGAAACGACACTCAAGTCACGGATAGAAAAACTCTAGCATCTACACCCACAACTATGAGATACCTACCACGCAACTTTGTCTCCTATAGTCAATGCATATATTTTTCAGTGGAGAAAACTCACTACATATATTTTGTGAAGAAGTTCGACAGACTCATTAAAGATGAATCTCTCTGTAAACATGAGAGAAATTGACCACAAGTTGTCATGGTCATATACAATGCATAATAGAAGTGCAAAGATGAGAGACAATAAATAATTTGACGGTTATACAGTAAATAATATACAACATGTCATATGCTTCATGGACGCATTAAACAGCATGCGGTGGGCTACTTCTGTCAATGTCGTCCTCGTAACGGCTCCCGTAGTACACATCATTATTGAGGAAATCGTTAGGCACGTGCGACATGGCCGTGATGTTGATATCGGTGTGGAGTGGGTTTTCATGTAAGTGTCCCCGAACGACGGCAGGCGAGTGCACGGGAGATGCCGCATTCTGTGCATAGTTTGGTGTGAAGTGAACATTGGCGTTCACAACGTCGGCGCTCAAGTCTCTGTCGGCACCAGTGTCATAATCCTCGCCCGGCTGCGCAAGACGTGTCTCGATAGCGCATATCTGAGGGTTAGGCACGTCCACCACATCACCCGCCTCGCTGGAGCACTCGCTGTCTGCGTCTCTGCACTGATCCTCTCTCGGCAGCATGACGATGCTGGCGTCCTCACACGCCGCCGTGTCGCCGTGGTACTCTTCTATCCTGTCTGCCGGCTCAACGGCAGGCACCGCCTCGTAGCCCATTCTGCGTCTCTTCCCCGGCGCCGATCCCGGGGTTGACGCGTTCGACCGGTGGCTCGATGTGGAGTGATTGGAGTGAATGCTGGCTTGAGATATTTTGCGGGCGTGGCCGTTATGCATTGTCCTGACAGGAGTGACCTGCACGGGTGAGTTGCCATAGCGAACATCCAGGGAGTGGCTCCTCTGAGTGTGCCCTCCATGGAAGCTGCTGTCACTTTCCATTCTCAGAACCGTTGGAGGAGCAGAGGGTCTTCGTGGCTGCATGGGAACAGAAAACATGGACAAGTATGTGTGAAAATGTGTAGACTGGTGTGTTTATAGCTGATTCTAACAAACATTCACTTCAACAATTAACCTCTTCCCTCTGTCAAGCTCTGCTCAAGTCATCGTAGAGACGATTCCCATTATAACAAAGTCCTTGAAACTGACAGTTTTCTTTCGTTACGTTGAAATTTTGTTGCAGCCGAACAATAAGCAATGAAAAGATATAACTTTGGCCCAGATTTTTGAAAACTTCATTGTAACAAGATTTTGTTTCTTTTTTTTTCTACCATGTTCATTACAACAGGAGTGCATTGTATATTCTCGCAGGAATTTTCTGCAAGTGTACCTTATTTTAAGTCCTACATAGCTGAAAGAATTAGAAAATCTGGCCTCCCTACCTCCATCTCGATGTCCCCTGCGGCAGTGGGCGAAACCCCCGCCTGATTATTTGAGTTCTGGTGGTGCAGATGGCCATTGTAGTTTGGCGGCCGCAGAGGGGCACGCTTCACTCTCTTCCTCCGCTGCGCCTCCTGGTAATTCCTAGAAAACAGAAGGTGGAGCAGAAAAATGCAACATATGTAAACGCGCCTAAATGTGCCATCAGATAATAGTTGTAATTAGGCTCAGAGCTGGGTCCTAGGTGTACATCCCAGGAGGTGATATGGTATCCACAATGTTCCCCTTTAATCAGGTGAGAAAAAAAAGAAGGTACTTGGTGACACTGGGTAGTAATACTGAAAGAGCAATATCAATAATGATGAAAAGGATACCAGAGGTAGAAAAATAGAATGATAATAATCATCTGCTCTGAAATTTGAAAAAAAAACAATGGTTTCCTCCTTTCTTCATTTTTATCATGCTCAGGTAGTTTCCATGCAATGAAGAGTGTACTCAAAATAACTTCTACAAACCACACTAGGTATTAAAGTGTTCGCAATTGGGCAGCCATCTCTATAAATCATGTGCATCTCCATCGTTGACAATTCAAAATGATTGTGAGCCTGTTTTTGGAATAATCACCTGGTGGTGTTTCTGACACCTCCCCCTCCTATTGGTTTGAGGTTTATTTATTTCCATTTTCAGTTATTTTATTCATTATTCATTGTCTATGTATACCTTTTAATTTTGTCCCTACGTAACTAAGGAACAGAAACCTGGACATGGGGTATTAGCTGTCGAGTTTATGGACAAATGAACTTACTTGTTCTTAATGTAGACGAAGACGACCAGGAGAAGGACGACGAGGAGACTGAAGAAGATAACGGTCAGGGTGACGATCACCTTCATTGAATTCTCCTTGATGCCTTCTGAGAAAGGAATAGTTGAGTACAACTGTCAAACTTGCATTGGGGGTTTCTTTTACATAAAAAAGAACGTTGTGAGACAAAGGCCATGCTCAGCTGCTGTTGGTCATTTTACATGTATACTTTTCAGCTACATATATGCGTAGGAACAAATTTTCTTCCTATCTGCCCATCACTTGTGCTGACCGGTGCAGATGACGCAAGTTGTCAGCTGAGCTTATCAAATTAAGTTGAGTGTTTGCATAAAATAAAGTCTGTCAATTAAAGCTGCTAATTATTCTCACAATGCATCATGAAAGCAATAACATGTATGATGTCGATATCATCAGAAAAATGAAGATGGATTACCGGTATCCATGTATTTCCAGGTTGAAAGCAAGAAAGGCATTAACTGTCTACAACATTTTAATGCCCTTCTTCCATTCCACCGGAAGAAAAGTATCACAGTATGACAAGTATACGACACGAGAGGCGAGGTGATAACAAGCTGGCTGTGACATCAGGTGCGTCGCCATGACAACATAGATGGACTGGTGGGAGACCCATTTCTCGGCGTATATTGCATTTGCGCCGGCCTTACTAGAATTTCCTGATCCTTATCAGAATTTTGGCATGAAACACCACTGAGGTGTGAAAATTTCATCTCCTCAAATAAAATCAGGGCCCTTGCGCAAGATTTTTCATTTTGTTGTTGTTGTTGCTGTTCTATCTCAATATACGCCTGAGTGCATCGATGATTTTTTAACATTTTTTTTTTATTTGAGCGTGTGGTTGTCGCAGGTGGCAGATGGTCACAGACAACTTGTGTAAAGAGACCATTTCAAGCAATTGTCTTCCAGAAGGCCACTGAAAGGACAAATTTTGATTTAAAACTGATTTGCAAATAGAATACGTATTGAACTTAGAGGTGAGACTGCTTTATTCACATCACTTTTCATTTCATCTCAGATATGATGATGCCATAAGCCTCCAATAACTGATCAATTCTATGTAAATAACCAATGCTATATTTCTGATCACCACAAAGGCTCATCATGTGTAATATATATCTAATACATTTTGATATATTCTCCGCAGATGTTTCATTTTTATATCAAACTTGAGGAAAACTGCTGAATAGCCATGAAAGAGTGGTGCCATGGAGACTGAATGCTAGTATTAGTGATCTTTAGACAACTTCCATCCTCAATATTTGCCTTCTGAAAGACATCGCTGGAAATGGTTACAACAGAGAATTGTCATCAAATATAATTTTCCTCACACACTGGATAATATCACAACATTAAAACAATAAGAACTTTAAAGTCTCAAAAACAGCAGCCGGTCAGTGATATCATGGCAAGTGATCGATAGAGGTGTGTCTCTAGAAAGATTTGTGCCACAGCAAAATTTAAGCTGGGATTTCTTTCCGTTTTCCCATGACGCAATACAGGGACATCATTTCTAGCCATTACCAGTCTATTTCTCTTGCAAACAGCATTCCCCCTTTTTTGTTTTTCTTCTTCTTCTTTTTTGGAAAATAAACTGTGTCTGTTCTTCTGTTTTGCCTTGTTTGCGACACCAAAGGTGCATTGTTTCAGATTCCAGAAAACTTACACTTCAATCTTTGCCATGATTTCACCACCTCTGGGCTTGACATCAAGTGCATAATTATTAATAAGGACATTTTTTTTTTTTAAATCCATCATTCATTTATGTAAAATTTTCTGAACAACCTGCAAAACAAAGGACAGACAAATAAAAACATGAGTTTAAGAACCGATCCACTGTGTTCTTGCGTGGGAAAAAAAAAATCATGACAAGATGGAGGAAAAGTGAAATGGAAGAAGATGGTTAAACTGTGATTCAGAGGAAACGTCTGATGCGTTCTTTATGGTGGAGGGGTCCAGTTGCAGCCAAGTCCACTCCACTGCAGTTTTGAAGTCTTTCCTTGGCAAGGGGACTGAACTGGGGAATGGTGCCTCAGGAGGAAATTGAAGTTTCCGCGATTGCAGCAATTTGCACCTCATGGCAAATTGACCTACGACCAAACGTCAACACATTTGTCATGCCATTTGCTCCGCACAACAATCAGAAAGTGAACGAAATACTGAGATGGTATGTGATTTCCTTTGGATGGCATTTTACAGGTACTCTCCTTTTAGTATCTATCAATATCTTCCACCCATTTTCTTTTCATGGTTGGATATCACATGATCAGACACTTGCTATTACTGATTGTGAGAAATGAAAAAGCTAAACATGGATTTTATCCTCAGATATTGTATGAACAAGTTTAAGAGCAACAAAACTAATTTATCTTTATAAAAATGTCAGGAACCCCAAAAGATGCCTTGAATAATTCTTGAATATATAGTGTAGTTGGAATTAAAATAGTCACTGTCGCTAGTTTCCAATTTAAATGATCTGGGAGCAGAATTGGAACCTTTTTCTGGTTTGGGCATCACTGTTTTTGTTATCTACTCCAATACTTTTGTTTTTCTACACGTTAAAATTGTGCCACAACATGACATTTAGTTTCTGCTTGACATTTCATTTGATGGATATCTGTACAATAGAGTAAGCTGTCATTTGAGCTAGATCTATTGCCCTAATTTTCATTTTTATTTTCTGGGAAATAATTTGATCAATGTCACAATCATCTTCTGCAATCAGAGCCTAGTACTGTGAACAGAAACATAATGCTACCGAAATAAGACATGTGGAATACTGAAAACAAAACCACCATCTGCACAACTGCCACTATTCCAGTTGGATTGGTCATCAGGAAAACATTATATAGACGCATGATATCATTTTATTTACACGATATGCAAATCATGCGATTAATAGCTTTGGCATGCACATTGATACAGGGTAAATTATCCAAACATTAGGAATTTGATTTAACTTATAACTTACCTGAAACAGAGTAAACCACTTTAAATGTATTGTATTGTGTATGTAAATTATATGATTGATGTCAACTTCAAACACTAGAAAGTCTTCAATTACCAGCCACCCTAGTTTCCAACTAGCCTGCATTTTTTTCCTTTTGTGATAATCTTGCTTCATTTAAAGGGATGGTATAGTTTTGGTTGAGATGGGGGATTCAGGTTTTAGCTATTTGCGAGATAATTAGAAACCACTTTTATAAAATACTAAAGAGCATACCGTACAATTCGAAGAGGAATTAAAAGTTTATTTGAAGGATATCTGTTTTGAAATGGCTGAGATATCCAAAGTGGTCCTAATGAAAGATGGGTCCCACCTTTTATTAGGATCATGTTTTGTTTATGGATATCTCGGCCATTACAAAACCGATTTTCATAAAATAAACTTTTAATTCCTCTTAGAATTGTAAGCTCTTTTATATTTCATAAGTGGTTTCAAATTATCTTGCAAAAAGTTAAAGTCTGTATCCCCATCTCAACCGAAACTAAAACCCCAACCCTTTAAATGATCGATCACCCTAATTATGCAGTATATTTTCCACACATGTACTGTATTTTGTTGTAAATTAGTGTTTCACTTTTGATAAAAAGCATGCAATTGAAAATCTTTGATATTGAGCACTTTTGATGTTGAAAATGTTAAGATCAGGTGTTTTCTTTTTTGTTCTGAAAATGTTTCAGTCCCACACAAAGATATCCGTGATGTTTGTGGCTTGACCTTTCTACTCTGTTCTGCATATCTATTTTGCGTCCACATTAAGGAGCCTAAAAAGTGCCATTGACTGATTCTAATGCTTGACCAAGACATATAGCAGGGGCATGCACACTTTCAGCAACAAGCCTGGACCCCTTCATTAGTAATTTTTCAATCCTAATCATGCTGAAACCAGATTCTCCTAGGAATAATTAAAATTGTCACTGACATAATATGTTACTCAGGCTATGCCATCTCCATCAAACTTGTTTGCATCAACAAATGAACCAAGACACCTACTGGTAGTTCCCCTATAAATATCAGAATTTGCCATTTGGCTCACCACGTCTAATGATCCGAGAATTTTATTAGTGTGATGAAGTGAGCAATTATTGACTGATCAAAGACAACACCAACATAACAAGATTGTATTATTATCATTATTATTATTATAAGTAGTAGTAGTAGTAGTAGTAGTAGTAGTAGTAGTATTAGAATTATCATTATTATCATTATTATCATTATTATTATAATTATTATTATTATTATTATTATTATTATTATTATTATTATTATTATTATTATTATTATTATTATTATTATTATTATTATTATTATTATTATTATTATTATTATTATTATTATTATTATTATTATCATCATCATCATCATCATTATTATCATCATTATAATTATTTCCTACATGCCTGCCAAAAAGTACAAACATTTCGGAATTGCTAGGCATAAAGTTCTGATGAGAATGTATCTATTCATTTGATTAGTTTGTCGATTTCCACAAAACCTCAGTGATAAAATTCTCATCAATCAAATCATGAAATTGTATTATATCAATTAAAAACAATAAAAAAATAACATGTATACACACAGTGTTGGCAAAACAAAGAATATGACAAGTTTTTACAGACTAAAGTAAGATCGATAGCCATATTGCCACTTTGACAGATGATTAAGCGAAGTTTGTAAAAATCCTAAAACTTATCATCAGGAACGGCACTTGTAAGAATTTGCACATACAATACATTTTGAACGATTTCTTCCTTGTGTGTGTGCATGTGTGTGTGTGTGTGTGTGTGTGTGTGTGCGTGTGTTTTGTTATTCCAACGAGAAACTTATGGAGACGGCTGAAGTGCTCTAGACCATGCATGCATGCTACGAGGCCATGGCAGGACGTCTAACAGTGATGCTGAAAATGCTTGGGAAGGGAGCAAGGTGGATGACAGACTAAGAGCTGTGGTAGGTGGGGAGGTTTTATAGCTTTCGTTATTATTTTCACTCAGCCTTTTGCTGGTGCACACACAGACGGGTGTAGGCTGAATTCAACCCTGAGATGTACACCCAGTCATTTTACTTTTAATTGGAGTTGATCAGATCATGATCCAAGGGGATGCCTGACTGACTTAAAACCACACTAAACATGAGCTTCTGATTTGGGGAATATAGACTGGTGGTAGACCTATAGCCACATCATGGCAGACAGAATCACTTTTCAATTGAAACTATAGTTGTCGATGGGTATCACCTCCAATGGAAGGAGGTTGACTGTAATGTGTCTACGTAAACTTAAGGTATAAGACATTTAGCATCTGAACAGATACAACATCTTACAAAGCCAACACAAGACAATTAATGCAAGTATCATTCAAGCATGCAATACGGCTCGGTGATGCAGCATGCAATTAAGGGTTTTTTTACACTGGAAATTTCTGGACAAACGTTGTGAGTGATAACCCCGGCCCTTTGAATGAAAACTGTAAAGTAAAAGACATCAGAAAATGAAATAAATCAGATACTCCTGCAATATCCAGACGTGTGTATACCAAGTAACCAATGAGCCACATTTCGACCAAGGCAGAACATAGCTTTCTATGGGTGGGACTATGGGACACTGCCACCGAACCCTCCACAAAACATGAATGGAGCTGTGATAACGCTATGTTAAGTTGGGTTGCTCTTTTTTTTTTTCAAGTTGTTCCTTAGTTCAGGTTTAAATGCTTTAGTGGAAATATATAGTTTCATAACTCTTTAATCATCACTCCATTCTCGTTCTGTGAAAGGTTTACAGATTGTACACATGTTCTAATGGAAGAATGCTAGCTGCTCATGGTATGCAACTTGGGTCACGAAGGTCACGGTACATGTGTAAAGGGTATACAGAGACAGAGAGAATTAGGAGAAATAGAGAGCCGCAGGTCACATGGTGCTAGAGGTCATCAGGCCAAAGGTTACGAGGGGTCACAGGCTGGGTGTTGCCTACTTACTGTATGAACGATGTGGCCTTATAAACTGGCACCTGGAGCCGCCATAAGTTTGCAAACAACTGTACGAGAGAAAGATGACAAGTCCGGAAGGGGAGAGAGAACGGATATAATCACATTACTTGTTAGTGCATGTTAAAATAAAACAACTGATAAGTTCACAAACACGAGCAGAGGAGGGGAGGTGAATGGGTCATCGCAATTGGTCACCGAAAACCCGCCAGGATATATGAAATCCTGCTTAATACGAACTTCTCCAGCAGTTGGAGAACAATCCAAACATTTTCAAGACGGGGGAGGGGACACTTTACGATGACCAAACCCTACCCTCCTCTCTCTCCATTCCAAAATGTTAAAAAAAAAAGTTTCCAATGGTTGCTAAGTACTTACTTGGATCACCTACTGATGGTGGATTGCTAGTATCATATTGCCTAAATTTTAAGTCACAGCGAGGCGAGCCCCGGTATAGGTCAGGACAGCTGAAGGGTGTGGGAATAAAAAATAATAATAAAAAAAGGGACGGTGTACGCCACATGCAGGACATGACGTTCACGGGACAAGGGTGAGGGCAGGAAGGGGGGGGGGGTGATTGGAAAGGTTGGGAGGAGGAGGAGGGGGGAAATGGACGAAATGATGATGTACACACACGAGGGCGACATAGGACGGGCACAGAGAAGATGGAACACAGAGAGACGATGGACGAGTGACATGAGGACGGGTAGTGGAACGCACAGACGAGAGGTGAAGCAGGGTCCGGACACACGAGGGGGTAAACAAACACGGGAGAAAGAGAGAGAAAAGAAAGCAATAAAACATTGCACTGATGAGTTATACATATACAATGAAAAATAACTGAAACTGATCAGACCACAGAATCAATGTGACTACGACTTTCTCACGGTGATTTTTTAATGAAATATCTACATTATTCCTTATCATATTTTTGGTGTTTCAATCTCTATGACAGCAAAACAAGGCACTTTTACTTCAAAAGCATTCCTTTTTATTTCTGTATATTTTTTGTCACAAAGACAAAGATCCTCATAATATTGTCCTAGATTTGTCTATTATGTCGTCAAGAAAACATGAAAGAAGTTGGTACACAAATATCAGAGGAATTTTTTGTGGTCAAATATTTTATCACTAAAAGTTAACATGAGATATCTGTTATTCTTGCATTGTACTACATAAATGACACTCAACATCTTGTTTCTTGGCATAAGTCACTACCATTCAATCAATTATAGTTGTATTAAGGTTGATAATCACAAAATATTAGTTTTTCATATGGTTAGGCATATTCAGAGGCATTAACAAATGCTTTTGCTAACAGTTTTTCTCGTCAACTATTATGAATACATTGCAATTTGGTCGAATAAATGGGAAATATATATGATATGCAAAACTAATCTATGCAAAATTTGCTAGTGGTATGGCACTGCATGTGCATATTTTTTTTTTTTTAATGAACTGCTTCAGGAATGCACACTAGAGAGCTGCAAATGAATGCGGATATATCTATTTTCACAGATTCTGTGGCGATAGAGTACTGAAATGAAATAGGATGGTGAAATAGCATAATATATATAAACTGAAATTTAGCAAGGAAGACATCAAGAGCATTGATTAATATAGAATCGGCAGCAGTTAAACAGATGAAAAGATCAGAAAATCAATAAAAAAGGATATCATTCCTTTCTCATGGCAAAAAAAACCAAACAAACATGGAATAAAAAGTAGGAAACAGCCTTCATGCGTGTCTGTAAGCCAGGGAATCAAACATGAAAAAAAGAAGAATGAATTGTTAAGAGATGTGAATTCATTATCATCATTCTCATTCCAAACAATACAAAGCATTCTTTCGAGACAGGCAATGAAATGATATTGCAATGCAAGAAAGTAGTAAGAGAGGGAGAGAAAGAGAGCAAGAAAGACACATGTACAACATATAGAGGTATACACAGACGAACTGTCATCAAGCAAGTTTATGACCATTCCCACTAACAGTGACAACCCATAACATTAGGAAAATTGCAAGATTTTGACGAAAGTTACTCGGCAGATATAGCCTACTAGAAGCCACCCGAAATATTGCCAGAAAAAAAACTGCCAACCACAGTATGATTTTTCTCGCCCCATACAGAGTTTGCTAAAACAAAATTCAATTAGAAAGATCATTGCAAAATAAATACATAACTGAATGAATAAACAAATAAATCTTGCCTTAAATTGGTTGACTTCCACTAGAATAAATGGTGGAATACCTCTTGGGGCTACGCAAGAAATAAGCAGCTAGCAAGCCAGGCCAATTTCGCATCATTAAAATGAGGTAGAGCGCTGAGCCAATGAGGCGTGGGCACTTTGTTGGCAAAGAATCAGAATATTTCTCCATTACCGTAACTCTGCCATTCTTTCTCGCCACTAGAATGAAAGGGTAAAGTGTCACAATTTTCTTAGCTGCTATATTAGCCAATGAGAATGGCCTACATTGAGGAAACAAACAAACAAACAAACACAAATACAAACATACACACACAAAAAAAAACAACAACACTTCAAAGCAAGCAGACAGCTCGCAATACAGAGGGATTGAGGAAAGATTTGCTGGTGCAATGCACACATGCATTTTTTTTTCGACATTAGAAGTGTTGAAGTGTAAAAATGGGCATTCAGCATGCACTAATCTAACATTCAAATCATGAATAAAGGGCACAACATGCAGGTTAAAGGCTGTGGGTGTTATGAGAGCAATGGCTTTTGTTTTTGCTTTTTTTTTTGATATATCAGAGGAGCACACACAGAGATAAGTTATGAGAGAATTTAAAAGAGAGAAAGAAAGAGTACATTTTGAGGAAAAGTATGTAACATAATCTGGAAAAAAAACAAAAGAACTTCATGGGTAGACATACTAACACCGTATGAGATGTGACAGATGTCATACAGATCATTGGAATAGACTTTGGTGATGCATACAAAGGGAGGAGAGTGTACTGAGGTCATAAAGATATCAATTATCAAACACACTGGGTGCAAACACTGCCCTCCTCTGCTATCTACATTCAAAGAATGATATTTGTGATATTCCCATACAAAGCATTACTTGAGTTGAAGGTTTGTTCATGCTTTTTGTTCCCCCTCAAAGCAAGAATCTCTTCTTTCTTTTCTTAAATCAGTGCCAGTAGAATCCTTTCGTATAAACCTTCCCAAAACTGAACTCTTTTGTTCTTGATGATAAATCCTGGAAAAAAAAAATACAGCACTGTTATTACTATGCTGCTCGAGTAACTAATGATATTAGTAATATTACAAACATTTCATATCACAAAAACATAACATAGTTTAGACCAGGATGAAAATTCATGAATCAATGACAATCTACTACAATGTAGGACATGATACACACGTAAATGTTCCATATCGTCTACCAAGGTATGTTGCTTCACTACAGCTATGGTCCTTATATTCAATGATGCATGTTGTGGACAAAGTCTGCACATGATGACTTCAAAAGTATACACCATGAAGTGACATCATACTCACACAGAAGTGGTTTCTAATCATCTCGCAATAATTTAAAATTTGAATCCTCCAACTCAACTAAAATCATATCATTCCTTTAATTTGTCATCAAAAACAATCCAACAGTAGCATATAATGCAGAGCATTTATAGGAAATAAACACTCATGTACCCTTTAATTTTCGTCAAACTCCAAGTACCAGGCTAAAGTATAGCACTTGCACCAACAAGAACTTGCAATTTCATTATAAGCAAAACTGTTTGATACACATACATTTCTGTACCATAAGATTTATCTACTCTGAAAGTGCAGATATTATATGACAGAAAGTCTAAATGGGCATAATATTTATCATGATGTATATCATATGAAAAATCAGTTAATCTGAAGGAAAAAAAAGTATGGACTGAAATGGACGGGGTTAGTAACTAGGACATTGTTGTCTACAACTCATTTCTAACCATGAATTATACAGATTTTGTGATAATGAATTGAGGAAAGTTTGTCGAGATATATGAAATTTATTTGATTAAATAGCTCTGCTGTCCAAAGGCTAAAATGACTATTTGTGACAAGCGAACAAGATTATTATGAATAAAAAATCATGTGACTGAGAAATATGACCTGCAATACACCTATTACATTAAAATTCTTGCAGTCCGACTGATAAATTTGCAATGAGAATAATATAAGTCCCAATAGATGATAATGAAGATTTCATACACACAAAATTATAATAATGCTAAAGCACATGTTATGTATATAAATGCATTTTATCTTACACTGGTACTTGAAACATTTATAGTACTGTAAGTATTGCTCTTCATTGTTAGAATTCCATGGTGAAAGTAAAAAAGTTGCAATAAATAAGTACAATATGATATAATCTCTTTAAATAAACAAATACAATACATCATAAGTTATGAGTATCCTGTATGTATTCAAGATAAATGAATGACAATACAACACTTGACAGTTATCACCTCTCCATCATAAATCTGCCCCATTCCCCTCAAAATGAGACAGCAGTGGTATAAATTGGTTTGCACAAAATATTGCTGTCTAGGACCCATCACATAACAGACATTTACTGTTATTTGCTAGTGACCATAATTGCAGCTTTATGATGATGTCAAATGAATGAATATGAACAAACAATAAACAATAATGACATGAGATGAACAACAAATGATTGATTTAAGGGTTTTTTCCCCATCATTTCTACGTAAGAATTAATGTCAAAATGTCTCCTGTTTAATATGCAACATACTATATAGCTCTGTTCTCTGCCTCAAGACTTTCACAGTATTAAAACTGGAAAATACTACAAAGTGCAGACATTGCAGACCAAAGCAACTAAGACTAAAGATTATTGTTACATGAAACTATTGTAACTTGTTTATGATGGGGGGGGGGGGGGGGGAGGGTGGCTGGATCATCATTGTAATATGACTAATATACCAAACTTTATCAACTTGCATTATGTGATGTGAATGCAATCACAAAATTATTGGTATTGAATCAGCATAATGACATATCTGCATTATAACCTGATTCTCTTTTAAAAGAAGAACTCCCAATTCCTGCTACATGTAAGTGTGGTAAGATTGTGAATGATACATTTGCAAACATACATAAGAATTAACCACACATATCTCCCTTTTTGGGCTAGCATGTGGTTATAGTGTTCGTCTACTTAAGCATCAGGCAAAAAAAAAAGAGATAATTTTTTCAATTTTTCTCGACTTGTTATCACATTCCAAGACCAGATATTTGTATTTCTCATTCTAAAGGCTCATGTCATTTAACTAGCAGTTGGATTTGAGCGAAACAACAAAAATCGGCTGGCCATGCACATGGCCGATGAGTATTCCTCCAATCAGATGGAAAAAGGATGGATTACAGTTAGTAGCCCCAAATCACACTCTTGATTAAAGTAAGCCCCCACCAGCACAGAGAACAGACCCATTTACCGCCCTACATTCCTACCACAGGGTGCCCTGCATGCGCGCGAGCAACTTGATCACTTGCAACACTTCAATACTACTCTCCAATCATTGTTCTAAGTGCAGCTAAGCGCAGAAAGTGCTAGGGCAATGTTTATCTATGGAAGCCCTATCTTCGATACACCCAGCTTAGTTATCATACCTATGGGCAAGAACAAACATTTTATATATGCAAGAACAAGCGAGAGCAAAACGAGAGAGAAATGAGCAAAGATTTTGCTGAGAAATTTTCTTTAGTGAGTCATTTGGCAAATGCATTTCATGGTATCAAGTATATCTCACTTAAAAAAAGGAGACCGGTACACAAATGCACAAGAAGGGCCAGAAATTCCCATTTATAAGCCATTTTAAATTCTCCTTCATTTGTGGATGACTAACAGCACTGACACTGCACACAGGAGCTTTCTGAACAACTTGCAAATTTGTTTGATTATACTGAGAAATTCACACATTCTTTGATTGTTAAGCTTTTTAGTAGAAGAGGGAAAAAAGAAAGCAAAACAACATAGTACCTAGAAACAGAAAGGTGGCTAAAAGATGAAGATATCTTATTCCTTTGTATCTCCATTTACTTTTGTTTTCATCCAGTTTGAGTAACAGGAGATAAGTATTTCATATCTACAGCGGATAGCACAGCAAAAACCATTACAATTTAAATATTCACTGTGCTTGCAAGATGTGTTTCCTCTGAACAATCTAAGAGAGTATTCCCCTTCAAAACTAGTCAGTCACAAAATGAATCCCAGAAATGCTTCATTAGTGCAAGAAGAGGGAAGCTGTTGCAAGAAAATGAGAAAGCCTCTTACTACAGCCATTGGGTATTTTTTGATGGTTGTCTTTTCATGATTATTTGAAGAGTTTGAATACAATTATTTTTTTTTAGAATTATAGTCATCATCAAATGGAGAAAAATTAAATCTTTTCAAGGATGCTGCTCTCATCACATACCTTTATGTAATAAGAAATATTTTTGAAGATACCATTAAAATTATCGCATATATTTTCATTATTTTCTTCATTTTTCAGCAGCTTCAATCTCAACCATCTCAAGTTGATGAATACGGATACATTTGGTGTTTGCATTTAAACTCTTCATTTGCATCTACAGGCTTTGTGACTCTATGCATTTTGAGCCTGTCACCCACGTACCGGCAGACAGTTGCTGGCATGTACTTGAAATAAGCTTCTAGAAATGGCACTACCTCACACCACCTAATGTAGCACTCTTGCTACATCTATCATATACATCTATCATAACAAACACTTCCTGCTTATAAATGTCCTCCTTCTATCACTTGAATACTGTATACTTCATATATTTTTTTGAAGTTTTTATTTTGCAAATTTCGTGAGTCAGGTGCTATTTGCGAATTTATCATTACATGAAAATATCAACTCTAATCCCAACATGAATGTGACATGCAACCGTACAAGTCTCCATTCACCACAGCACTCCATACTCATGAAATCAACACTACTGAACTTGTTGAAAACTCCTGATTTGCAAAAGACAGACTTGCTAAATATATGGCATATACAGCATTAGGAGTTGCCTATAAACCCATCATAGTTGCTGTCATTTCCAACATGAGGATGGTGTTAAAGATGGACATGTCTACCCAGATTTGAGATACAGGCAAAATATTGATGATGACGTAAATGAGCACGTCTTTTGAAGGCTGATGATATGTGCAGGATACGTATTGTCACTGGGGTGACAAGACCCTGTATCTCAAATTTTTGCAAAAATCACTCTTTTTTTAATTAATCATCAGATAATCAGTTAAGTGATGACCTGTCCAAATCCTAGCTGTCTTACCCAAAAAAAATGAAGCCACCACGGCATGTCAAAGGAAAGGTGTTCCCATTTGTCTGACTGCCATGTTTTTTTGCTCTCCTGAACATCCGACACTTTTGAGATACAAGGTCCTGTTGCCCCAATAGCAACATACGTTTATGAATTTCAGTTATCATAATTCATGTCACAATTACCCAACATATTTCTATCATGTAAGCTGCGTTCCTCTGAATAACAACCCATACCAAGCTCACACATACCAGGTATACATATTTATCAATGTGTTTCCAAGTTAATGCTTAGATGCCTGATTTATAAATATTACCAAGAGTATCGAGCATGTCCATAATTATTACAAATACAAAATCTTACATGATGAGAGCGTTTTTTTTTTTCCTTTCCAAACACACATTTCTTGAGAACTGCAGGATAATCCACCAAACCGTACCTGATATTATAAATAAATGGTATGAACTGCCCCATCAGAAGATGACATCAAATGCAATGGGCATGATAACCCGAACACATGGGATTATGGGCGGGGTATGGGGTGTAAGGAAAGGGATTTTGATATGAGACAGGTATACTGTATTTAGCAGCATACAGTTGAGTGAGGGCATACATATTCTCCCACATGTACAAGTGTGATTAATATGGTATGACGATATAAAGTTTGTGTGACTTTCCAATTAATACACCGATGAATGAGATTCTTTCATAAGTGCAGACCACAAATCTAGCCATAATTTGCCGTGTAAAGTGTGGCAAAGTGAATAAGTTGACAGTTTTAAATTGATAGAATACTCATATGATAATACAGCATCTCAATTGCTCTTATTCATTTGCAACCACATATCCTTTGCTCAATTTTAACCTAGAGAATTCCTTTTAACGAAAAGCACCAGCTTAATTAATCACCTGCAGTGATAGTTTAGGAATTTGTATGATCATGTTGGAAAATTTGTACTTCACTGCACACTATGTGGCAGCACACACTAACATCTCATTTGTCCATCAAAACTACTAAAATCTTTTCCCGATTACACTTTACTCATGTTCACATTGCAGAAATTAAATTTCCACATAACTGTGACACACACACAAAAAAGACAACCAACAAATATGTGTTTCAATTCATGAATATATATGCCACTGACAATGTACCGGGTATTATATTATGAATTCACTCTATCAAAAATAGATATAACGAAGAAAATACAGCTACCACTATCAAGATATTACTGCTTCTAATTAAACCCATAAAAACCAACATAAGTCCTCCTCAAACTCAAAACAAAATAACATGTCACAGTAAAATTTGGTAAATTCATAACAGATAAGAAAGAGTTGATTTTTTTAATCATGAAACATATAATGTTTATGCAAAATATTTGCTGTACTTACAAATTTTGCTTGCACTCATGAAACTGGCGATGGACAACTACAAATTTGTGACATTCACATTGCGCATGTGTAAGATGTAAAACATGATACACAATATGCATTTGTTCTTTGTACGCTTGCATGAAAAGAACCAGAACACAGAAACGGTGAGGTAGGGGTGGTAGCAGGACTAGGTAACATTTGGGGAACAGATTATGGCAAGTATAGTAGGTGGTAAGATGGAGCGAAGTGGAGCACATTAAATGGGGAGTGACATACGGCAGAGCTGGGTGGAGCGACACAGATTTGGGTACATACATCACCACTTTTCTTACAGTCCTCTATTACATGAGATGATCCCGCTGTAGCTATAAAGACTGTTCCACCATCTAAAACATTACTTATATACTGTTCCACTTACTAACATTATGAGAGATTACCAACAAAGCGAGAGACAATACTCCGACACACTCGATGTAGACTTCAAGATTGTTACACAGCTTACTTGCACACAAACTGATGTTAGCTACCCTTCACCCTGCAGAAGTCTAGTCTACTCAAAATCATTTAGTGGATAAGTGATGATAACATATAGTTATATGAGCTTATAAACAATTCTTATACTGTCTTCATTTGCTTGTAAAAAAATTTCATTTTGCTCTCAGAAATGGCCCACTCAAAACTCCTCTACTCACATGCATCTGCGCTTGTCTCTTTTTTCCGAATATCGACAAGTTCCGTTATTGAGACAATAACCCTCGTAGCATTTGTTCGTTTTGAGAATGCTGGTATCGCACCGTTCCCCGCGCTTATTCTCCGGGCACCTGTATTCGTAAAGGGGGGTGGTTTGTTGGGGAGTGTCAGGTGGTTAAGTCGTAGTGTCTGCTGTTCATCGTTATTAATTCAGGTGAGGAGGTTTCGAAAAGTTCAAGGAAGAGGGCTGGGAACGAGACAGCAACTCAGCACGTACAAGCAGAAAGTGAGCAAAGCACGGCAGACGATAAAAAAAAACTCAACAGCACTGGAGGCTGGAACAAAAAGGGGGGTAGAGATTGATAAAAAAAGAAAAAAAAAGAGGGGAAACAAAAGCATAACGATGCACACACATCACATCCACAAAGGCGATAAAGTGTACTATTCAAAGGGCTAATTTCACTTTCACTGTCACACATGGGGTTTGATGATGCAGTACAGACATGGTGGGGTGGGGGCAGTCTCTCCAGCCTGTGGATAGAACTTGGATGCAGAACTACTTGTACACACAGTGAGACAGTCAAATGGTGGTGGGGGGGGGGGGGGGAGGGAGGAGTTGCAGACTCAGGAGAGGGGGGATGCCATTCCAGAATTCATATCATGAAGGCTGAGATGGACTGTGCTTAGTATGAAAATCACAAAGAAAGCAAAATGAAGCAAAAAACAAAAACAAAGAAATCTGAAAAGAAACTCAAGACTTTCGAAGGCTGCTTACTGACTGATTACTTCATTATTGTACTACTTCACATCTAAGTTTTTTACAGTCTCTTACCAGGCATTTCATTAGCACTGATTTGAATTGTTTATGTCACAATGTGCACAGGTGGTTTACTGTAACACTATTTTATTACTGCGATAAATCATTATTGTACTAAGATTATGAAATCATGAAAAATCTTATACACTTTTCTACATGACATATAGTTGTCACACAGTCACTACTAATTACATGTGATTACCAGCCACATATAGTCACTTAATATCATAAAGACCATTACAGTACTTACAAATGCAAAATTTAGAAGTGACACCACTTATAATTTTATCTGTAGCAAACTTGCACAGTAAACCATAAATTTAATTATGACAAAGACCAAAATATTTGGCATTTCGACTAGGGTCATTTCACTAAAATGATAATGTCAGAGCTACCCAAATGGGACTATACTTCAACACTTTCACTTGCATGCTTGTTAGCAAACTTTGCAAAGAATTCCCACGAAGATTTTCCCTACCCCTTCAGTTTAAAGAGTGGCATCGACTTGCATGGCCTAGTACGTGATCTGATAAATCTATCCTCTTCGCATGTGCGGGGAGGAAAAAAAAAAACTTGATCACGCCAACAAATTTGCTTGTCTCGCGCCTCATATGGCTTGCTTCCACCACACCGCGCCAAAGTCGGGTCGGAGAACAGTGGGAAGGGGTGGGGGAAAGGCACTTTAGCGAGACAAGGTCTACAAGTGCAGACAGCACGGCAAACCGGTGATGAACAGCCATTAAAACCCCATCGGCAATCCCCCCCCCCCAGCATCTTACACTGGGCAAACATTACCGAACGTGTTTGAGGAGGAAATTCAAACACTCCTTCCTTCTCGTCATCTCTCACTCTCCCTTAGAACAAAAGGTAAGATTAGACGGTAGGCTGGAAAAGTGAAAGTGTGTGAGGAGACGACGGACTGAGCAGCAGACAGGAGACCGCCAAGGATAGAGAGATGGAACAAGAAAGACGGCTCATTGACATGACGGAGGGAGAGAGACTGAGCGAAAGAAAGAGCAGCAAATAGAAAGAGGGAGAAAGACAAGGAAAAAAAATAAGCAGAGACCCAAAAGAGCCAAAAGAGGAGTGAGCATGATCTGGACTTTAATGGGATGGTAAAGTTTTCGTTGAGAATTTTCTCCATTTGCATTTTAGCACTCCATCATGAGTAGTAGTCTCTGTATTTCCTTCATCTCCCTATTTTCATCCATGTTTTTCTTCATCTCTTTCTGATCTAATCATCTTTCAAAGTATGATTCACTGTCTTGTCCTCATCTCGTCTGCTCCTTGTGTTACCTGTTTAACATTTCATTTTGCTCAGTTAAAGGGTTGGTATAGTTTTGGTTGAGATGGGGGAATTCAGGTTTCTAACTTTTTTTTGTGAGATAATTAGAAACCACTTACAAAATATGAAAGAGCATACAATTTTAGCAAGTTCTCAAAGTTTATTTGATGAAAATTGGTTTTGAATTTGGCTGAGATATCCCAAAACAAAGAGGTCCTTATAAAGATGTCACCCATCTTTCATCAAACCACTTTGTTTCATTTTGGATAAGTTCAGGAGAGGAACATTTTGAGGTATTGTGAAAGAAAGAATGAGAACAAGAAAAGTAGGGAAAGATGAGAATCACGAGACTGGGAGAGTGAGAAGTAATTACACATCTATTGAAAACAGATATATTAAAAAATGATTTTAATTGGAACTTTCAAAATAATAAAAAAAAACCTCTCTACTAAAAGGAAACTCCACATTTAGTTCAAGTTGGCTATGATTACACGATGAAAATCAAGTTAATCGAAGAGTGAAAAAGTCATCAAAATTGGACGAAAAGGTCAGAACTTTTATGTCTCGCTAACTTTCTTTTAACTGGTCTGCAGATAAATTCATACCTCCAAAAAAGCTTGAAGCATGAAACATAGATTCTTCCTTCAGCTGCATTTTAAAAGAGGAAATTTGCTATGAATTCATGCGCAGGTCTTTTGGAGACTTATAAGATGACCTCATTGCTTAATCTAATTTCAAAATGTGATTGCAATCAACATTATTATTTCTGAGAAAAAAATGAAATATGTCAAGGAATTGTGTAAAGGGGATGTAATTGTGACACCACAAAAAAAAAAAACTTAATTTCATTCAAATTTGGATGAAATTTGCATAATACTATTTGACTGGTTTATTTTATCCATTTTTTGAAAGTCAAGTTGGACATGGTAGGCTATGTTGTTTCTCAAGCAAAGGTGGTATTTCATTCTGTGTGGTAGCACACCTTTTAGCGCATACAGCAGATTATATCACAAAAAAATAGATTACTGTATGTTTCATTTAAAGCCCAAGTAGTTTGGCAACCCATTATAGAGAAAATGGAAAACAAAATAATGAAGTAAAGGAAGAGAAACAAAGAATTTGCAAAACATTATTTCCTGCTTTTGTGGGGCCAACCAGTACACTTATAGGCATAATACTAGACATAATAGGCGTGGTGCTTGAAATGTTACTTTCTCGTATACTTGCATCACTTACACTCCTCTCTACCATGAACAGTCACAGTGTGTTCTTATAACAAGTGAATGTTAGAGTGTGTACAAGTAACAAACATTTGTTGCCAAGGACTGCTTTAAAATGTACTCTTTAGTTATTTTACGTCTGTATCTTTATCAGATAACTTTAAAAAATGTGGACCAAAAAGCTATACCATTTCTACCAAGGTTTTGACAAGCACATAATTTTGTTCTTGTGCATGTGTGTAAAGCGTACTAAAATACAAGCACTCCAGAAAATAAACAATAAATACAGAAATTGGTGTATAAGAACCTTAGTGAGTTGTCATCTTCAGTACACATGATCTATAATGCAGGAAACAAAAGCTCTAGGCTAAAGGACAATAACTACACTCATACTTATACATACACTTTTAATGTTTAAAGGAAAGTATTATCAATTAATCAAGAAGAGAGTAATATATCAAGTATCAACTTTTCATAAGAAAAACCACTGCTCATTTACAGGTTAATTTAGAGGTAATTCAGCTATACTGATGTTTCTACAATTAGATTTTAGTGAGTGAGTATAGGTAAGAATTGTGGCATTAGAATACGGTGGACAGACTTATGAAGATGTACAGGAGTGTGAACATAGCAACCATATCTAAGTGAACATAGTGCAGATATGGGAGATGATATGAGAGAGGTACAGAGTCGTCTTTAAACACAGATCCACAGTGACATTGTAGACACAGGAGGGGGAAAATGGGATCTTCCCACACGTTATGTACAGAGCTGGAATAAAGAGAACCCCTCCCCCTTTAAAACACATTGAATTTATCATGACAGTAAGGGTTTAAAGGATGAATTTGGAATGTTTCTCATTATGGCAGCTATGCATTAGAATAAAACCCCCATTTTTTGTACTCTATAATGGTAAAAATGATGAAGACTGACAATTCTATTTGAACAAAATTATAGGCATACTAAACTGCCTAAACTGCCTAACAAATTTGATCCCTGATGCTATCACTGGTTGAACCAGAATCCATAGTAAAAAGCAAGTACAATTGAGTGAAGCCATTTTGTATCAACAGTGGATATGGCACTCAATATCAATGAGAATATCATATGACATACACAGCTTTGTTTATAATTTGATATCATATTTGTGGTAGACATTGCAGAAACTTGGATTTTATGTCTTTTTTGGGGGGGGGGGGTGGGAGGAAGGTTGTTACAACAAACTCAATATCACTAAAAGCTGGCAGCATAAATCTTAAAATCAGACTCTTAACACTTTGGAATGTACTTTACATATTGATTGGCAATGATGGAAGAAACACCATTTATTTTGCAATCCCCTTGATGTCTTTTATGAAACTTTTTCCTCAAATATCTAAAATATATGGTGTAAGATCTGTGCCAGTTTACAGGATTCTTTTTACCAGCTTGTAAAAACCGATGACTGATTGACTAAAACAGGAAAAACAAGTATGAGGCTGGAATCACAGCTACCAAGTTTAAATTAATCTAAATCTTACCCATGAAAGTTAAGGCATGTTTGATAGTATACCTTAGTCCCTGTTTTCATTTACAAAAAAAAAAAATATACAGGCCTATGTGAAAGTGAAAAAAATAAATTGGAAGTATAGACAGTTCTTGCAAAAATCATACATGAATGAGAAAAGGTGATACAAAAACGATGTGAGAGTGCAGATTTTGATGAGTTCGGTGATGTGTCAATTCTTTCTCTCTTCTCGTTCCAAAATGCATCATGATTAAAGAGTGCGCAGTAATCCATAAATGCTCGAGGAAAACATATGATAGCAGAAAACATAAACAAAAGGCATTAAAGGATACATACAAATTAAAAACTCATAGATTCTGCTCTCTTGCAGACACAAAACGAAATGCATAACTCGTATGCTCCTCTTTTCGTATGACCTTAATATGCGAAGGCGACATATCAGGAAGAAAAAAAAAAGAACAAAAACACACCACAGCATCTCTGTGTGGTAACACCCAAGCTAGGGATAGACATACTCCTGGTGTCAAATTTTATCAAAAGAGAGGAAATATTGGTGTTCATGAAAACTGGAATTGTTATCATTCGCCAGGCATGCATGCACTTATGTTAAAGTCACACACAGAGCAAACTTAATTGGCATAATTTGGCGCTCCCATATTTTTTTTTTCTTTTCAAATTCCAGTCACTTTAGGAGGAGCCAGTATAGCAAACATCATGCAATGCAATGCACGTATATCATGCTCAGATACAAGTACATGCGATGGTCAATTTGTTGATTGATGGTGTGTGCACACAGCCATGCTAATGTGACGTTGGCATAGCAGAATACAGGCATGCACAATTACAGTCTGGAAAGTGCAGTGAAACATGACATATATCCTGGGTTATACATCTTTTGAATTTGAAAAAAAAAAAAAATCTGTGAGTTGAAATTACCACATTTAAATAAGAAGCTGCCTCAGTAAGTGGTATATACCTCATAGTCCCTTTCATCTTTTTTGGGTTTTTTTTCTCCACCTTGGTCCTTGCACATGGTGAGTGTGAATCATTGTGCGATTCTCAAATTGAAGCCTCCTCTCCCCAAATTTTGGATGAATTGACAATAAAAAAAAATGTAAATTTGGTTTTCATGAATATTTCATATTTACCCCTCTGTCTGGAAGTAATACTCAGATTATGTAGCTCCATAAAAAAAAGAAACAAAAAAAAAAAGCAACCTGAAACGAATGAAAAATGTGGAACTGATTTCATTGTTCCAAATACAATATCAAAGAAAGCTCCACTGAGCTGCGAGGCATAATTTGGACCTGGAAAGGGATATTAATCTCACCATATGCCAGTTTAATCAAGAGAAGAACAAATTATGTGCACACACTAATTTTCACATCAATATTCGTAGCATCTATTCTTAGCTCATTCCATGTTACAATCGGATCATCAAATTTAATTCCAGGTAGAGGAGATGGAGGCTGAGTTTTGCAGGTGGAATGGTTTCGAAAAAAATATTGCCCCCTCACATCTTGTTATTTTCGCTTTCTGTAATCTGCATTACATAGATCCATGGCATATGAATATTTCAGGGCAGCTACGTATTGAGCTGAATGTTAATTCATGGCATTTGATGTGATATGCCAAAAAATTATAATAATGCGATAGCTGAAATAAAGATAATATTGGCAAAAGGCATGGTTGAACTGAATTCATTTGAATCCAGCATTTATCCAATATCTATACGGCTGATTATCATTTATGGCATGAATATAATCTATTATTCCATTGACGGAGTATATAAGCAGACAAAAACTAAATGTCTGTGAATTAAACAAGCATGTTTATTAAACACAGCAAATTTCTGTTATTTCATCTGGTTAAAATATCAACTTGAGTAATGGGGAGTGAGTGTAACAGGACAAAAAAAAAATCTAGGTGCATCGGGAGAATGGGGGTGCGGTGGAAATGGCAGTGCAGAAAAAGAGCAGTGCTAATTTCACTGTGCAACACAGGTGCAAGGGATTGCAGTGTGGTTGTGTGTGTGTGTGTGTGTGTGTGTGTGTGTGTGTGTGTGTGTGTGTGTGTGTGAGTGTGTGTGTGTGTATGTGTGTGAGAGAGTGTGTGTGTGTATGTGCACATGTGTCTGGGTAAAAGCATCATGTTTCTAAACAACTGCAATGCCATATGCAAACATGTCTATGCATAATATATATTTTTGTACACACAAATTTTTTGTATCTATGTAATATAATAAATCTCTCTCCCTTTTATCTCTCTATTTATCTATCTATCTATCTAGATATCTATTAATTCACCCATCAAGCTATATAACAGCAAATGCACTCATAATAGAAAAACACAATTTTCATTTGCTTATATTAATTTCAATTTAAACACATGATCTCTGATCTGAACCACTTCATGTTTAAGCTGTAGCATGGCAAAGTATCTATTTGCTGCAAATGAATATTTTTTTGTTCAATACATCGCGATCAAAATGCTCTTTAATATATCATATGAATAAAGATCAAAACTATCTATACAAAGATCAATATATAGCCCAGTATATTGATCAACATAGTGATTGGTGTGGTGATCAATATATCAATGAGCCCCACTGTATAATTTCCCATTAGTTGCCTATAAAATGTAGAACAAACCCTGGGGCTCAATAATTTTTCTTCAATTTGGAAAAATGCAATGCATCAGTAGAATTGATTGATTTAAAAAAAACCCACCTCAAATCCAGATTTACAGCCAGTATATGGTTTAATCCCTGATTAGAGTAATCCCTATAGATGCTAAATCACCCAAAGAACACCCAATCCCACATACAGTTCCACCGCCCCTCTTCCTCCATCCCCCCCACCCATTCCTGCAGGGAACAAACACAACGTGACTCTCAAACACTTTCTCCTCCACCGAGGCTCCTCCACTGAGGCTTCTCCCCTCCCATCCCCGTCGCCGCTCCCTCACATCCCCTCATCAACTCATCTCTACCTGTCCTTGGAGACGATTTGTTTGCCCGTGGTGCCGACATATCTCTCTCATCCATTTGCGCATCGGTCCCGAGCTTTACACTCATATGTTTTCATTACTCTTTCTCCCTTCTTTTTTTTCTTTTTTTCCCCCTTCAATCCCTTTCTCCCCACCTCACCTATACATCTATCCTCCTTTCTCTATTCATTAATTTCCCAGAACCATCCAAACACTTCATCATCATCGTTCATTCCCACAATCAATTGGTGGTGCCACGCACATGCTCTGACTCACTATCATACACAGGTTCTCACAGTTATTTTCCTCCCTTTTTTTTTTCCGTCTTCTCCCTTATCCCCAACAATACCTGAAACTTCAATTCTCCTCCTGATTTCTATACTTTCCAAGCAAAATCAATGCCTTCACTTTTTTCCTCTCTCATCTCTTTGCCGCACATTATCTTGAATTCCCATCTCTCCTGGAAGACTTATATTCTTGTCTGTGACCTTACGAACTACATCAGTGATCTGATTTTCAATAGGGTTATTCATTAACTCTACAAGAGCAGATGAGCAACACTGAATACCGCTTCTATCCACATGTCCATCTATCTCTTCACTTCCTCCCCCCCCCCCCCCCCCCCATCCTCCCCAATCCTCCTCCCAAGACTATTTTCTTCTCCATCTCTCTCTTTTACATCTTGGTCACATATTTTGATGTCAGGAGAGAGACAACTGTTTGACAAAATAAATCTTGGTCAAAAACTTTAACAGCTTCAAACTACCCTCAGAAGACCTCCCCCCCCCCCTTCCTCTCTATCCCTCTGGCTAGTTAGCAAATTTTCCAATCATAATTATCCACTGTAAATTCTTTTATGGTCTTTTGCTCTCTTGCTCTATATCTAACTTTCTTTCAATTCCTCCATTCCACGCAGAGTACGCAAATGATACCGAGACATGCAAAACGTCTCGACCAAAAGGTGATCTGCACATACACAAGACTATGCTGATTCTGTTTCCTTTTAGGTGCCCTCCATGGTAGGAGGATGCTATTCACAGTACATCTTATGATGCATTGTTCAGTTTGTATAGGGAAAATCAGCCACAATGTTTTCATATCCACAGCATCACCAAAAATCTTCCTACACCCTTAGCTGCACGTGTCATGTCCATATCTTCAAATCAGTTACCATCCTACGCATCTTCCTATAAAAGCACAATGTGCCTCTACTTTTACAATAGTTTTTTTCCTAAATAAATTTGTGTTTACAATTATGTTAAGCAGAATTGAAACACTTACAGCATGACCTGCTGATTATACTATTTTGTTTCAATTTTGATTCAATTTGAATGGTGTATTTCCACAAATCAAATCAAACCAAGAAATAATGCTCTTGTGCAGGAATAACAAATTATGCATGGAAACACTGCATTTGTGTGTTTGCCATGAAACTTATCAAAGAATATTTCATCATCAATATTTTGGAAGTCTTATGGCCAGACAGGAGCATTAAACTGCATTGCAATTGATGCATCGTAGTTTCAGAGTGTGTGATGCCTATTCTAATTTGGGGAACAGCAAAATGGGAGTATTCAGTTTGCTTTATTTATCTTGCAGGGCTTCAGAGCTTTAAAACCATTTGTGATGGATGGAATATGACAAGAAGAGGGTAAACAAACACTGAGAACCAGGTGTCAAAACTCAAGACTCCCTGAAAAGCAGCCGGGGGCTGCCCGTGACTCATTCCATATCATAACAATCTGCTTTATTTTCGAGATTTAAGAGAGATTTCTTCCTTCCTTGAGGCTTTGATACGTTTGAATAATATTTCCGACTCTACTTTCCAACACCTCCCCCTCCCCAAAAGTGAATTTATGGAAAATTATTGCCACGTCCGTTATATGCTTTTCCTTTTTCTTGAGGTCAAAACATTCTCAAACTCTCCTATTCCAGTAAATATGTGCTGCATTGTAGGAAAAAACAATGACAGACCAGTTAATGATGCAGTTGGTTTTGTATATGATTTGAGGAAATGACCACCAGTTTGTAAAGGTCAAGACAGTATAAAGAGATGGATATTGATTCATTCATAAAGACCACTGGAAATGCCGAATTTAAGCAGCCATTATGTTTCTCGCTTGGTCGCATATGAAATGGGGCCATGTCAAATTTCTTGAGACAGAGATTTACAGCAGGGGATTGTGAAATTGATGTATATATTCTTCACGTACCTGATTTTAGCTTCTTTATGGCATGTGTTAAAGGGAACTCTTACTTGACATTGAATATTGGTTATTAATTTTGCATGGTTTGAGAAGTGAGTGTCACTGTACACGCACTGCCTTTGTCTGCTCCTGTTCCACCGACTCCCCCACCCACTAACATCAGTGAGCACGGAAAACCAGATACAAGTGTATGTTACTAGGACAAAAGGTGCATGCAAGAATAGGAATCTACCATTTCCATATCTGGGGTAGACAGCTACATCCTAATGTGAGGGGGTGCATTTCTGATGAAATTTGCAACTCAAAAGTGTGAATCTGTGTGAGAGGTTAATCAAAACTTCTGATATCACAAAAATGTATGGATGAATGATTTGGGGGCAGTGGGGGTGCACTAGAAATTGTTGAACAAAATATTGGATAAACAGAAGAAGAAGGAAAAAAAAAAAGAGAAAGCCAATGGCATCTTTGGTGTCTGTAGAGTGGAATTTTGATGACAGTCAGAGACTTACTTGCAAGTCGGCTTGTCGATCCCCACGAGCTGATGGCACGTTCCACCATTTAGACAGTAATTCGCATAGTATCCACTGCAAGGCTGTGTGTGGTTGTCACTGAGAACTGTTAAGATGATAAAGGAAAAGAAAATGGCAGAACCATTGCCATTCAAAGAATTGATATATGCATTAATCATTCTAGATCATTTAAAGTTATGGGTCTTTTATAATGCACTGATTTATCCCTTAAACGCACGGGGGGGGGGGGGATTTCTAACTGTTCTAACTGCTATATGAAGGAGGTTATCAGAATATCATATTAGGCATACTCATTGAGCACAATGAATTATTTCTGATCTTTTATAATGCACTGATTTATCCCTTAAACGCACTGGGGGGGGGGGGGGGGATTTCTAACTGTTCTAATTGCTATATGAAGGAGGTTATCAGAATATCATATTAGGCATACTCATTGAGCACATTGATTTCTGATCAAGGCTTTTTCATTTGCTTAGTTTTTTGTCGTTGGTTTTTCAAGCACTCTTTGATGGATCACACATGTGTAGAAGATGGATGGTAACAAGTTCTAAAAATCAAAAAGTGTAGTTTTTGCACAAAGCTAACAAAATCACCCCTTTTACTTAATTCGATGAGCCCGGTCTTATGCATAGATGACAGAAAGGCTATTTTTCAGAAAATACCCAAAATCTGGAAATGGAACTAGCACCTGAAAAAATATTTTCAGCCCCCTCTTTAAATACATGTGGAATCAGCTGGAATGTAGCTCTTTTTAGGTTTTCTGATCATCATGACCACATCTAATGAATATGCAAAGTCAATACATTTCTTTTCTCTCCTGATAAACTGCAGGATTCCTCAACTTTAAGTTGACATCCATTTCCTTTTTCCCTTGTAATCAAATTTCATCAAGCTAGCATAGGGTATAAATAGTACGTGGTATTTTTTCGTATTCTAACAGTAATGGGCACGCACACAAATTTTAAGCACTAATGAGAGAGATATGGGCTGCACTCAAATACATGGAGACAAACAGTTACACAAGAGCAACAGACACACACATACAAGTACATCTATTAAAAGACACAAGAAACAATACAAAACTGATATACAAAGATGCACAAACTCAAACAAAATATCTACCAGACATTCTGTGGAGAGAAACTTTTAAATTACTATCCATTATCTGGACTTGATTAAGGATAATGAAGAACAATATCATCATGCTACGGCAAAATGTGTTACCTGCAAAGTGCAAAGGATGGTTCAAACTTGCTCGAATGCGCAGAAATGTTCATATCGATCAGCTTTCCAATCATCTATGACTCAATTTCAAAACTGCTCGGAGAGCAGGTGAACTTAGGGGCAGGGAAAACATGCAGGAAGAGATATCTTTGCAGGTGGAGATGAACCGGGAGAGATGAGAGGTGACAAGAAAATAATATGTCTAGGGCAGGATGCGCGTATCCGTCCGGATGTCGCCGTCGGCAACCAGACAGAAGTGATGCATCTACCGGAAGGCAAGGCTTCCTAAAATCCACCAATCTGTACCACCGTCTTTGAGTGCCATGATTGATGCCCGCCACAAGAATACCTCATGCCCCCCCCCCATGTATATACATGTGTCTATCTACATACACAGATTGTGTGGTGTGTGTGTGTGTGTGTGTGTGTGTGTGTGTGTGTGTGTGTGTGTGTGTGTGTGTGTGTGTGTGTGTGTGTGTGTGTGTGTGTGTGTGTGTGTGTGTGTGTGTGTGTGGGCACATTTAAGTGTGTACACACAGGAAGATGGAAAGCAGATGAAGCAGAAATGACAGAAGGTCCACAAAAATGTTTCACAGAGAACAAAACTTTGGATTTGCAGTGACCTTCTACAGCAAGTTAGATTGTCTTCTTTTTCTTCTTTAGTAGAAAATGGGAAACTAGAAACTACCCATAATGCTCTGTTTCATCATTGATTGAATCCACATATTCATTACCACACATTTAGAAGGCAAAGGCAGCATTCTCATATGAAATAGTTTGGATTATTAAGTGTTGCTTCTCTTGGGACACAGCCTTGGCATAGGATATCATTTTGGCTACTGCCACATGTTTATTCAGTTCAGGAAAAAAATTGCACTATTATCAAGTTTAAATATCAGGATTTTGTATTCTCTGTTTTTGGGAATTAAATGTTTCAGACAAAGTTTAGATGATCAAGTTCTGGCCTTGCTCGTAGAAGAGCCCTGCTTTAGGGAATACTCACTTCAAGCAATATACACATTGACTATCTCACTTTCTTTAAGAAAACAAGCCACTTCTCTCGGGTCTAGTTTTGTAATTTTCATTCTAAGAATAAAGTATCACTCCCACGGGCAAACTAATAGCTCATGTCAAGCATATGTCAACGTCATGATAGCGAACAACTTCCTCTTCCATCCATTTTTAAAAATAAATGTATGGGAATTTAGCTATTCCTCTTACTAAAGTGGTTACACATGAGCATTTTGTGGGCATTTCTTGCCCACGGCTCTCCATTAATCTTGTCGAGATAAGTCCAGCACTTGAGGCTTGCGAGAGCTCCTCCACTTAATAGAAAACCGGCGCTCTTTCGGATTTCTCGTGCCTCGCTTTCTGAGATGGATTTGATAAGCTGACGGCAACCACCGCGATTCTTCTGCTATCAACGGAATAAACAAGGAGCCAAATGCCTTCGAATCATGTCTGGACCATAAACAAGAGCCCCCATGCACTATCCTACCCGACACTGATATCAAAATCTCTGATGAGCATTCTTTGGTTTTTACACACAGCTCCCCTTCCCTATCGGCAAAATCTAGAGTGACCTGCATCTACATTCCATCATGTCCCAAATGGAAATTTGTCTGTGCGTAATATTCACTGCTCACATAGAAAGCCCCTCTCACCGGAAAACTAAAAGCTGTCAAAATGAAGATTGTGGGCTTTTGGGGTGGGGTGGTTGTGGAAGGTGGGGCAGGCTACCTGCGGAATATTGTATATTGGAGGGCTCTAGTAAGTGAACTGCTGATACGTAATCATTATTTGTCTCATAAATGAGTTTATGATTTGTCAAACTATCATGCACCAGCCAACATTGGGCAAGACAAAAAATATTCAATTCACCAATTTATACATCTAGACATATCTCATGTTTGTGCTCTCATGGTATTGGACCAGTTTCTATTTCATGTATAATGAATTAATTTCTTTTCATTAACTTTTTCATGACTTTTTGAGTGTGTGTCCAGATAAGGGAATAATCAAGTATAATATATAGATATATACATGTAAATATATGAAACATTTATAGCATTTATTCCTCCTGTTTCACAGGATTCATGATTATACAATACACAGGTACAGCATGGCACAGATACCACACAAACGAGCCTACCTATGCCCCTTCCTACAGCGATTTATACCGCACATCAGCAGGTTACCACAGACATGGGCATATTCATGTCAATTTCTGATCCATATCATGTGGGTGCCTCGAGTGCCGATCAGCTCGATAGGCGTAGTAGCCACTCCAAGCTCATGCATCAATTACTTCAAATCTCCCAGTGCATCACTGTATGCTGTTCAGCATGCATCTATGACAAATGCCACAGACAAACTTCATATGACATGATCTGGCTACATTCGTAAAACTAACAAAGTCTGCGATGGATACTAATGACAGACAAAAATACTCATCTAGAAAATAAAATCAGGAGGAAACACATGTACACTGCTAGCACACTCTCTACAGGATATAGATGATCCATTATTCAACAAACTTTGTTGAGGCTAAGAATAAGAAGCATGTATAAAAAGGTTACGTGACTAGGGCACTGACATGACCTCACCTGAGCAATCTCGGCCGGAGTACCGTGGCTGGCAAACGCAGACGCAGTCGTCCGGTGAGAGGTTTCCGTTCGGTCCACAGTGAAGGCCGGGGCATCGCAAGGTGTCTTGACACCGCTCCCCACCAAAACCCACAGGACATCTGGCAACCACAGAAAAAAAAACAAACAAACCATGAAGTAAACGATTAAATTTCCTTTTAATTTTGCTCATCAGAAATACTGGGTAGGGCTAACATGGATGTTCACATCCACAAGGTCAAACGTCAAGTGAAAATATTTTTTTTATATATATATCTGGGAAATGGTTCAAGGAACTTTCATGGAACTAAGTGAATATGCATGTATTGATGGGCAGAAATTGTTTTGGAAATATCAGGGCTAAAGGTCAAACATAAAGTGAAAATGTTATAATTTCAATTTTTTTTCCTCATACCCGGAAATGGTTTAAGGTATGATGTAATTTCATGGAACTTAGTGAATTTATGTACTGATTGGCAGTGATTCTTTGGAAACTTTAGGGTCAACAATCCACATCAATTCAAATTTTTATTATTTTTTGTGTATGCAGTGCCTGAGAGTTTCTTTCTTGTTTGAATTGTTCTTGTTCGAATTGTTCTTGTTTTGTGTGAGCCTGCATGTTATTTTGATTTTGTTAGTTTACATTTGTATATTTATGTAATACTGTGTATGTATATTTTTCACTTTTGTAAAATCATTTGTAATTCAGCCTCAGGCTGCGATCAATGATTTGTTGAACAAAGACACCATTAATAATAATAATAATAATAATAAATAAACTTTAATGATACGCACACATTAAGACTATGATATCGGTATTGATCTTACATGCATTGCCTTGTACCATGCTAATGCTCTTTGCCAATTCTTCTTTCTCACACATGTCAGTCTAACTTATGCATGGAGAAAGCATCATCCCAATCCAAGACATACAGTACCAGCACTAAAGGGGTTAAGTATGCACATGACAGGAAAATACAGCCCCTTTATGTTTTTTCAAGTTTCCACTTTGCTCCACAAATTCTTTCTTCTTTGAGATTGTCAAATCTACGTCTCATCTCTGCATGCAATAGATAGTATACTATCATCCTCACTTGTTGTTGTTGTTGCTGTTGTTTTTTTGGATGGGCTGTGAAATAATCAAACCTCCAGCAACAGATGATGTGGGAAGCAGAGGATGGAAGTCATGGTTTCTTTCCCGCTAAAAATCTCATCTTCCTTTTCTCAAGGGACTACTGAGATGGGGGGGGGGGGGACAATCACACAAATACTGCAAAACTCTAAAAGACGTAATGTGATCAGGAAAGCTTGATGCCAGTTCCACAAAAAAAAAGAGAGAAAAACTGAAGGAAAGGGAAAGGATGGCAAGGTTTTCCTGGTTACGGTTTCTCCTCATCCTCTCCTGTGCAGCATAATGGAAGAGAGAAAGTGCAGGGCTGGTTAGAGTAGCTTCAACACCATGGTAACCGGAAAGAAAGCAACGCTGATTGGGGGAAATGAATTGATTTCCATCAAGAGGTGGAGCCCCGTTAAGGCTGCCACTTGTCATTGAGCCCATTACGCTCAAGTCACACCAAGAGGGGGGTTTGGTATTACCCCCACTCCCTATCCTCTTCTTCAACCACTTCCCTCTTTCTCTCTCACTCTCCATCCCTCTCTGTCCCCCTTTGTTTTCCCTGGTTCTTCACTTTCGAGTGACGCGTTATTTTGTTCCAGACTGACGTGCGTCGATCAGCTTTCAGTTAACGAGACGCCACTCGACAGCCCCACCAGAGCCTTCATCGAATCACTGGTGGTCGGAAGACACCGGCGTCTGCCCAGCTCAGGCTCCCATTTGGAGCTAATCACGCCGGGACTGGACAAACCGGGGGCAGAAATTGGATATTGGAGTAGGGAGGGATGGAGGTGGCACGAACTTGAAGTGGAGCGGAGTGGAAAACGGGAGGTGAGGTGGGGCAAATTTCTTGCAAGATGAGGGAAAGGGTGGGAATCTTCCTTTGCTGATCCTGAAAGTGTGCAGACATGCTCTTTTTCCTTATGTCTACAGTCAATATTGAAGTTACAAAACGTTCTCTCTCTCCTCGCACCAAATCCATCACAATGGATGCACAGTACAGAGTACGTAGTGGAAATGTCTGCATCAAGTGATCGTAAGAATACATAGCCTAGAAATGAGACAGAGACAGAGAATGCTTGCCATATCGGACCAAGAGAGGTAACATGAAATGGATGAAGAGGAGCGAGAAACGGGACCAAAAGGTACCAAAAAGTATCACATATGGGCAAAAGTAGCAGGAGAAGACAAACAGAGAGGGGGAGGGGGAAGAGCAGAAGGGGAAGGAGGATGGGTGAAGGGTGATGAGTTGAAAGGCAAATAAAGATGAAGAAGAAAGAAGATAGTAGAAGAAAAAGAGGATGAATAAGAAGACAAAGGAGAAGAGGATGAGGCAAAAAAGATGATCATAGATTACATGCACTAATATTAATGAGATGCACAATTTCAGGGTGCTGTACTTACGTGCAGTTCAGAGTTTGGGTGCCACCGGATTGTTCATCGTTGCTGGGTATCAGCGTGCACGTCCCACCATTTTCACAGAATGTCCCTTGCTCACACGCTAGAGCATCGCCGTCTGAAAAGAAATGTGGGCAGAGGAAGAAGTAGAGAATGAGGCAGTGCAAATCATCTCCCCAGCCCCACTTCCTGCACCTTCGTCAGGGGTGTTCACAGCAAAATAACCAGGGGGGGGGGGGGGGAGGCCAGTCAGAAGTGTCCTTGAATTATACGTCCGCAGGATATAACGACATACTGCGTGATGAGAGTGAGAGTGTGATGTGCCATGTGTCATCAAGTCTTCGTGGACAAATGGAAGAGCACAACTTGAGTGGAATCAAAATAAAAGACATCAGCAGACATCTTGTCACACCTCTTCTAGATCCATCTCAAGAGAGCTGTCCCCATCCAGCACCATCTCTCTTCCAGATAAAGCCGTTCACAGAAACAGAATTGCATCCTACTATGAAACGAGGTGTCGTCAAAGCAATTTTAGATTATTGGCCCAAATGTACAATGGGGAAAAAGGGAGAGAGAAAAAGCAAATTCAATGACTACAAATACACTTGACATTACTTGTAAGAGGGAGGGACATATCTAAAATAGCTAGGAAATGTTTGCTGCCACTCAAGGGCTTTTGTCTTGCAGTAGGAAAACAAAGCTCAAATTCATGAAAGCAAAACCCAACTCCTGCTAAATTGCTAGTGAATGCTTTCAAACATTTGGTCACAATTGGTCATGACCACTCATACCACACTCTCAGAATAATGCACAAATCGTAACAATTCCACTAGTGATTCTATCTTGTACGAGAACTAAATAATTGCGACAGCAAAAAGGCTGGAGATACAGTAGTAGTTATCAGTCAAGGCAATTTCCTATTTTGCAAATTTAGTAATAAGTAATAAAATAATGATTATGTAATGTAAAACAGATATATATATAACCTAGTCAAGATACGTCTAACCAGGGAGGTGGGAAGAGCTCCCACATCTCTGGTCTAACTTTAGTCACCTTCAAGGAATATAGGTCAGACAATTCAAAAAGATGTTGTCTTTCTGGTCAGCAGTAAACACTTGAATTCATCACACCTCCGATGCATCTCCATAAGAGGTGTTGACCTCTGGCTCACCAGTCGCTGAAGGCAAGACCTGAAATTGTCGGCTAATTTCCGCAGCTTGCAGCTATACCGGTATGTATGATCACGCTCATGAAAGCTTCCTGGCTTGTAATCTACCTCGTCATATTGCACTGAGCGACGCAGGATGTAAACACTAGGGGGACGGGGGTTGGGGGGGGGGGGATTTGATGTTTCCCACCTGGACAAGTAATTCATCTTTGGACTAAATTACTCATGTTGAGCTTGATTACAGAGCCTGACTGTATTTTGGCACTTGACTTAGATTTATTATCTTCTATATCCATTTGACTGGCACTCTCTAGTAAAGCACATTTTGATGTGATACAGCAACATGAGAAAGTCCAATGCTGCTGATGTTGGAATTACTAAAATGCTCATATCTTTGTTGTCCATTCAATTCACATTTTCACTTTGATACATTCAGTATCTACCAAAGACAGCTTTCAGCTTTTATCTGTCAAAATGCAAACTGACTACAAAACTTACATAATGGTTTTCACATTGACATACTAGTTTCAAAATTACATTAATTCATATAGTGACAAGAGTAAAAAATGATTATGTTGCCTCAGTGAAACCAAAAGGAAGTTAGATGCAGATGATGTCAGTGGAGTTAACTCCTTTTAATCCTCAACTTGCAGTATGATTCCCAAATATCATTTGGCCCAGTCTACATATAAATGAAATGGTATTAATGGGTGGCCTACACGTACAGCATTCTTCTTGTAAGATGGTGGGGTGGGGTGGGGTGGAGGGAAAGGGGAGTTGTGCCCTTTTGTCACTGAAATCTACTCTTTGCTAATGCCAATGTCTGTGAATAGGAGGTAACTCAACAGATCTGTGCTACCAAATTGCCATTGACATGGAACTCTCATACCACTACTGCTCCCTTCCTGCCAAGCAGAGAGACATTAATGCTGCACTCGATGGTTTAACTTGGCCAACCTGTGCCAGTAAAATTACACAGAGAAATTATCTCTGAATCAGAAATCTCCCATTCTCACATTGATGGCGGATGGAGAACAAAAATGTTGAGTCAAAGGAAGATAGCACTTGAAAAAAAAAGTGCTCTGTCGCACATATCAGATTTTGTGAGGTTGTCATAGCAACAATCACAGGGCCTGGTAAATTGGATCAACTGAGATAAACATCCCACCCTATTGTAACCAATTCATGAAGCAACAAAAGAGAGAGAGAGAGAAATAAAAAGAAAAGAAATGCTTTTCTTTTCAGAGTGTTCTTTCTACAGTCCACATTTTGACTATCGGAGCATTTGACGTATTAGATGTAATTACTCAAGTCGCAAGAATCATTATTCCACTCCTATGTAAGAAAGATGAATGGGGAACAAGCAAAGGGATGCAAATTTAGCAAACACAACAGATCAATTATTCAAAGTTCAATTATTATCTTTTTAATCGTAAATTATCTCCCATGCAGCATCTCGCACTCTCTCCTCGTGTTTTTGACAATGAGATTAAGACTGATGGTGTAGTTGTTGGGACAAAAAGAACCCAATCACATTTACAGTTTGCCAACAAGTAAAACTGGTTTGCTAGCGAATAAAACAAAAATTATCTATATAAGAAATGACTACAGTTTCTTTCAAGCTTAGCCCGAGGTAGGTTTGCTCTTATAACCACAGAAACCATGATCATGACTTAATGATGACTATGATGGATGATGGATGACTACAAGAATGCCCCACCAGTGCATGACATTTAAATTACCAACGCCTTCCGGTGAAATGTCATCTTTGCCAATATGAGCATCTTCTAATTTATATCATAACTTGACTAAAAAGTTACACTGATATTTTTTTCCTTTTTCTTTTAACACCTGTACATTCATATCACATGTCTAGGATGAGACAACATTATGACCGGCGAGTTTACATTGTCTCGTTGGACATCATCTTTATACTCGGAATTGGTAGAGATGAAACTAACTGGATGTGTAGAGATAGTAGCTATTTGTTTCGACACTTCTTGAGCAGGCGGTTGTGATTGCACAAGCTACATGTAGAATCTTGATTCCAAGAACTGAACCTGATGTATACAGTTACAACTGCACACCGTATCTTCCTTTTCTCTTCTTTTCAGTTCCTCTTTCCTCTCATCCTCCACTTCACCACACCCGTTGGACCTATAGCACACCATTACCTCATAATTGGAGGTATGATGCACGTCTGCCAGCCGCTGAAACATTATCTGCAGGGAAGCAGCGGTTTCCATGGCAATTGAGACATTTTTTCATCATGTAATGGATAGGGATGTCGCAAACAAAAGCAAATGCTCTCTCTCTATCCCCCGCTTGAACGCGAACAAGCTAAATGCCATTTTCAGATTCTTTTCTGCTCTTTTTTTCTTCTGCCCCTTCAAGGAGAGAATAACCGCGTAAAGCAACCATCCATAAGTGCACACGCAGGAGTCTTGACCTTGAAACACTGAAATCATGTGCTGCTCTTTTGGCCACACAGAATCGCTCCATTTGTTCAATTGCTACTTCCCATGGTTGCTTTGCAGTCTTTTCAAAATATCCTTTTCGTTCACCATTGGTATAAAAAAATCCTAAACACAATTATTTCAGTGCCTCTTTCATAAATATGCTATCAACTGATTGTGTATCTGAAAATTGTATCTGATTTTGACATTAACTTGCTTGTGTAAAGTCATCATGATATTAAATAATATTACCATCACTGTCGAATTGTCAAACTTGCAGTCTATAAAACATGTACATAAAAATATCTATGAAATTAGCATGTAGACTAAAAAAATTGCCAGACGATATGAAGCTAACAAACTCTCACATTCACATTTCCTAACATTTCACCCTTAAACATTTGAACTACAGGCGGGCTTCCAAAAAGGTCACATACCTGTACCCTCACAAAATTTGGCACTGAATGGTTATGCAAACCAAATTATGTTTATTGTTTAGACGATTATGACAGAAGAGTTTGATAACACTTCACATTTTGTTGCTAGAAATGTTGGACCCAAATCCATCACCTTGGCAGTGCAGACTCCACTCCCTCTAATGATGCGGCACAACTGAAGTAAAATGTCTAGGTCACCAGACAAGAGAAATGACAATGCCTGGAAACGAGTTAACACACAACCCTCATTAAACCTGACAAGATCATGCACAAAGTGGGGTGCCCACTGTGTGTACTCCTACATACTGACATGGGTGCATAGCTGGCATGCCATACATACCTCTCTATTTGAAACTTGGGGTAAAGTTCCCCAATGAATTTTGCAGATCTGATGAAATGCCAACAAAAAGCTACCAACTGTAACACATGCATGGCTGGCATTCAGCTGACTCACTGATCAATATAAAAGGTCAACCAAATCATTCATGTGAAAAGAAACACTCTTTTTAGCAAAGGTTTTTTTTCTTCTGACAACCAGAAAGCTTGGTCGACAATTACCTGACATATTAAAAACAAATATATACTATCAATAAGTCAGTAACCTGGCCTAGTCCTGTTTTTACTCCAAGAATCTGTCTTGCAATGATTGTTCGTTGCTATGCCAGGAAAACCTACAATTAACTTTTAGCAAGCTGGCATTCTGTTATGGAAGATCTTCTTCTTTTTTTTCAAAGGAAGGAGGTATGCCAGAAAATGTAAAATTTTGATGTACATGTGTCATTTTCAGCATCCAATCATACAGTCATGTGATCCAATCAACTAATTCCTTCATCTCATATCTAAGGGGAAAGAAATTGAAGAATTAACAGATCAACATGAGGATTTCTTTCAATTACAAATCAAAATAGAAATGAAGAACAATTGCATAATCACAAGCTAGCATTTGACTGCATTAGAAGCAAATTTGGATCATTTGAAAAAGTAATCCAGATGTAATTATGGCCCTAAATGCATTACATTGTCAGGAAAAAAAAATACTTAAAAGGCAGGAATGCAACACCAGTCTATTAATCTTAAATGAACATAGGGTGCAACAAATATGTACTGCCAATAGTTACATTATATGATATGTAGTCAAGGGGAATGCAGATGCTTTTAAATGGGTATCATGATTTATAGCCTCCTTTACACTAATCCTTCCCTTCCCCCTCCCTGGAGAGCTAACCAATACTTTTATTTGAGTACTGTAAAACATGATATATTCCCGGCACGAAATTTTCGCGAATTGGAGCCGCCGGCCTTTTTTTGTGGCATGAAATGTTCCCGAATTGCCACTGGCGTTCAATGCATATAGTGTAGACAAGAAATTTCGCTTGCATTTTAATTTCGCGAATCTTGGCGCTCGCGAAATTCGCGAAATTAAAATGCATGCGAACATTCCTCATTTGACAGTATGTTTACATACAATGTACTCTACCACCAACAGTTCAGTGAACCCAAGCACTAAAAAATCTGAGCCCACTTCTGTCATAATGTCATTCCAATGCCATAGCTAAATGCACTGCATGAAGCTAGCCTGAGGTAAGGCTTGCCTGACAAAGCCACATACAATGCATGCAAGGCGAGTTCTGATGACAGGGATGGAATCAAGATGTATTTGAGAGATTTAAACAGATTTGGTTTGAACCTGCCCACTGGCATCTAGTGATGATCATGCAAGCATACCACACAACCGGTTGAGCATCTGTAGTCCCGTTCACACACACCTGAAATCACAGGTTTTCAAAACTTAGATCTTTTTGAGCGGAAATAAAAAGAAAATAATTTAACCCTTGCAAAACACATCACAATGAAAAAATAAAATCAATCCATCCTGATCTTTTTAAATCCTCCACCACAATTTGCTTCACATGATGTGTATCAACACAAAGCCAGAAACAAACAAACAAACGACAACTTGAATTTTTCAATTCCATGATGCAATTCACCACACTGGGTTTATGTTCCAGTCACTGAACAGGCGTGCACACTTCGCTTGCAGCAGACTGACCTTTCTTTCATTTCTTTTCGTTTTTTGGTCATGTTCAAACAGTGGCAAATAAGATCCATTTTTTGAAACACGATCTAAAAATCAATACATCTTGAGGATGAAAGAGGAATATTTGCCATTTATCTGTAGGTTAAAATCTAATTCTCCCCCCTCCCCCCACTCCAATCCTGGGGTACACAGGCACAGTGAGCACCAATGAGGTGACCAATGCCGGTCAAAAGCCTTTTATTCCACACCTAGAGGCAGACGGGGGGGGGGGGGGGGGGGGGGCACCGGGCACGCAATTTTTCTAAGAATAAAAGAAATAATTTAATTTTCAATTGTAGTGGCACCAGAAAATTGCACTGAAGCCTTTTTGTTGTTGTTGTTGTTGTTGTTTTTCTTTTGCTTGTCAGCCAATAAAACCCAGAAGTAGCACGAGAAACGTAATCATTGCACGGGAGCCCTTTTTTTCCCCGCTTGTCAGCTGAATAAACCTGGAAGTAACACCAGAAATATTTTTTGCGCCCTCCCCCTCCCTTTACGGAATTCCTGGATTCGCCCTTGACACCCCATCCTCCTTCTCCTATTTTCTCCCACCCCATCCCTCCATGTTTGCTAAACTTTCATGATCTCAAAGCCATATATATCTTATATGCCCATATATACCAGTTTACTGCCCTATTCAAATCTTTATGCATAATTCCTTCACAAAGGCTACCTGAGCCAACCTCCACATTTACCCAGAGGCTCGTCTGAACAAGGAACAATCAACATGGACAGAACGAACTCCGACTACAAAAGTGGATGTGAAAGAAGCGGGGTGTATAAATATCTCACGGTCACTGGGGGTCAGAAACATAACATCTTGGGCTATAAAGACATGACAAACATCGGCAAACAGCTCCAGCGGAGTGGATCACCTTCTTTTTTACAGTGGAGAAAAACATGCAAATATATTTTTAGTCACATTTATGTGCATTGCATACTTCAGAATTCCTCGAGAATGCGTCACAACTCTCTACAGCACAGGTATGCCACGCAGAGAAAAAAAATATATCATCATCTGCTTTCCCGTTGCCCACGGCGACATACCACCGAGAATCCGGCTGTGATGGTAATGGACATGGTTAAGGCTAAATTGACCACAAGAATGTGGGTATCAATGCCTGAAGAAATGTTGCATTGGCCTAATGCACAAATTGCTTGCTGCAATTTTATCATTAAAAAGAGAGATCAACAGATAGCCCACGGTTCGACTAAGAGTACACATTTTAAGAGGCAAACTGGACAATTTGGGGATCATATGAGATAACTGAAACAATTTATTTAGTATTCACTCAATAGCATTGAATCCTTCTGATATTTAATAGGCAAAGCTGAAACCATTTACACACAGGGATGGTAAATTTCAGGAATAAGGGTGGGAAAATGGCAAGACATTCTTTAACATCTGACAGAAGATTAGGCATTTTCCCCTGCAAACATTAGTCTTGTCAATTCAAATGCTCAGCTCCCTCATTGACATCAGATCATGCAACTGGTAGGGGATACAACATTAATCCTGGGGGGATTTATCAACAGCACATGCAATCATGACAAACGACATCATTGAGTTCGAATTGTAATAATATTAAGCTCTAAGAATTGTTAAAACAAACAAGGAAACAGTTATTGACTATCGAAGCAATAAACTTTTGAAGCACTATCGTCAGTTATACCAGCAGTGACTACGGAGAGTGCCACGCACTAGCAGTGCACTGTGATTGGCTGAAATTAGCAGGTCATGTGACTTCATCAATACAGGAAAAAAAAAACAGGGAGTACTACCACTTGCTATCTCTAACATCACACAACTGTCATTGAGGTGTTGAGAGAATTTCTGATGGAAAGCTACTAAAGAGTTTTTTTTTTTTTTCAATCCTTTAGGACAGATGTTTTCATTATTTAGTGAGTGCACTCGGTATAGGTACTTAACAAAAGTTAAGCTTTAAAAACTTTTGACAAAATAGACCAATTTATACAGGTATACTAGGATTAAGGACATATTCATTTATAGGATTTACAATGAAAAACATAGAAGCGGTATCAGGGAAAATAAATCGAAGCAATAGCTTGCTGGACTATAGCCGAGTTTGTTTGTTTATCTGATCCAGCCGCCACTCGACAATGACTTCAAATTTCACAAATGAGGTAATTTAATGAGCTTTTCCGGAAACTATTTGTGCACGCAAGCTGATTGTTGTAAATAGTTTAGTGCTAGCTACATCTCATTATTCACAGTAATTATCTGGTCATCATTAGTACCGGTGCACCGCACCGCTTGTTAGATTTGCTGGAGTTAAATGGGAGATTAGGGAATAGCATTAGAGTGGGTGTAAGGGGTCTTTTGTGAGTGCGGCAATTATTCTACTGTACAGAAACTCTTTAATTCACTGCTCTAAAAACAACTTAGTCATTAGGGTACAAATGATCTTGTTTGGCTATTTCATTTTTTTCATTTCGGCATCACAAGACATTGTCCTCCTCTATTAGGACTATTCACAATAAATGAAATTTATTGCATTGCAGAAATCTCATCATAAATCTGCCTTGACCAAACACAAGAATAATTTGATTTTGGTAAGAATTTATAAAATCTAATATTCCTTCTTGTAATAGAAGAAAGCATCTTTTCTTAGTTTCTTTTTTTTGGCCAAAATTTATCAAAGTTGTAGGTGCAAAAAATCTTTCTTTTCATTATGGTTGCTTTACTATTTCCGACTATCACATGACACTGGTAATTTCATACACAGCTACAAAGAAGTAGCCATGTCTTAACCAATCACAACATTGCAGAGAGGGCTCATTCACACGGCAAGGCTTTGAGGGCAACCCAGAACAAATCATGATGAACCTTTGGCAGAGCTATAGGACAAAGAGCACAAAAAGGTTGGGAATTTACATCCAACAAATTTTGAAGGGTACTGAGATATTTATTTCTTGTGCTAGTGCAACTCATTTCAGTTTTGGGGGCAGCATTACATTACTACAGTGATGAGAGTACCAAATAGCTGACTCATAAGCTGCTTTTTAAGCTCTTTTTGTGCCGAAATGAAACAGTTTGTCACTGATTGTACGGTCAACTGTTTCTCTGCCCTCATCATCAAGGTCACAAAACTGACCAGTGCTGACATAGTACAAGGTAGCAGGTAAGCGGGTAAGGTTAAAAAAATCTCATGATCAATAGCTCTGGGTGCCTCATAGCCATGTATTTACTAGACTACTGGTGAGAATGGTTGCGGTGTGAATGAGCCCCTTGGACTAGTGCTGAGTTTTACGGCACCTTCGGAGTAGTCACTGCTGGTCTGCGAAGAGTCCACCGAGAAGCTGGATTCTGACTCACTGGAACAATCCTCGCCGCTGTAGCCCTCGTCGCAAACGCATGCACACGGTGCGTCGATGTCCCGCGTGCCGTGGGCGCCACAGTCCAGCTGGCAGTCCTCGGGAGGCGGGGTCCAGTCGGTGGGAAGTACCTCACTGCACATGGGTCCCCCAAATCCTGGGTGGCAAACACATGTGCACCTGTAGATGTAGAATGAGAAAGAGAGATAGTCAATCCCAGATTCACTTTCACTCTGAAACTTTGATTAGTTAGAAATCAATTTACCCGTTGAGGACGAATCCCGAGTATACTCGGGCAGGTGTCTATGGGAAATGCGTGTTGTAGCAAAATCAGCCTGTCCTCAATGGATTAACAGCGGATTGATCAATTAATCAGTTGACCTCTTATGAATTAATTCCTGCTTAAATAAATCGATGAAAATTAAATCATACCACTGACTTGGGAAAAATATTAAAACTTTCCAGCTCGGTGCATCCAAACATCAACCTCAGGGCTGCTTCCTAGACAAAAGACACAGAGTGGTACAGGGTTGCCTTTGTATGGTGTATACATCTCAATATACATGAACACATACATATGCATTTCAATCCCTTCTTATCAACATCTCTTTTGGTGGAACTGATGTAATGTACCAATGTTCATCTTTGCAAAAGATTGGACAATCCTTAAAATTATTACCACGCTCTCTCTGTAACACAAAAGTAGATGAATGAATAGGCAAATGAATAAATTAATACTGCCTTTTATGAGATGAGATGATAGAAACACAACTCATTTCATCATAACCCACTTTTCTTTCACTTTTCAATTTCTTATCACCATTTACATCTTTTTCTGACGCTCCATCCAACTCTCCATTAACCACCCACCCTCTCCTACCCTCTTTTTCCACTCATATCCATCATTATACCATCTTTTTCTGCCACTGTTATCCTACCGCAGTGTTTGTGCTCGCTCCGAACATCTCCCCCAAGTAATTGCTAATTCTGATCAGATAATCTGGGCAGCGACATTAAAACCATCCTTTTCATTAGCCGATAATGAACCGGCAAATATGCGCCCAATTTCCCCTTCGGCTCCGCCAACGACAGCGCCGCGGCAGTTGCGCAAACACGCGGTGCTAACTTCATATCTGGTCCTGACGGTGATTTCGATATTTGCACAAACAAGGCAAATTTGACTGCCGCAAACGGAGAGGAAAAATTGATTACATTTGCGTTTGTTACATCAGTTAAGCAATCAAACTCCAAATTGATTCTGCAATTGTGATGCAGACGGATCTAGCAGGAATAATTTGCGTAAATCTGCTCAGCTTCATAAAAGGAGGGTAATCCTAAATGTTTTGTTTATTCCTTATGCAACAAAGTTATCAATTAACATTAAGCCTGTCATTATTTACCCAAGACAGCACAGGCCTATATTCCTATGACTCTGACAATTATATATACAAAAAAAAAAAATACTGAATTATTCTTCTCATCAGTAGAAAGGGAAAAAAAAATCATCTTTCATCATATTTTAAGGAAGAGTTTCATTTCACTGTGCATTTATCAAATTAGTGCATTTTCATTAACCTGTATGTTTGTTTGCTTTACTTTGTGTTATTTTGTTTGTTTGTTTGTTTGTTTGTTGGGTGGTTTTTGTTTTTGTTTTTTTTTGGGGGGGAGGGTTAAAGTTGTCTAGTTTGGGATCCTCCTGGGTAAAGAAACAATGACTACTTATTCTTTACAGAGTGCCGTCGTGAACATAGAGCATTACAGGCATAATAGTTATAGACATGAAGGTAGTGTATGCACAAGCAATTTTGCTTGATACAATGAGCATATCTTGAGTGTATGTGTGTGTATATATATACATATATATGTATATATATATACATATATATATATATATAATATATATATATATATATATATATATATATATATATATATATATATATATATATATATATATATATATATATATATTTGTGCATATGTACAGTACACCTGTTGTTGACTTTGATCGAGGACCTCTCTACTGAGAGGCAATTTAAAAAAAAAAAAAGGAATCCGGTCTATTGAATGCAATTAAAGATGACATGGTGAAGTAGAAAGGCCCTTGGAGTAAGTCCAGAAAGCCCTATTAAAGAAAAAAACTGATTGACAGAGGTAACTCTAAAAAAAAGTGTCCCCATTCCAAGCGTGGTTGAGTGCATGTTCCAAGGTCCACTTCCCAACACTTCACATCCCATATAGCAGCTGTCACACTCTCTTCAGCAACTGCCTCGGAAATCCTGAATTCCGCACAGGCAAAGTATGCCACAAATGCACTTTTGTTCAATGATATTTGTATTTAAAGACAAAGTACACCTGATGACGTCTGAATGCATCTATTAAGATCCCAAATGTATGGGCCTTCTAAATAAAGACCAAGTTTGTCATCGATATAATGTAGGCCCCATACAACATGGAGCAGATGTACAAAGTATCTGCGTATCTGTGGACTGATCTCAATTCAACAGAGGAGAGAGAAATGATTTTGATTATAAAACCTGCCTATGATATATGTCCAAAGGTCTGGCAGTTCAAGCAGCCTTTGGATGACCATGGTAAGCCGAGAGAACATTGTAAACAATTGCTACATTGATCCCTGTGAATGGTGTACATCTCTGAGGACCATGGTTACTCATTAAATCAAACTCCATGATGGTGAGGTATCATATCTGTTTGGTCAAGATGTCCAGCGTAGTTTCAGAAGTATCTTAAAGAGTAAACAGAACTGGCTGTGGTCAAATGGCAACTGAAAATGTTACTTGTTATGTGAAAGCAATGCACAGAGCTACCAAAGAAAGAAAGGAAAAAAAACAAATGTAATGGAGCTTAACTGTTTTTTTTTTCTGGAGGTGCACACAGTCAGTTATCAATTATTGTATCACTGCATCACATGTATTGTTTTTTCTTCTTCTTCTCCTTGTTACAGTTATTTTGGTTTTGCATTGTCCTAATGTTATTGTATTTTCAATTTTTCTTGAATAAATAACACCAGTGGGCTTAGAAACACCCGTATAAAGAGTCATATAAATGTAATTATTATTTTTATTATTACTATTATTATCATTATTATTATTATTATTATTGTTATTATTATTATTATTATTATTATTATTATCATTATCATCATCATTATTATCATTATCATTATCATTATCATCATCATCATCATCATCATCATCATCATTATTATTAACTTACTCATTTTCATCTAGCTCGCCGTTGGACCCGCAATCTAGCGCGCACAGTGACGGCGATGACATGGATGTAGGCGACGTTGTCGTGAAGTCAGCCACGTCGCACAGTTCACCGCTGTAGCCTTCGTCGCACACACACTTGCACTTTCTCGCGTGCTGCACACCATGCTGGCAGCTTATGGCACATATGCCTGTATGATGGAAAGACAGCAGAAAACACATATCAATGAGGTATCAAGATTCGGAGTGTGACAGCCTTCAGAACAGAGAAAGAACCTCTACTCAATGAAGAGAGGGATACATATTTGACACCAATACTGAAGTATGGTGTTGGGTTGGGTAATACATGGATGATATGATGCAGGCAAAGTAACACATACTTTTGCACTAAATCCACACCCGGAAGACACATACACACACACACACGTTTTCTTCACTCAAAAAATCCTCATTTGATTTCATTCAATACTAATTATCGTATAAATAACAAGCATTCGCTCGTATGTATACAACAGGCAAATGAAAATTTGAATACCATCATAAATCATTCGAAATCAAAATTTGGAATAAAATCAGCAATTAAAATCAACAAGTCTGTTCTTTTCCCTCATACTCCTCCCCAACACACACATGCGCATGCACACAAGCACAGCCACACACACACACACACACACACACACACACACACACACACACACATAAACAAACAAGGCAAAGTCCATACAGTTCAGTTATTTTTCTGGAGGGCGGCTGCAGGTTGCAAAGGTGTTGAAGTATCAGATGGTTACATGTAATATCATACATTTTATGCAAATACAATGTATAAGAAAAAAATGTTGTGTTACATCATCTCCTGTAGATGTGAATGGAGCCTGAGGGCACAGAGGCACATATCCAAATCAGAGATATTAAACTCAAAGAGAAAACCTGGGGTCATGCTCAAGTCATATGTTTAAGCATGCACAGTCTAGCAATTCAAAGCGTTTTATTCCGCAGCCGAGTGATTTTTTTGTGTGTGAACGGTGGTAAATGAATTTGATATTTGCTATGGATGCAAAAACTGATAACTCGCTGTGTGAACTCAGCTACATTCAGAGTTGTGTACTTGATTGACAGACCATAGGGTTTTTGACGCAGCTGTTGAATGAAATGTTCGAAGCAGTACGTGGTCAGCAAGAAGACTTGTTACAGAGTCTGAACACACTGTAACTATGCATCTGGAATTCCGCATTTTAGAAATGTAATTACAAAACAAGTTCCTTGCAAAAGTCTGAAACCCTTCTACATGTTAGAACTCCTCCCTATACATTATGTAGTGTACACTCTGGTGTTGCAGGGGTGAAATTACAAACATGTTATTGCACTCTTGGTGATGCCACATTGGGGTTGAGCAAATGTCAGGGTGGCGTGACGTTTTAGGGCAGCACCCTTTCACGAGAAAGAGGAGAGCACTTCAGCCGAAATGTTTTCGCCCCAAACATGGATGGCAATTTGGCTGGTTTATCTATGCTCCTCCAAATCTCCACTTAGCAACGAGTGAAAGTTTAGAGGATGCTGATTTTGTGCCAATTTGCCTTTTGATTGGGGTGGGGGGGGGGGGGCGGTAAGAATGAGAGAGAGAGAGGGAGAGAGTGGTATATAGTACACTGGATTTTGGAAAGTTGTGGTTGCTGTAGGAATTAAGAACAAGCCACAAGTGATAGGAGACTGAACTTGAGGCTGCTGTGACACTTTAAAAGCACATCTGTTGATGGATGACCATAATCGGCGGCACGGTTAGAATAGTGGCAAAGCGCTCGATGTACGAGAAATTTTCACATGGAACCCGCGGGAGGTTTTCTCTTCCCCCCCAAAGGGCGGCGCCATTATGCAAAGAGGTTGATGTATGCTAAAAAGTTGCATTTATGATGGCCCCTAACCCAATGACCTACTTTCCAGCACAATTGCTTGACGAGGATGTTGAAACTCTCGGAATTGAACAAACGCTATGTCACACTTTGTCATTCGCTAACTGTCCAACTTCATGGTATCAATAGTTTATCTTCTCAGTCATTTTAGCGATACCGCAGCCCATCTATCTTGCATTCTCCGTTCATTCATAGCATCACCCCAGCTCACTCTCTCTCTCTCCATCCCAATCTCTTCGTCTCCCTACTTCATCATGCAGTGTCTGCTACGACGCAACATCTTTTCACATCCCCATTCAAGCCCTTGCTCAAAACTTATCAAATATTCTTGCTTTACCGGTATTACAAAACTGTAAAATTTTTGAAAGTCTTCAGGTACAACATTGTATGCTTAGTGTCTCTCTCACAGCTACGGGAATGGTCATAATCCATCATACCAGTCCTGCTGATGATGCATGAGGGCGGGCTCATTTTTAAGGTTACCCAAAGGATCATATTCCTTGCATCCTAATCATGAAACTTTATATCTACACTGCACCACAATGCTTCGCTGGAAGAGATAAATCATGTCTTGAGTGTTACTGTTGGGTCAAAGGAGCGATGGCACATTTCATAATCCCTCCACCATTTCTCTCTGTATTATCTCTAGCAAAGCTTCACACTATCTTTTTTCTTGTGGCATGAAAAAGAATGGTAGTGACCTGAAACAAAAAAAAACAAAAACATATCAATCCATTTTGTATTTAGCTTGTGTTTAGGCTTGCATTTGAACTACATTATATACCAGTATATCACCAGTTTTTTATCCTTGTATTTTATTTTGAATCAGGGTTAAAATGCCAGCCTCATATACTTCAACAAATCATTATCACATTATCAATATATCTTGCTACCACCGCACTTTCATGATCACCTTGAAGATTAATGTATCAATGATTGATATGAATTTGATACAAATACTGATTTTTCAAATAGCTATCATTTGGACTGGGAATAAAACTACCACGAAGCTATGTGAAAAACATATTTTATGCACATAAGATGGGAGAACATCGTTCCAGGGAAATTAACCCCAAACATAATTATGTCGACTCAGTGAACACAGAAATATTAGTTAAACATACACAGAAAGTTTGAGGAAAATGGGACAATCCATTCAAAACTTAGGATTTTTTTTTTCAGAATAGATGCATTTTTACCTCTCAGGAGTATAAGCTGCTTTAATCTTTGTAAGCTCAGATCATCCTTTCTTACTCATTTCATTTCATACACTGAAATACCCAGTCACTATTGCATGCACATCGATTGCCCTGTGGCACCAAATATTCGATACCACATATAAAAAACACTGTTTCCCCGACAGACGCAACTCTTGTCTGAAGCGTGTCGAAATGTGTGTGCTTTACAATATTCAAAGGGGAAGAAAGAAGTCGAGGGCTTGGCAGAGAATAGAGAGCAAGGAGAGAGAACGGCTGAGCAAAATACAAAGAGGAGGAGAAATAAGCCACTTTAGGGAAAAACAAATGCTAAAAAAGAAACAAGGACACTTGAAAGACAAGCGTTTATTGGCGAGACAGTCTCGGCTCTTACATGTCTTCTTGTAGCTGTTTTTTGTCTCCTTGAAAAATGTTCACTTGGTGTTCTCTCTTACTGTCAAGGCAACCGGACACCAATGACGGCGGCGAGAAGAAGAAATAGTTGATGAAATCTAAAACGGCAAAGATTTCTCCCCATCTACGTTTCTCTCGTTGTCCATCAGAATGTTATTTTCTTGGTAAAGAAAGCTGGAAGACTTACAAAGTACAAGGAGGAGACCGTAGAGAACAAATATGACATTTATTTCCACAAATTACCACCCCCCCCCCACCTCCCATCCAGCAGACGATAACATCACACCGATATTTGTTCAGCTGCAAGCAGAAGCACTACAGCCAATTTCAACTGGCACAGCAGCCTTCTATGATCTCGATATCTGCTCATTTCAAAGCTGTCACATACGTTGCAGATTATATTATGCCCATGACACGCCGTCCGCACGGTCTCGCACTTTTCCCCCATCAACTTCTGTCGGATGTTTCAAAAAGTCGCAAGAGTGCAGCAAACTGAGATTGCGCATCTTGGCATAAAGTAGGGATACCTGCATACGTGGAATGGGGAAAAACAAATTGGACAATATAAGATGTACCCTACAGCCTAAGATGAGTATACAGACGTATAACGGAATGAATGATTTCAGCAATACCATCAAAAATGGTTCGAGTCTTTTTTGTCAGACAAAGCAAACACAAATCGAAGTGATTGGTAGCAATTATATTTCAAGTCATAAACAAAGCTAATACGCTGTTAATCAATCACTACCTACGGAAAGAAAACAGTTTATCACATGCCTCATCGAACATTAATGTGTCACTGGGGTAATATTACCCCATGATCACAGGAAATGGACACATGAAATGGATTTCCTTCCACTTGATGATGAAAGGACATCATTTGTACATACACTGTGTCCCTCATGACACTATCTGAGTCGTCTTTCAGAAAAAACGATCAATGGCGTGTTCCTATAACACACTATCGTGCCGGAAATGACAGAACTCCCAGGAAAAAATTGCATTTCTACATCAATTTAACCGCCCTAAATCGTCCTTGCTCGTGGCCAAATCTCTATTCCCACTTGTCACCCTGAGCGATAGACTGGTAAACACGGGAGGGCACGTTGGGCAAACACGAGGTACCGTCTGGCTCCGGGGCAACTCGTCGAAGAAATTAGGGGGCTGAGAACACTGGAGACGAGCATCGGGGGACAGAGCGAGGAGAAATGAAATTGGTATTAATACAACAGAGAAGGACGACATTGAAGGAAGCAATTCTGAGCATACAGAGATTAGCGGCGGAGTTCTAATCACAGCAAGGAATCAGAATTGCTCTACAATGCCCCCTCAACTTTTTGGCGTAGACCAAAAATTCCAGTCTTCATCGTACTCAAACTGAATATTCCGTGCAGCACGCAAGGATGGATGCATTTTCTTCAAACCGACAGGAGACATGGGTGAGAATACCAACACTCCTAATCATACCAGCTGATACATTCATGACCAAAATGATTTGAGAAAATTGATGTACTTAGCAATTATGCCATTCCACTCTATCATCTCACAGCAAGATACTGTCATTCCATGACTCACTTCTAGCAGAGATTCCCTAAAAATAATTGCACACTCCAAGTGTTCAAGAAATTTAAAAAAGAATAGACACATACATACCTTTCCATATATGCACAGACGATAAAAAGATGTTATATAATATAACTTATATACATAACAATATATATATAATTTATATTATGTTGCTATTTATTTCATAGATGTCATAACAGTACTTCTTCCTGACTATGTATTGCTTTCCATCGACTGGGTGCCCCCGTGAGGATGTGTTTATTCATCCCCACGGTATTTTAACGCCAGTCCTAGGGAGAACCATTGTCAATACGGTCTGCACACTCTACGAGTTTGTGCAGGCTCCTCGGAGTCTACCGACATCCTCGCAGTAAGCTGTCGATTCCAAAAGTATCCCAAACCCGTCCAATTCTTGCCCCGCTGCAAAAAGTTCTGCCATCTTTATAGAGGGGACTGCTGTGCTATGGAAGACTTCTGTTCATCTGTTATTACTTTGCGAACACATGCCAATGAAATATCTATATAGCATGGTAATGATTTCTGTGAAGAGAAGACCAAGGAAAAGTCTGTGGCGATTACAGCATTTATCACGTATATCAATTCTGTGCGTGACCTTTGTCTGTTTTTGCATCATACTGATAATGATATGTATATGTCCAATACTTATTGAGTAATTTGAATGTTCGTCTCTAAGTTTGAGCAAAACAGCATCGATATTTGCATTTCAAATTCTTTCTAAAATATTCTTAAGTGGCCTTTAAATAGACAACGGTTAAAAAAAAAAATTAATCTTTCAAGTCAGAGTGCATTTGTTGAAGTTCTCAGTACATTTAAGGCCACCTTCAACAATGAGACTGAGATTCTTGTCTTTACATCCTTTACTCCTTGCCACTGACCACAGGGGGTTTCACTTTCCATGCTTAATTACACCCTATCAAATAAGGAGGTTTTATCACCATATTTCTATGGAAGCTTTATAAATGACATGTGACACATTATACAGCATGTTAAAACTTGCTACGGTGCCACATAAAAGATGAGAGCTGACTTGGTTTTAATTCATCGTGTTGACTTCGTCAGGACAAGAAGTTTCTTTTGGCCCTTTTGAACGTATTAAACAAACAAGTAACCTTCTCGCTTTCTCGCTTCATCCCAAACAAGGCAGCGATTCATCTTTATACTTTCGAACAAGGCACCTTGACACCAACCGCATTTAGTATTTTTCTACTGGGCACCTACTAGTACCTTGCATTACTGCAAATTTTGTCACCTATTTCATCTTGTAGTTAAAGGCACGCAGACCCGGTGGTTTAGTCGCATGCACACGTGGGAGCACGGCGCAAGTTTCCTACAGAGACCTATGCTATCGACTCCTCTTCAGCACTTACGCTACGACCCATTTCCACGAGTCCGAAAAAGTCTGATCCACTGTAGTCAGTGGTCCGATGACAGTTCCACTCATGATTCAGCTGAGGGGGATGACAGCTTTAGTAAACTTCTTTTGTGATGTCATAATAACAAGCACATATGCACGCACCCTGGCATTACTACAGACTGCGTGATGCGCAGACAAGACAACGAAGGCAACATTACCCAGCAACATCTACGCACTTTACTCTTGATGACACGAGCTCAACTTTGGCAATCTTCGTATCAATGCTAACGGTGATCGGCACTATCATCCAACAGCACCCCTGCAGCTACCGGGTCTATGCGACTTTAGCTACTTCCCAAACTGATTCTAGTGAGCAAAATTAAATGTGGTAGAATGCAGGTAAAGCACGGAAACTTGCAAAATGCTGTGAACCAGGAAGTTACCTACTGTAGTGTAAGGTTACAGACCGGGGGGGGGGGGGGGGGGGGGGGGGGGGGGGGTGGCACCCGATCAATTGAATAATGCATGGAATCTTTTGGTAAGAATTCAAGACTTCTGGCGCACAGCAAATTCCGGTACACGGCTGCTCTGTTTCTTGGGAAAATAGTCCCTCGCATTACCTTGCATCGACCGCGTAAAGAGGTGGAGTACCGATCATCTCGTATCACCCACTAGCCGATACATTTCTACTAAGGAAAAATTCCAGGTGTTACCTCACACCACCTCACATTACAAATGTACCTCATATCTTTATCGTTCAGTAGAAATACACTCTATATGTTCTCTCCATCTTACACAATGTGCTTTGGCAAGCTTTAACTAATGGCCTTCTTGCTGCATCTTTAAGCTTCCCTACACTGCGCCGTTTTTTTCGCAGTCATCTACCGGAGGGTAGCTCTTCCTACACACGGATGCTTTAAGTGGTGTCTCGTTTGTGTGGAAAGCAGTACGTGTTCCTCATGAGAGCTTGTGTCAATTCCTGCAGGGAGGAAGGAGAATGGGTGTTTGAAACTGCCTTTTCATACCATGACATTGCTTGCTTTTGCCCGATCGTATCCCCAAGATTAACCTCCCTCTTAGTAGCCAGCACACACTCCCTTCCTCAGCAATTCGCCTCTCCCTTTCCAGATCTTAAGTTCTCTCTTTCTTCTTGGTGAGACTGTCTTTCACACTCTTCATTCACCTCTTCCATTTAAAGGACAAGTTCACCTTCATAAACATAAGGATTGAGAGAATGTAGCAATATTAGTAGAACACATCATTGAAAATTTGAGGAAAATCAGACAATCCGTTCAAAAGTTATGAATTTTTGAAGTTTTTGTGCAGTACCCGCTGGATGAGAAGACTACTGCAGTGTATGAATAACTTAGATGTCACATGCGTACAACAATATAAGGAAAATATAAAGAGAATTTCACAAAATTCCATCTTTTGAAAAAAGTACACATTCCCCTGACTCGTTACCGATAAATGTTATGGGTAATATTATTCCCCCTGCCTTTAGAAAGAGGCAAGTCAAGTGCTCTTTTATTATGCGAAAAAAGTGAAATATGTTGAATTTTCTTTTATATTTTCTTTATACTGTTGTACGCATATGACTCATAAGCTGTAGTAGTCTCCTCATCCAGCGGTTCCAACACAAAAATTTAAAAAATTCATAACTTTTGCATCGATTGTCCAATTTTCCTCAAACTTTCACTAATGTGTTCTACTAATATTGTTGCATTTTCTCAATCCTTATGTTTATGAAGCTGAACTTGTCCTTTAAGTCTTTCCTTCCCTCCCCTTACCCCTCATTCCAACTCTCCCCCTTTACCCGAGGCATACACAAACCGTCAATGCCGTCCTAACAAGCTGTGTATGTTTCCTTCTATTTTTAGCCCCACATGCGCCTTCCACTGCCATTTCATCACACGTACATGTTCACGTATGTATGGCACAGCCATGGAAGTGCTACAAACTTTTTGCTAGCCCCATTGGGATTTTGTTTCATCGTCTACTGTCTGCCACTTTCCCCCTGCCTCAACTTAATCTGCCGAAAAGTGACAGTCGTGATTTCTGCCTCCCTTCGTCTATTTTCCCCCTGCTCATTATAAAATGATCTGTATCCATGCTCTCCCATCTTTGCCCTAACCCCCCCCCCCCCCCCCCCCCCCCAACAAAGTATCCTGTATCTGCAGAAAGGGTTCAGTCTTTCTGAATTCTTTCCCCCGGCATAATGTCTGGAGGGAGGGCTACCAGAACGTGACTTGGCATGTACGGTATCAAGGATCTGCTTTAATGAGTGGGGGTGTTATACTATGTCAGATACATGTATCTTGTGTTAAATGTCAAATGGACGAGTACCTTGAATTGTCCTTTCCAGAAAAATGCAAATTTGTGAGAGTGGCATGAATGTATCTAACCCTATGATCCTGAACACAAGAAACAAGCAGACATACAAACAAACAATGAGAAGGATAATTAGCCTCCATAGCCTCACATCACATGACACATGCACGTGATATTACATGCGCACCAATGGTAAACCGAGAGAGTTGGAATCCGTATGTCTTCTTCTTATGCTCCAACAAGAACGACACTATCGATAAACACAGATCATCTCAATAAATAACCTTAGGCCTTTATTATATGTTCTGTTCATAATTCAATTCTTTTGCTCTAGCAACGGTACACACAGGTAAATTTTATGGTATGCGATTTTCAGACTACATACTGTTTTCTACCTAGGTCTATCTCCTCTTAAAACTATGCAATTGAGAAATAAATATCATCTCACAAAAATTCATAACAATCTAATTCTAGTGATGGCAGCTCAATTCATCAAATTGCTTGTTCAGGAATTCAGGGACTTCAGTAGAAATCCTACTTGGAAACACTTTTTTCTATAAGCAACAATTACTAAATTAAGTCGTGACGTGAATAATGTTCATTACTAGCGCCATTGAGGTTCGGCCAACTGATTTTGGTTCATTTTCCGTGGATTAAGAGCAGGAAATTAATGGAATTGGGATAAAATTAGGCGAGACTAGGCGCCAGTATCCAGGCATCCAACTCAACTGTTGATGCCCTGGTGATGCCCTCGGCTTCCCCAGGGTAACATCAGTAGGGCTCCCTGTTGGCAGGTCTTGGTGTAATGTTACGAAAACACAACATAAATCTGTTACAAAAATGTAACATACTATCTGTACCCATACATCAAGTAGAAATAGAATGAAATAAAATGATACACAACAAAAAAGAACAAAACAAAAGTTGATGGCAGCATATAACCCCGTCTGGAAACTGCTGAGGTGCTTAATTGAACAGACAGGGATTTCCTTTGCCATGAGTTGATAATCAATTTGGAAATCAAATTTGAACATTGACTATCATTGTCAAAACGGAAAATGAACACAACAAAGAAAAACCACAGTCACACACACACACACACACACAAAAACCCCAGAAATATGGCATAAGGATGTGGTTAGTACTTTGGACAAAAAGAGTTAAATACATCCCTTATTTCTTTTGTGATTTAAGCCTAACCTCAAGTCCTGACTGTCATCATTATCCCCTTTACGAAAAACAAATCAGTGCCTTCATGTGGATTTCTGTATACTAAAGATACATCCAGGAAAGATAGTGCTGGATAGACATTTCACCTGCTATTGTGTTCTTCAAACTTCCACAGGTGTTTCACTGTGATTTATACTGCATCGGACCAAAACAAAGAAAGAGAAAACTCCAACCTTCCTGATCAGATGTATAGCAAGCAACTATCTGTTTGAAGTAGCTTCTTCATTTAACCTCCTCACTGTCATCACTTGAAAGTCATAATGCATCGTGTATACACATGTTCCTAATATGGCACCAAGACAGTTAATGTTTCATGTGTTTTGAAATTCCATCAGGGAGATGCACACATGACACAAATTACATGTAATTCATTGTTTGTTTGTTTGTTTGTTTACAGGCATAGTTAGAGGCATGGAAATGCAATGAAAAATAGGTTCAGTAGGTCAAAAAAGAAACATAAGGAGTTGACAGGAATGAGGATCACATATGAAATATAAATGTTATGGAATGATCAATGGTTTGAAGGGTATAGCTAATACCCTACTCAGAGACTCTGCCAGATGGTAAATACATCTCAAGATTTTGCTTTACACCACATGTTATCTACCCTCGCTTACTTGGTTGCCAACTGATGTGAAAACAAAACAAAACAAAGTAAAAAAAAATCTTCTCACAGTAACATTTATACTTGAAAGAGAGTACAGTTCCAAAAGCATTGATACAATTAACCTATCTTCAGGAGGATTAAACAGGATCTGCCCTCAACTCAATACCCAAAGTGATCTAATTCATTCTCCACTTCACTGTGGACCCTGGGAAAAGCGCTAATACCCCCACAGCGTGAAAACACAAAACAGCTTGCTTTTCAAAGCCAATTTGTAGCAATCTCGGCCCATCTATCGAGGAAGAGAATGGCTGGGAGGACTTTGGCAGCACAATTCAGTTGATCCATGCTTCAATTAAAGCTTTCATCACATAATATCCCTGCAGTGCACAGTATTTCTTGCCACACAAACTTAAATTTGCCACTCGTATTGTGAACAATCATTCTCCATAAATCAGATCAGACCAATGAACAAAAATCTAGTCAAAGGAAAGCTTGTGCACCAAACCCAACAAATGTGAAGCGCTTTTTTTTTTCTCATATCACATGATATTCAGTGCGGACAATTTTACATGTGTGAGACATCTGAAACAAGACTTCTGATGGGAAATGGTTCATCCGCTGTCCCTTTCCTTTACAACTGATACCATCTTACATACACTGTAAGAGTCTCTCGAAACATTGCACTGCATTGCTACCATATGCCACTGCTTCATCACACACACACACACACACACACACACACAGCACACACACACACAAAGACACACATACACACATACAAATAAAAAGAGAGATAACATACATACATACATACAGAATCTTTGGATGAGGTCAGAAAACTTGACCACACCCTTTACTATCACCTTCTTGCTGTTATTTTTGCCCTTCAAAAAGAAAACTCTCAACCTCCCCCTCCTCTCCCCTACCTTCATCATTCCCAACTGATGGAAGCAATTCCTTGTTTTGCTGCTTTTGTCCAGATTTTGGAGGTAGTTCTTTAAATCATGTGAAAGGGTGTAAGATTGTCTGTGAGCGTGAGAGATGAAGAGAGAACGAGAGAAAGAGAGAACTTGAAATCAACCACGTTTGGGCGGAGACAATTGCCCCGCATAGCAGACATGCCTCATTTGGCAAATTACCCCTTGATAATCACAGTGCATCCTCTAGCTCGCTTCTTGATCACTTACAGATGAGGAGAGAGAAGGGGAGGAGGAGGGAGAGATGCTGCTAGCATTGTGACTAACCCCCATCTCTTTTTTAAAAAGTGTCAAATTCTTGGTGGTGGCGGCGGCGGCAATGTACCCAGATTGGTGAGGGATCACTGGTTAGGTACGTGCAAGCATCTCACCATTCTCCACCAATCAATCCAGTCGGTCCACCCCTGTCTGGGGGGAGCTGTAAAAACCCCGGGCTTTGGAACAAGTGGCCAAGTATCAATATTTCGTAGCCTCCAGGCTGCCGGCTGCAATTAGACAAATGCTGCAGCTACTTTTATTGTTGTGTGACTTTCGTAATCCACATGGCCCTGCTCCTAGAGTCCAGTTCTCATGTGCAAACTTATTGAAATACCCAAATTCTAATGGAAGGGGAGGGGGCAAATTTGCCTAATTTTTATTCAACTTACTGACAGGGCATCATTTTTCAGAAATAAGTGCATTATACCAACATCAATAAAAATTTGCTGGGCAGGGGAAAAGGCAGTTTAAGCACAAAGTTTAAACATTTTAGAGAAAGTTCGTCATCAGGAAAAGCAAAATAAAACCTTTCCAATGATGACTCACATGTTATATTCTTGAAGTTATGATCAATTCAACAACATCCCATACTTCCGTTTTCTTTTCTCTCTCTCTTTTTTTTTATAGCAAGTTTAATCGCCAACATCTTAGACAGACAAGAACGGAGTTAACTCCTTTTGCGGTCAAACTCTTTATCTGCTGATCACAACTGCTCGAGTGTTTATTCTCACCATTTAATCTCTCGTTTGCCCCTAACCACCCTTCCCATAATCACTTTAATTACAATCAAAGTCTCTCTGCCGGTCTGTCTGTCATCCCTCTGCCCACACGAAATCACATCATATATGGTATACATACACTGCATATTTACTTATATGGATATTTTATTTTCCAGCATTACTTTACTTTCACTCGGTGTCAGTCATCCATCCCTACTTTCTCTCTGTGGTTAGTATGTAAGGCTTCCAATTATCTTTCTGTCTTCTACTGTTTTTACTTTTAATGACTCTCATTTCCTATTTCAACTTTAAAGAGCATAAATACAATCCATGATTCCTTTCACTTTCCACTCTAGACTTCCACGCTTCATACTTTGAATCATTACTGCAATTAGATATCAAGAGTACTGTTTTGGCTACGAAAGTATTAAGTTGGATTTTAGTCAATCCCTTCTTTTGTGACTAATAAAAAAAAATTAAAACAGTGTCAAACTGACAAGTGTCATACCATAATGCAAAGTGATTTTCTCATATCTAAGACTGTTTTCATGTCCAAAATTCTCCATACACCTGAAAAAGTCAATCCTATGCTATGCCTCCATCTCATATATTAATACCACAATATACTTCTTTCTTTTACACTCCAACTCAATGTAATACCGTTAGTAGCTCAAAGAGAGAATAATATGGGGGAAAAAAATCGACGCAACCAATCCCATTTTCTCCGAACGACCCAAATATTGTCAGAATCTCATCTGCACTCAAATGGTTCGGATTGCCAAATTAGTTGACGTTTTCACAAGGGCAGATTTGATTAGGAAGGGCAGTAATTCAGGGCACCCTCCTCCAAGGATGAGAAAGGGCCGGATGCGGACGGAGACAGCAGCTCCTTCAGCCTCAGACGGAGAAGAGAGCAATGATAGATGTCAAATCGAGTTAGCTTAATTTGGTATGTTGGAGAGTGCGCACCACTTCTATACAATTATGCTACGGCATAATTGGACGGTGCGCGCCTATTGTCCATTAACATTCGCCGGTGAATTATGTGATGCGGAACGACAGTCACCGATACGACCGGAACACGTGTGCGAGAAAGAATGAAGCCGAGTATGATACAGCGAAAGGGACACTGCTACTTGACAGCTCGCAAAAACTCTCAACTCACAAATGAAACTTATTGGAATGAATAATTAAGTACCAGCAAAATTTTATAGGTCTCTGTGATATATATTTACACATGGTCTTCAAAACATGTTTTGCAATGCAGAAGGACACATCAAAAATGATATGAAATCAAAACACACCAAAGTCATAATACTCAATAGGCTCACAACACATGCATAAAGATGAGTACGAACATAATTCATATTTTGCTACGCAATAACATTCGGGGTCAGTGTGTCGTGTCTGCCAGTCAGCATGTCTGTTCGTAACCTGGAATCTCCAGACAGCAAAGATGTCCTCAGTCTTTCTTGGTTGTGAAGGGGGATCTCATAATGGAATCAATTTTCCTCGTTAAATTGATCTTTACTGTATCACAATGGCCTACATATTGAAAGGAGTGTTGCATTTTGGCACACACCTTGTGTTATGGAATACAACAAATGGTAAAAATTTCACACACCATTCATACACATTCTGCACCACAAATAATCGCAACTTTCTGAAAAAGGCATGAATATTTTGGAAACACTTTTTAGTGACATGCTGCTTGTAATCTGAATCTCTTGCATTTTACAAAAATCATATGTGATTTTTATTGTAAAGTGAGATAAATATAGACTTTCTCTCTGTCTTGATCAAAATGCATCAGGAATAAGAAACAATAAAACAGAGACACACAGAGAGAGAGAGAGAGAGATACAAGAGAAATAGAGATACAAAGGCAGAGAAAAAGACAGACAGACAGAGAACAAACCAAAATGCACTTTGTTCCTTCAAGCCTCAATCTGCTTCATTCTTGGCCTGTCACGCCCAGCCTTGATGGTATGGCTCATGTGCTAACTCATCGTCACTTATTTGCCATCTCCAGTGTCCCCCCTCCTCCCCCTCCCGCCTCCCCTTCCTCCCTTTTAACCCTACCTTAATCATCCGCAGGTTAACTGCATCAAGCATCGACGTGCCTCAGGCACACGGTTGGTGAGCAAATGCCATTTTTTGCTCATAAACCCAAGCTGTAATCTTCTGCTGATGTTGAAGTAGCAACATGTTCTACTTCCCCATCTCTACCCCACCTCTCTCCCCCTCTCCCTTTTCCATCTGATGTAACCATTCATAACAAAACAACAAAGAGTAACTTTTCATGTTCTTTTAACTGAAGATAAATCGCGAAAGTCTTGTGGATGAATACTAAATCATGGGTCAATTTACTGTCCTCCTGTCCATGCAATGGGAATCATGAATGTATTTGATTCAATAAAATACTTTTTAATCTCACTTTGACAATAAATTCTTTCCTTTTGTAGGCTGAACAATGTAACATTGTGAAACATTGTGAAACATGCAAACAATTTTGGCACAATCATGTGAAAAAGCTCTCTTTACGGTGGCGTGATTTCTAAAGTATGAGGAGATGTGATGTAAATGCTCCTATGAAGCTGAGAAAAAAAATGTACATATCACACTAATACAATAATGTTTTGTGATGAAATAGAGATGGACGCAGCTTGTCAACGCTCCGAGGAAAAATGATTGGCATCGAGTTTCCGGTATACCTTGTCAAAGATATACAGCTCTGGAACCTCACCGGTTTTGATTTACGCTCCAATGACTGCTCTGAGACAATCTAATTTCTGTTTCTCTTGCTGCAGAAAGACATCAGATATTTCAAAAACAACAAAATGAAATCCATCCCGCAATCCACCTGCTTTCCATTTTCTTCAGTTCTCTCGCGTGGCGGAGCCAAGAAACGGAAAAACGCTGATGCGATTTGGGGGACAGGGAGATAGACGACGTGAATGCATCAAATTACACGAGGCAGATTAATCCAATCATGTCACATCCCGCGCCTGGTGTCGCGGCTTAATCAGCCACATGAGACCGGAGGGAAAAACTTTTCCGCAAGAAGAGTGTGAAACTACATCTTCCTATTTCGAAAACCCCAGCAGGATGATAAAGACGGTGCGTAACACCCCTTGTCACCTTTGAAGACGGATCCGATTATCACAGCCTTCAGGTTTCCCCCAACTCTGGCTGATGGTTTCCTGCTCAACAGTCTAACTCTTCCTGATGAAGTCATATTTCATTATTTGCTTGAAGTCATATTTCATTATTTGCTTGGAGCACATAATTCAACTTTTATCATTCAAATAGAAGGAAGGCCCTCACAGAGGCATATTCAAAATGACATTACATATGTTTCATTCTCACATGACTTGGTATTTCCCTGCCCCCGGACATTGTGCACTGTCGCCAGAATCTGGCTGAATACTTTCGCTTGGAATATCTGTTTCCTAATCTACATAACCTCATTCAGAATCTCATACACAACGTCACATTTTAAAAACATAAACTTACAGGTTAATCACACATGTAATTTTCAAATAGTATCTAAACCTTTAAAGAACAATACTTTTTTTTTAAAAAGAGCAATTATCAGATTTTACAGTTATTGACATGAATCAATTACCTAAACCTCCAGCAATGGCATCTTTCTGTTACCCAATGAATAAAAAACCGCAAGATTTTGAACATACAAATCTGATGATTGTTCATTTCTTTGCGACATCACGCCTCCCCTTTGGATGAGTCAAACTCTGTCGATTAGAATTCTGGCAGGTATGTTTCTCTCGCATTTTCCCAGACCGGAGTGATGATTAATTCTTTCTGTTTGTTCATTTACACAAGCTCTGGGGGACAAAATCTGCCGCTGCTTCCTATAAGCCAAAGACTGGCGGAAAAATGCCCAAACAATCAGGCTAACATGCACAGAATGCCTCACCCCCCTGAGGTATTTTGATAGAACCCTAGCGAGGGATAAAGGAAGAAGGGGGGGGGATGAAAACATGGGGGGGGGGGGAAGAGAGCACTCTGCCCTGACTGGACTCCAGCATGAAGCACTTTCTCTGGAAGTAAGGAGGGGAGTGCGCACTCAATATCGATAGACTCAAAAGAAACGGAATGATAAAGACGCAAGCCCACAACATAAGTGCCGACAAGCTGATCAAGAAACGTGAGCATGCATCGGTAATTGACTTGGAGAAAGGGTGGGGGGGGGGGTAAGGTGGAGACAGGGTGGTTACATCACTTCTTGAGAATCTCTAATTCCTGTTCTGTGCATTAAAGGCACATATACACACACACACACATGATACAACACACACAAACAGATACACACACACTCAGACAGACATCATCTTTATACTCCCCCTGTTCCACTGATGTAGATTATTCTACACATTAGAGGAATCATTTTATGATGCTTTTTCCCCTCAAATTAGCCAGATGAGTAACATATCATACAAACTTCTAATGTTCCTTTCAAAGATATCAATCCTGTGAATCCATTCTTAACTGCATATTTAAAGGTATGATGCTGAGATTCCTTCTGGCTATGTTAAATAGAATGGAAGAAATCTTTAGAGAAGGATTCCAGTTGTCACGGTAACTCTTTATGGTGAAATCTTTGCATGGAATACATTAGCATTGCAAAACAAGTGTCATCATCTCAAACAGGACAGAGTAGCTGAATTGCCCCTCAGTGAATTGACAATTGGTGTTGACATTTTACTAACATTAGATATTGTTTGTTGCCACTTGTTGGAGCTAAGACAAATCAGGAACAAAGAGTCATGGTATCCAGTCAAGTAATATGGGACAATTCTGAGAGAGGAATTGGAGGAAATCAGTCACTGAGTTTTCCTAATGAGAATGTTTTTCACATTTGTCATCGTCAGAAATATTTTGTCCTTAACTCTAAAGGCACACAAATAGTGCATTGCAGGGTTTCATCTCACGCGGCTGGTACCCACGGAAAAGACGAGCTGAACTTCCATCGGATCTTCTTTAAACTCCTCAAAATCTCCTTGGGATAAAAGCAAAGAGTGCAACGTTTTATTTGTGATTACGTCACTAATGGCATTGAATTGCCTCCGTGATTGTTGTATATCACCATTATCACGCTGGAATTTTGTTCTAGAATAAGGAAGGGTTATAAATACCTCCGCACTTCGTGCAAAGCACAGCATCGACCAACACAAGAGAACCTGGTTGCTATTTATGAAGAACAGCCGAGTGGTACAACGTTCTGAGGAAATTTGTGTGTACACCAATCTGTTGAGAACCAGTAGGGCATTAAACTCTGCACAGGTGACTTGATGATTACCGCCCGTCTGCCTCTAAAAGTCAGAATCAAATGGTGCTCCTGATGTAACGCACTCAGAGGTCAGGTGTAAGACATGAGGCATAAATTTGTGAATCTGATCTCCTCCTTTAATGTGTGTGTATGTGTGTGTATGTGTGTGCATGTGTGTGTGTGCTAGTATTCTTATTAATTGTGTCTACATTGTGTGGAAATACCAGTTCAGTTTACTGTCTTTATATTATTTGAATGGAAATGAATAAACACCAGTGGGAAATAAAGTCTATTTTGAAGCTGTCACATTTTTCTCACATTTATCGATAGAATTCAATGCATGACTTCATCAAAAAAAAAAAAAAAAACACACACACACACACAACAAAAAGGAAAAGGTAAGAAAAGGGTAGAATCACCATTGCAATGTGATATGAACTTGTCTGACCAGTATGTTCATTGATGGTGTGTCTCATCCAGTTTGGGTCAGAGAGATTGAAAGACTATCTATACACCTTGACTGCTTTCGGAAAAGTTTCTGATCAGTCTTCAGTCACTAAATCCCTTGACATCAAGGGGCATCCTCCAAATGGGAAGAAAATAATAATTGGGGCTACTTTCAGAAGAGTCAGACAACACCTCTCTAACTATGTATCTTTCCTTTGAACATCTAGAATTTACATTTCTATCAAACTGCTTACAAAATACTTCCACGGATAGCAAAGCGATGAATTTATTTGCCATACCATAGGTTAAGTGTGATTCATATTTTACCTATTTTCTCCTACACGTACATGGAGACTGCAGAAATAATTTCTGGATTTTTAAAAAAAAATTTTCTACCATGAATCCTGCCATGCCAGACATTTGTTACTTCAAGTCAAGGGCAGAAAGCCATATGAATCCAATTACTGGAAGGGACATTGGGACTAATCATACAGATTTCTCCTCCACTGTGGAAAACAACAGTTGCGAGTTGGGCAGCTCTCCCCGATCGATCGATACAGCCAATGGCTTGGGAGATGGGGTCGGTCGTGTGACGACGACGACGGGGCGTTATCTGCGCACTTGGCGGGGAGAAACTCGGGCAGGTGGTCTGCAGGGCCAGAAGATGAGAAGGCACAAGGGGAGGAAGAGGAGAAAAGGGGAGGATGACTGGCAGAAATAGAATGTGTGCAGGGCCGGAGGTGGTGCTGTACATTGATGGATGAGGATTAAAGGGAATTATCATGCACATGACAGTGGACTCACACTCACTTGAGGGGGGGGGGGGTATTTCTGAAGGGAGACGACACTCCACAGTAGTCAGATATTCGCTATGACCCAATGTTTGAAGTTTTACAAACATGTTTATCTTCTCTGGATGCAGCCTCGTCATTATTCCACTTGTTACCAACAATACAAAATGTTTACTCTCTTTTTGTTTCTTGTATATCACAAGTAAACAATGACCCCCTTTTAATAATAACAAGACTGACATTGAAATTGAATTGCATTGCAACTTGTTACAACTGGAAAAACAATGTATACAGCCAAAGGCGATACGAAGGCATGAAACCTGAATTTTAGGACAGTGTTTTAGTGCATGGCAAAAATAAATTATCCACAATGTCTTTTCTACATCTGTTCTGTTTCTATCTCCTTTGCTCTCCCTCTCTCTCTCTCTCTCTCTCTCTCTGCCCCCCCCCCCCCCCATCCATCGCAATTTCTTTCCAACACATCTAATTAACAGCATCAGTGAGTATGAGTAAACACATATTAATCAAGTCCCCGTAGTAGACTGGTACTCCATGTTTCCCCTCTGCCACTCACAGCCTGCCTTGATTAAATGAAGGGGAAAATTGGCTTTATCCCATCATTTCATTTCCCAACGCACAGTTGCGCAAGCCGGCGACAAACATAGCGCGGTCACTACTCGTGTGACATTTGAAATATACCTTTGCACATTCAATGAGAGAGAGTGGGGAAGCCAATAGGTAAAATTTGTATCCTTGAGACGGATTTCTTTTTTCTTCATCTTCTTTGACCAGCTTGCTTCTTATGGGAGACCTCAGTTTGTGCAAATGTCACATGAAAATATAACTCGCATAGAATCAGAAAATAGATTTTCGAACTCGCACGGAATCAGAAAATAGATTTTCCTTTAACATTATAATGGCAGACTACATTTCAGTAATGATGATGCGAAAGTGAGCAAATATCTTCATTTATATACATAATCTGTGTATTTGTGTCCATGCGCGTTTGCCTGACTGCTACGTTGCATGACTTTATGATGAAGGACAGAGCGTAGAAGCAGTTTTTGACGAATCAACAATTGGGCAGGCATTTTATAGCCCGTTGGATTTTAAACAAAATCTTATGGCAGAAAACTAAACTGAGGCTTGGAGGTTGGTGAGCAGACACTGAATGGACACTCTTTTATCATATCAGAGGAAGATGTTGAAGAAGAACACGAAAGAGAAAAAGAAGATGAAGGAAACAAAGAATGACTACTTCATGGATACTCCTCTTTGAAGAAGATGAAGACGAAGAAGATGAAGATGAAGGAGATGAAGAAAATGATGGAGGAAAAGGAGAAGTAGGAGGAAGAAGAAGAAAGAGAGAAAGAAGATGAAGGTAAGAAAAGAATGACTACCCATCCACATCATGGATACTCCACTCTAAAGAAGGTGAAAAAGAAGATGAGAAAATGAAGCAGGAGAAGGAGAAAAGGAAGAGAAGGAAGAAGAAGATGAAGAGAAGGAAGAGATGGAAGAGGAAGAGAAAAAAGATGAAGAAGAGAAAAGAATGACCACCCTTCTACATCAATGAATCTCCACTCTAAAGATAAAAAAGAAACTGAAGAAGGAGAAGAAGGAGAAAGGGAAGAAGAAAGGAAAAGAATAAGAAGGAGAAGAAGGAAAAGGAGAAAGAAAGGCCTGGCTTTCTCTCATCTCCATATATATCCCTCTATAATGAAATCTATCAAGAAAAAGAACAACAACAGCTATCGCGAAGGAGAAGAAAGAGGAAAGAAGGTGTGACTAGCCATCAACTGGTCCATTTCTTCTTACTCCGATTGATTACAGTCTCGAGATCACATATCATGCTCTTCAAGATAGTCGACACCCTGCACGCTGAATTTTGTCATATATCATGCAGCATTCATATGACTGATACACACACACACACACACACACACACACACACACACACACACACACACACACACACACTCTATCTCTCTCTCTCTCTCTTTCTATCCAATACACAAACATATCCATACTCTCACACATATTACAGAAGTGCCCACACCATCCATACGCCTGCAGCAGACAGCATTACGTTGGTAAGATTACACACAAACTGGAAAAATATCTATACAACACCTCATTGATAACTTGGAAATCCTCGTGGGTATTATTATAACCCTGATATCAACTCAAATTCTGTGGGTGAAATCTTTTCTTCGGAAGCACACAAATCGATTCTCTGGCAGGTTTTTTTTTCCCCCCATCAAATAAATGCAGCCTGGACAAAAGGAAAAGTGTCACAATTTGCTCAAAATATTTACTTTTCATTAAAATCATCACTTCGTAAGCTAGGACTCAGCCGTAGGCACCATGCAAAGCCTCTGATGTCCGGTCCTTCTGGTTAGCGGCTGATGATTTATACCTACAATTTCTTGGCTCTGTTGCAAAGAGGATATTACTTTAGCCATCACTTCAATTTCAACTGCCATAGCAACAATCACTTGACCTAATGATTTGTAATTGTTACCTTGATACATAATTTCCATGATAAGTCATATTCACTATCAGATTTGACTTCATGGGAATTAAGGTCTCGATATTTATCTCTTTTAGCCTGCTTTCCGTGAAGAAATCTGATACATAGTTTGCATCATTTTGAAATTACTCTAGTGCCATGGTTAACATGCATGTACACGTACCTGACTTGCATCATCAATTGACATGAATGTTCTTGATTTCAATTCCAATCTCCATATTCCTAGAATTAAATCTTCAAATGTGAGAATATGGTTTAGTCTTTAAACAATCAATCCATGGAGCGAAATGTGCTGCATGTAGCTCCATGTTTAATCTTCCCAGAAACAAACCCGCTTCATATAAATTATCCCTTCCCACTCAAACATGCGATGAGAGAGTCAGGAAGATGTCTTTGTAACCAAATTGATTTGGACTTAGCCATTAGACTTAAGTGTGAACACGAACTCAGCTGTTCAATCACAATTACTTTCTCTACAGATGAGTGAATTACATGTTGATCATATCTTCCAAATGATTGGGCAGATGAATATGCAGTAAATCATTATATCACTCAATCAACCATGTGGAAAAACAGACCATATTGTCAAACAGAACCAGACAGCACCCACTAGCACAATAATCTGTATAAGGTGTTATTCGGGGCCTTGTTTGTAGAAGTTATCTCCATTTCTGAGAATATTATCACAGCCACTTTTAATATCACAAGAGGAAGCAAATGCAGGGTTATGGAGTTACACTAAGAACCCATTCCCTGGGTAGCTAGCACAATAACTAAATGTCTTATGGTATCAAGAGTATCAGATCTAGTAGAGCCAACTAGAACCAGATTACCATCTGCAACGAACACTCTTGCACTGTGCACTTTGTACAGATCACGCATCAGATTATGAAACAACACCAACAAAAAAGTTGTTATTCTAAATACCTGTGGTGTGGGTGTGTCTATACGTAGTATTAATGAAATCATTCTTTTTATGCTACGTCACACATAAAATACAACAACAGACACACATGCTACCTTTAAAAAAAAAATACAAACACCAATCAAATTCTTGAAAAACCTTGGCACATCAGTGAGTGAGCCTTTTAAATAACTGCATAGCCATGTTGGTTCGAACAAATGTAGTTAATTCAAACAGAACTGTGAAAGTCTTAATAAAATCTGACAGAATGAAAAAAAAAGAAAACAAGTTTTACATGTTTTTATCTACCAGAAATTTCCATCATACAATAGTGCATACATTGTATAATGTATAATTATGTGCAAAATAGTGGAGTGACATGCTACCATGACTTTACTCTGGTCTCAAGGGTTTGTGCAGAGTTAACACAGAAAAAAGTAATCATTGTTTAATATCCACAACTCTGGGATGATATGGTACAAGAAACATTCTTTCTCCCTTTTACCTATTTTTCAAAAATGGGGAATTTTTGATAGGGATGAATGTGCAGACTCTGTCACAAGAAAAGAATAAAAGAAAAGAAAGAAGGAGATCTTTTTTTAAAAATGGCTGCTGGAGCCCCAAATGAAGTTTGTGATGCCACTGAGACTCCTGCATGAAGGCACAAAAGGAGGAAAAACTCTCCCCAAAACTGTGCAATTATGAAAATGACCGGGTGTTAGGGTAAAGAAAAACAAGGATTCAAAGAACAAATGTTTGGAAAGAGTCCTCATCTTTTGCCGGCCGATCTAGCACAGCAATCTGAAGTCAAGACATAATACTGGGCACCATCTGAGCTTTTCGTAGATTGCAATGTATGATGATTGCCAGGTGGAATAGCAGGGCAGCATCATAAACTCGAGCGCTGGATGCTTCTATAACTGACAATCAATGATCCCCGAGTGAAAATTGACATGGAAATTGCACATATTGCGGGCTACCTCGGCCAGAAACAAACATCCTGGTAGCTAAATATAGATATGACAATTCGGAACAGGGTCGCGGTTTGTTCGTCGGAAACTGAGAGGATTGAAGATCCGTTAAGTTCCTCGCAAAGCAGAAATGTTAAGAAATTCGCTCTGATTTTCTTTTAGTTTTTCTTTTAAGAAAAGCAAAACTTTGGCCTTGAACCACAATTGCCCCTGGATACTTAATGGTATGGTGTACTGTAGTTGATTCCTGTGCTTTCTCACCTTCTTTTTCTTTAATGAAACAAAATGTACGAATATGACCGGATATACATTGCATTATTTCATTTCTTCACTGACAACAAGGTTTACACAGAAAAAGTTAACCTCAAAATCTGTTTCCCTGAAATTTAGACAGAAACTTAAAGATAAATAAATAGATAATGGAGTAGTCTGATGGAGGAATACAAAACAGAGATATCAAAGGATGGGAAGACATGTTGCAAGAGACAGATGCATTAAAGACGTGCAGACAGACATTTTCTCTAATACGACAAAAAAATAGATAGAGAGGTTTATAGATTGATGGACAAATTTATAAATATATCGACTGTGGGGCAGAAGAAACACATACAAGGGTTATTGGGCACAGCAGAGAATAAACTACGGCAGAAACTGGCAGAAAATGAGACACATTTGAGGCAGAGCGGTTGGTGGCACCGAAGGAAAATGGCAAATGAGGCGCACGCGAGACGAATAGACAAATAAACATTATTCTGACATTCCAGAAGTTTGCTATCGTAATATCTCTCCTTAAGTGCAGTGACTGTTGGCTCCCCTGAGTGTACCTTATGAGACCTGCGGTAAAAGGAAAAGCTCACCACGTAGATGCCGCAAGGAGGTCGAAGACATATGATAAAGATGGGAGATATGAAAGCAGATCGGGCCCTTAATGACAGGAAAAACAAAGAGAGGAAAGCCGGCATGCTAACTGGTCTCACGTTTCAAATCAACCTCATGAGATGACTTGAGTTTCGAGCTCCCTGAAACTCTACCACAAACCATCAGTCACATGTCTACTATGGCTCCTTCCATTATCTCCTCTCTCCTTCTCTTTCTCTTGCTGGTATATTTTTCTCTTCTTTTTCTCATATTTTCACTGCCTCTACGTCTTCTTTTTTATCTTCAAAAAAATTCCTCTCTCGTTACTCTTTTGTTCTCTTTCTCCATTTCTTTTCTTTTCTCTTCCTCTTTTTCTTTTCTTGTTTAACTTTGCTCCCTCTCTCCCTCTCTCTAACTTCTCTGTCCCTCTCTCCTTCTCTTTTCCTCTCTCTCTTTCTCTTTCTCTCTCTCTCTCTCTCTACCAAAAGTTTAAAGGGAAATGACACATTCCTGCTCCATCCTGCACTCAGTCATCAGCTTCCACGCGAAGAAAGTCTGACTCCGGTATAATCAAGAAATGCTACGGCGGCTAAATTAGCTCCCGTCGGTTCAGGCATCAACCTTGCTTGCACAAATAACGAAAAAAAAAAAATGACTAACAAACAACAACAAAAAAGAGCCAAAATCAGAACATAAGCATGGAGAAAGCTTAGAGACGAACCCCAGCTACAAGCTGCTGTCTTAGATTGATGCACATGGATGATCAGCGGAGCCGAAAGTGAGCCTTAATGCCTCTGATTGCAGGCCGTTAGTGCGGAGCGGGATATCTTACATATTTTGGTGTTCTCCTTTATTTCTCTTCAAATTTGTCCGTAATAACTGACTCACAGGCATCGGCAGAAAGCGGAAAACATTTCTATGAAACAGAAACCTATTTAGAAATATAATGGGGAGGGAAAAAGACATATTTTTCTCCTCTATACTGCAAATTTTATAAATTTCTTTTCTTCTCTCTAAATTTGGTTTGTATGGAGTCAGTATAGAGGCTGCCTGCATGAATTCAAACAGCACAAACCTTTCGAATTCTGTTACTGTTGCACATTCACAAGCACAGGCATGATTTCTTTGAAGGTGCTATAATCTCTAGACCTTCATCACCTTAAAGAAAATCAAATAGGTATCAATTATAACTTTCCTTTATGCAATGCATGATGACATTGAGTCATATCACAGGACAGGGTTTATAAAAAAAATCAAGTTTCAAATGATGATGAAACAGGAAAGGGGTGTTACAGCTTCATGATTTCATAGATTCTCTCACTTTCGGTCCTTTAGCATGTGATATATGAACATTATGCTACCATCAGAACAACTCACTCTGCAGGCCATGGTTTTAACACTCAATACAGTATTTTTTTTTCTTCTAGAAATCCCCCCCCCACAAAAAAACAACAAAAACACATGAAGTTTATCCACCTATATATCAATGAAAAAGTAGAATTATCTTTAATGTCAAATTTTGATGGAAAGTGATGATTTTTTTCATGCAAAAACTTAAGGATTCAGTAATCTCTTTAATTTTTTGTTCCTTTGTTTTATCAGAGTGCTTCATGCATGTTCTAATCAACCATGTGACATGTATCATGTTTTCAAATGTAGTGTCACATGGTGATAGTGAACAGACTGTTGTGCAATGCTTAAAACAGACCTTACTCGTCATATGATTTGCAACTTTCTGTTTGAGGTGACTCATAAATATTACCCCACTCCCCCCCCCCCCCTCCCGATATTCAATATGTACATGGTAGCTGATACGCTGAACAAAGATTTGAAAGGAAATGAACAGAAATTAACCCATTAAATTTGGATCTTGATTTAAACCGAGTTAAAATGTGAAAAGAAATTATGATCAAACTTTTTTGAATTCAACACAATCCACTCTCAGCAAACATTAAATAGCAAATCTACATATTTTAGAAGATACAATAAACCCCACAGGACTTCCAATATCAGGCCACTGAGTGTACTCTTGATTTCATAAACTACTTGTTGGAGGTCTGGGATCCCTGATCATATCCAGTCAGCATCGCACAAATCTTTTTTTTTTTTTTTTTTTTTTTTGGGGGGGGGGGAAGGAAATGTCTACTTGAATGAAATACTACCCTCTTTTGCAAATCAAATCACAATATTCATAACCCACAGTCATTCCCTTACAACTTGAACTAAGTAAATACACGCACACTTAAAGCTCTTTTTTTCTTCCCAATTTTCTTTCTGTTTTTAGCTTTTTTGCATCTGGTGGCAAACTGCTCTGTCCCAGTGATAGTCCCTTGTTACCATGTTCCTTTACAGGACGAGCAGTCATTATCCTTTGCAAAACATCTACAACACCAAGAAATACAGGTCGAAACAACCATTGCCCCTTTTGTGCAATATAACTCTCTCTCTGTTACATATATTATATTCTTTCTAATTTACTTTCATCCAATGTACTCTATTCTTCTTTTCCTCTTAAATTCTATTCATCTGTTAATCATTCCTGCTATGATTTGTGCCACCTGTACACACAGAATGATTACAGTCACACACAGATGTTACGACTGGATGGAAGCACAAGAATTTCAGGGTATATGCCATATATTTCGAGAGTCTAAATTTTCGCGAATCGGGACTTCCCGACAATTACGCGAGTGGTTAAATTTGCGATCGTGGAGTCCTGTACTGACCGGAGAAATGTATACGCATATGTCACATTCATGTTGGCACTAGAGTCAATGGGCGCGTTCGAGCGCTCTCCTAAAGTGAACTGTACCGTACCGTACCGCGCTAGAGGAGCGTTCGAACGCTCCCAAAGTGTACCGTACCGTACTGTACCGAGCCAAAAGTGGATCACTTCCCGATGTGCTCCAAAAGCATACCAAAGCGTACCATAAGTTCGTTGTAAAGCATGCGCGTATCATGTGCATACGTCACAATGCAAAAACATCATTCTCTTTGTTCGGGGCAGCTGTAAGTAGGTCAAGCGCAAGGTGAATGACCTTCTCGCTACAAACAAGCGTGACCTTTTCTAAAAATAACTCGAGAGGTACGCTTTCTCCACAGAGCTTTCGAACGCTCCCAAACTGGCACAGTACGGTACGGTACGCTTTAGTTCAGTTCGCTTTGGTTCGCTTTAGAGCGCTCGAACGCACCCAATATTTTCGCATGTTTTTAATTTCGCGAATAGCAGCTGACTCGCGAAATTCGCGAAAATAAAAACCTCGCGAAATATTTGGCGTATACAGTATCTGCTTCATGTTCATCTCGCTAGTCACCCAAACTGATTAAAAAAGAATGAAGAGGATTGGGTGTAAAGTTCATCTTCACTGTCATGATTGCAATTCAGCTAGTAGTCTTGTGTTTGGATATCTTAGGGATCTGATACCTTAAACAACTTGCTTTTAACTGATAATACAACAACCACTCCACGCACTGGACAAGTATATTTGAGTAAGCCAGGTAACGGAACCAACTATGGCAACTGTGTAAGCAAATTGTGTATACTAGCCTGTATCACACTCAGTTCAGTTTACCAGCACCTATGCTTCCAATCAACGTCGGTGGGCCTGCTCATACACACCAATGAAATAATGTTTTATAAAGATCAATTTTTTACAATGTGAGGTGATATACAGAAGATGCATTGGTGATTAAAAAAGACAAGACAAAAAAAAAGATCTATATCAAAAAGAGAAATGGCTATTAAGATTGTTACTTTAAGCTAATACAGGTAAAAGCATATTCCCAAACCAAAATATATCAGAGTAAACATCTGTTCTTTTTTTATTTTGGGTGGTTTTAAGGCAAGTCTTACATTTATACAGCTGAAATATGAGATCTTTCATTTTCATTTCATTTCATTTCATTTCATTTCTTTATTGTCCAAATTATGTATAAAAACATGGCATGGAAATTTGATCTTTGTCATTTCTGTGTGTGAAAATAATAAAGAAATTGTGAGAGCATGGCATCATCGATTTGCTGATTTGAATATTCATAACGACTGTTCAAGAAGTATTTTCCAAAAATTTTAAAATTTCAGAATTGTCATAACTTCCCTATTTCTTATCTGGTTTTGATCATTTCTGCACTGTTTTGCAGGGAATCATTTCTCTTTCTCATGAACTTGATAAAATTTTGGAGTGGCTTTCTTCTTTAAAGTTTAGAATAATGTCATGCTCCCAATCAAGCTATGCTTTACTGCTAAAAAATGCTCAATACACATTTACCACACACTGTCTCCCTTAAGCTGGATCCAGAGTTTTATATACATAATGTTTGAATTGCTCTTTATACCATTATGTGCAAGGGCACACACATACTTCAGAACCTCTTGATACATCAGGCGCTTTTGGAGGCTGGCATGGTACGGCGGAGAGCACAAATGAGGAAAATTATGGAATGGGTGCTTGGGCAAAAAGGAATGAATCGATTTCGGGGGAAATGCATACCGAAGTGGCTTCTGTGGGGCTAAAAGGCGGAGAGTTTGATCACGGGAACACCATTATGTGGCTGGCTTTGACCTTGCGTGGCTAGTGCCCCATTTTCTTCTCGCACCAGAAATACTCCTCGTTCAATTTTCACCCCCATAGGAAAGTGGACTTTTATTTCTTTTGTGTGTGTGTGTGTGCATGTGCATGTTTTGTGAGCACCTTTTTTTGTGTGTGTATTTATCTCCTTTTCTTCACTCTTGCTTGATTCAATCTATACTGTTTGAAGCATTTTAATGGAAGTCTTATCCCTTCCCCTCCCCCACCCCCATCCCCCCCCCCCCCCGACAAGAACAAGCTACATGTAAATGTGTCTGTGTGATTATTTTGATGATGTACTATGTAGAGAAGTGTTATTAACTTGCGTGACTTCAAGGAAACTGAATATCACAGTAGTGCATTTAAATGCAGTTGAAACTGCCATAGCTGATGGCGCACGGAGAAGGTAAATATTGGATTGTGTTTGGTGATGAGTGGTTATTGTTTGTTTGTATTTGTGTATGTGTTTGTAGGCAAACTACTACCACACGGCCCTTTCTATGTTGCATAACCACAGATATCTTTAAGGAACTGCTGTCGTGCACACAGATTGTGTAGCGGGGAAAAAATAGATGGCACCAGTGTTATAGTGGTCGATTCACGGCAAAGTGTGAATATTTTACCAGTGTTCCAATTGTGTTTATATCCTGCTACATAAGATATAAATGCCATCTACAGGCAGTATCCTCTATTTCACTCACCATTGTCCGTGTACTCCTCCCCAACAAAGATGTACCTAAGATACCAGTTGGTTGTCAAGGTGATCACCAGGAAGATGAGAGCCCCGATGATGCAGATGATAATGAAGGAGTAGACGAAGAAGGGCAGACACCGCTGCCAAAAGGTCCTGGGGGGCTTGTCGCTCTCCTCCAGGCGAATCTCGTCCACCTCGGCTGAGACTGCACTGGCCATTTCCACAGATTTTCTCCCTTGTAGGCGATCCCACAGATTATATATCAATTTCATAGAGACTAATGTTCCGCGGGGGAACCAAGATGATGTTTCGGTAGACTTCCGTTTCACAGCTCCTCTGCAAAATGAGGAGTATAAAAGCTCTATCTTTCTCTCAAAAAAATAAAAAGATAAAAGATCCAATGGAAATATCACACCCTTGTAGAAATGTAGTAGTTCACAGCGCCACAGGTACTATTGCCTCTGACTGTCAGTCATTATTCATTAGCAGAAATAAATGATTGCAGTGAACAATCAGTTTTCGTCAAAAGCTAGGATGAACCAGAGGACAATATGGATCCTGCTTCGTCTAGATCCTGCTATAATTGAACTTCCTAATGATCATAAAACCAGGTGGTGGTAGATTCCAGGGCTGGGTTGCAAAGCATTGCTGTATGCTTACCTGTCATGCACAAGTCAATCTATCACTCCACTGTGAGTACCAGTAAAAGCTGTAATATTCTCATTGGGCCTGAACTCATCTGGTATGGGGGCGGGGTAGGTGTGTCTCCAGGGAAACCAACTCCAAGGACATGTGCTCACCTGTAGATATGCACCCTGGCTCCAGAGTATCCTCGAAAAATCCAAATTACCTCTCCCACAGGTATGCAGCACCTCAAGCTCAATGTCAACAGAGTGGTCCCACCTATTAACCTCTTTTTATGATTCCGCTCCCCTCTCGCCCTCTCCTCCTGTCCCGCGCAGGACAATCAATTCCAAGTGAACCTCTGAATCACTCTCCTCCCCTAAGAGATGTTCTGTCTAACTTTTCCTCCTCCTTCAGTCCCGCCTTGTCATACATATGTGCCCATCCGTGGGATTGGTCCTGTGCACTCAACAGCTCCCATAAATGATTGGCAAAGTCTCGAGGAGTAATTGTCCCACACACTTCAAGATTCCTCCCTTCCTTGCATTCTCTTTGTGTGAACTGGCAGAGAATGTTTTGTTTTCTTCAAAAAAAGCTATGAGTGTCCTGGATGGCAGATTGGTCTGTGCCTCAATCACGCTGAATCGCTATTGTCAAGTGGATCCATCAGGAGGAAGAAATCCGCTGATTATCTCGCATCGAATGGTTGCTCGGCTAATGAGGACCGCTCTGCTCCCCGTCTCCGGGTGAAACCATAGATGGCTGGTACCGGAAACCGAATGCGAGCGATCATTGGGCGCTCCAGCCAGCACATGGGGGAAAGTACAGCCAATCTCTGTGATCACATGACATGATATGAAAGTTACATCAGCAGGCTCTGTGTTCCACACATTCCAAACAGTTTGAACAAAGAGTGACCTCTTGCAGATCCAGTCTTGGTAATTTCCCAACTTGTATGGAAGAAAAACAAAACAATCAAATCGGAGAACACATCACATGCAACCACTTAGGGTAGAGTACAGAAACCTAGTTTGTATTTTTCAAAGGTAAAACTAGACTTCATAATGTAATATGCTTTTTCTGGCATATGGGGAATATACCACTGAACATTATGCAATCCAGCAAAGCTATTATGTAACAAGACAAACAGTCGAAGATCAAGATGCTTTAATCAAGGTGTGTTGACTGGAGGAAGGTGGAACAAGAACAGAGCGGAGAAGACAGCAGGACTGCCAAATTTGCGAAAGCGGGATGATGTGACAGCAGAGAAGGAATGTCTGAGTGTTTCACCAAATCTTCAACATCCACTCATACGAGACTCCCACACGCCAGTCAGGTTTCTATGGTAGCTTTAAATGACCTTAGTATCCAAGGCTATGATCCTCATCCTCTCCTTGGTTATCTTTATTGTGGGCACAGCGAAAAAAGCAATCACGTGCAGCCTTAACAAAAAAAAAATGACACAAAGCTTCTCTTTCAGCTGGGAAAAAATGTCACATTCTCTTGAGCTTGCGATGGAAATCGTGACTCTGAGATCACCGAGGAGCAAGCTTTGAGGCGTAGTTCAACGATCTACCGTCGTGGTAATTAAATACACCAGAGCAGCAGGGGCTGGTAACTTTGGAGAGGAGTAACCCTCACTCGAGAAAAGAACAATAATGAAGGGGAATAAAGCAGACTCAAGAATGTGTCACAGGCATTTACACTAGAGCTAGCACATCAAACATGAAACTAGAGGGATTACTGAGCGGTCCAAAGGTCAATGGAGTAATTGTGCCGTTGCAAGACCAGACCAGGGAGGGATCCTCCACTGCTAAATGGTTGCCCACGGTGAAGCCGGGAGGAAAAGAAGTAAAGTTGGTGTAGAGGGGAGACCGGACGAGCCGAGAACACTGCAGGCACAAATCACCGCCAGTTCACTCTTGAATTTCGCAGGAATGCTGGCCTGATTCAGATTCCCACATATTACTCTGCCTCTTGCTCCCTGCTGATGAGAGGGGCTTTGTTTGGCAAAGGTGAACTAATCGCTGCTGCATTCAAGCTAGATTGCCATCAATATCAGACAATCAGCCATCAATGCTCTGCGAGTGTGCATATGTGTGTATCCACAAATTCAATATACAAATAGATTTAGAGTATTCACAAATTTTAAATGGTGTTTTCCTGATCAGACAATGCCACTTCCGATAGTGAAGGATTGTGGAGTGAATATTTCATCTAGTCTTACTCAGTGGTTGATGAAATGAATTCTGCTCTGAAACAGAACTAAACTGCATTTCCTTCTGTCAAAAATCACCCCTTTCTCATCGTATCCATGATCCCTCTGGTAATCACGTTTCCCAATATCCTTCCAGAAAAAAAAAAAAGTGTCAGGAAGAGACACAGTAATGCGATGAAAGGTTGAAGCACTTCAAAAGCTCGCTCTGCGGAACTGCCGTTTCCTGATTTATTTGATTCATAAACTTGAGTTCAAAAACTGTTTTGTAAATGCTGTGAAATGTTTTTCTTTCTTTGCTGGCTTGTTTGCTTATAATCAGATGGTCACACACACTCCTATCTTCCAGTATTACAAAGATGGCTGACAAAAAGAAAAAGTGCTCTGACAAGATCAATGCTCCCTATTACACAGAGCTCTCATTTCTTTTAAAAAGCTCCCACCTTTAGAAAGTTGAGAAGAAGCTGATCACTGAATCACAAGAAAAAAGTCTCACTAGATTTTGTGGAGATGCATATCCCTTGGTGCTGAACAAGAAAGAGAAATCATTGTTGCTCAATGCTGTCACATGATGAAGTAATCACAAAGCGCTGTCAGAGCTGATGAGGTTGAAGGGGTGAAATGAAACAGTTCAGCTCTAACTGCTACCTTCAAGCTGCGTGCAGTCCTCCAAGCAAAGTGGCCCGTTATATCACGAGGTTATGAACTGCGAGGCTCAGATTTCGAAAAAAACACAGGTTGGGACAAGCCAAGGTCCATGTTGCAATACTACTGCAAGACTCCAGTTTGTGAGTTCAAAAAACAAGATGCAGCGATCCAGAAGAAGGAGAAAAAAAAATCCAACAAGATGCCCTCCTACTGACTCACGCGAGGGTTAATGTTTGAAATCACATACGGTGAAATGTCATTAGACAGAAAAAGGACCTGACATCATCATGTAAGAGCTAGGTACAGTGAGATATGATATGAATTCTGGTATGTAACGGAGCGGGAGTTCTACCCCCCTGTGACTCGGTTAGTTACACAACACCACTGGTAGAGGGATGGCGGTAGTTCGGAATGCCTACCGGTAGTCTCTTGCAAAGTGATGCGGTCACTGTGGCGACGGTGATGCCGCTGCTAATTCTGCTCGCACTGTGGGCAGGCGGTGTGTGTGTGTGTGTGTGTGTGTGTGTGTGTGTGTGAGGGAAGAAGGGGGAGGCAAAGGGGGAGGAGGAGGAGGAGCAACAGAATGGAATCTTCATTGACCAATCACGGGGCAAGGCTAGTGATGTTCTTTCACAAATTTATCGCAGTGGGGCTCTTCTCATGCGTGATGGATGTCTCCTCTTGTCACACCAAATGCCCATGAAATCACTGACCACCATCTCTCCAGGAGTATTTACACCTACCCTGATTTATCTACCTTTCCGTTTTCTACTTCCCCCTCTATCTCTCCCCCTTCCTCCCCCTTTCTCTCCATCACCCTCTCTCTCTCTCAGACACACACATACACACAAACGCACAAAATACTCTCAATCATTATGTCTGTCTCTCTCTATCTCCAACTCTGTCCCTGACTTATTGTGTTAATCTGTCTCTCTATCCCTATATGTTTCTCTCACACTATTTTTTTTTCTCTCTTTCTCTCTCCATCAGATGCTCAATCTTGTTCTTACATTGAAATTGTCTTACATATGTTTGTGGCTTCTCCTTCTTTTCTTTTTTCAATCACAGCATTTTGCTCTCAGCAACCACGATCAGCCAGTGAGTAGTAAAGAGATTATTCATCATTCATCTCGGCAAAGCCTGATCTATCACTCCTGTTACTGATCTCCAGGTTGTGCTGCTTATCAATATTTATATTCTCCGCCACCGCTTTCTCCAACTCACTCATAAGTCTCAGTTTCAGCGAGAAAAAAAAATATATCGTAAAATAAAAATGGTAGATTGCTACGTCAAATGATGCCTGGTTTTGAAAGAATGTGTTCTGAATAAACTCCCATCCATAATTTTAAGTGATAAATTCCTGCTCTATGTCTTAGAATATAAAAAAAGGAATATTGGTAGCCCAATGTACTTTCACTTATTTTTCATAGTTTGCCTTTGAAGCAAAAAATCACGCTTTAAAACCAATAATCACACTTTCTCAATATCTGATTCTATCCATGCATCTGTCATAATATTGTCAACTTTTACCCCCATTGTCTGTAGTCTGTGATGAAAGTGGTACAAAAATACGTCATATGCTTCAGACTGGTCTCTACGTATCATTTTCAGGAATTAGCCTATTACACCAATCACCTTCAAATGCAGCAGATACTTATCAGAGGCAAGATGAACTATTGTTATGATTTCCATTGAGCATTTTTAACCCAAAATCTACAGTCAATTGAAGCGCATACATTGCTTTGAATATAGACGGCATGCCCTATATTTCAGTGAACACATTCAGACTATGCCGAGAATTTTCTCCATCCAATTTGTCATCACTCTACAGCTCACTCAGCAACTTTTCACCGTCGAAAAAAATGGGAGAGAAAATAAGAGCCGTCACAACACGAGACAGTGTTGTGAAAGTATTCCTCAGATCTTTGCAAATATTTTTGTCGTACCCTTCGCTCACTCACCACTTCCCGTCCTGTGCCTCCCCCCTCCCACTCCCCTACTCGACTGGCTTTTTTACAGTGAGTGCACAAAAGACGTCTCGTGATGATGCGCTGGTATTCTTTCTTATGAGAGTTTAGCAATGATTTTTGTGCACGAAAAAGTGTCTGCGTTAGCACAGGGAAAGTTCCATGACGTCTACAGCGAGAGTTTGAGTCACATACATATTTTATCACTTCACCATTCACAATTCGTCAACCTACACATACTCCAGGAAAGCTCTGCCACTTGTAGCTGGTTTCAAAATCATTTTCACAGTTACACATAGCCATGGAAGAAAGCGCTGTAGTGTCGGGTCAATGCACTTTTTTTAGATTCCAGGAAAACATACCATGACAATGCAGGTTCTTGTTTCTATGATTATAATTAGCTTTATGCTCATACTTCCTTGAAACTTGCTTTGTCAACGTCAAGTTGTGTATTTCATTCATTCATTCTTTAGTCAAAGCAAACTGTGGTAGTTGGTTAGACAGAATAACAATTACACACAATTCAAAGTCATATTTACACAGACAAAATATCAGGATAATGATCACAATCCAAATACCACAATATTTTGCACCTATTCAGATGGGGAAAATATCTAGTTAATTGCCGATCATGATAATTTATCAAATCAAACTGCGCATGCCCGAAATCTACAGAAATGGAGACCTTTGCTCATACATTTATGTGCTTTTCAATCATATGTATTTTGAATGATGAGATAAAAAATCTTGAGATTATTTGTTCCAGCATTCAAAGTTGTCATGTGCAATTTATTGTACTATTTCTCATATTACTGCTATGATTCTGAAATAATTGTAAGATTTCTCGGGATTTGGATCGTATGCTGATCGTTCTGATGGTGGGATTTTTAAGTCTGCACAGGTGAAAATCCCAAGATTTGGACTGCGATGCAAGAGTCTAGATTTGTATCCCGCTAATTCGCGTTAGTGTGAATTCCACTTATGAGATGGAACCGAGATACGTATGAACCACCCGCTTCACCCAACTTTATATTTTTCCCTCTTGGTTTATTTCTTGGAGGTTGCTCTGTCCTTGACTCCCAAAGGGTATCTTGTAACCCCAGAGGTCTAGTTATTTGCCTTTTTCTGTTTTCATAAATGGAAAGGTTAGAAGTGTCAGCCTTTCTGTCAACTGAGAAAGAAAAAGACAATTGACGTCTCTTCTCCAAAATCGAAGGGAAAAAAATGATATACCACAAAGGAAAAAGATAGAATGATGAACATTCTCTTTTTCCTTTGCTTTTTTTTTAGACTGGGTAGTTTCAAGTAAAAGTCCTTTCAGTTCCAGGAGAATTTACTGAGAGGAATGAGGGAGATTTTATACTACTGAAAGGAATGTGGGCACTCGGCTTCTCTGGCAAATCCTGGATAGTGGTAAAAATTTAGGCCACCAGGTTGTGTAAAGAAATCTGGTTCCTACGGAATCGGTGGAATAGCTGAATTGGTCACACCCATTAAAAAAAACAAAAAAAAAACACCTTCTCTTTAACATACATAAACACACATTAACACACATAATGATGTACCATACACAAAAATATGATTTTGTGCAGACAAAAAAAATATGTGTGACAAATCCTGTTTTGTCTGTCTCTCCCTCTCCCACCTCTCTCCCTCTCACATACACACAGACACAAACACACACAGATACACAACACACACACACACAATGTCAAATTTGATGGTTCCATGGACAGGAAGTTTCACTTTCAAACCATGCTTCCGCCTGAACACTGTTCTCTGTGACTGCATCACAAGATAGTAAAAGTTTGTGCGAGATCAAAATGTAGTACTTGACTTGCGAACATATTTCTGGAGCCTTGCGGTAATACAGACAGTCAGTTCTGCCAAATACAAAGGTTGCATACATAGTTTCCTTCCATTCCAACCCCCCCCCCCCCGAAAAAAGGGCTTTCCTAAGGTCACATGACTTGATCAAGTTTTGTCACCATACAGGGTTTGGGATTAACGGAAGCATTTCCTGCACCACCACTACTAATGAGAATTGCAAAGAGCAGCAATACGTCATTGCAATCTATCTGATGATTAACTCTTTTGTTACCTGTCACAAGAATATAAGCAGTGGAAATGAGGAAGTGATATCTCTGGATTTCGTATCATAATTTCACTCTCTGTGCCGTGATGTCATCAGAAATGCTACACGAACTTGAAACGAAACATTACATTGTCTTTGTCTAGACATGCAATCGTAGCAGTCTAGTTACTCCAATGAAGGAACAAAACAAAAAGCTTAATACATTGTATGTCATACATCCTGAGTAATTTGATAACAAGCTGGCCTGAAAAGGTTAATTCTAAGCTGATCAGTGACATAAAACCTGAAGGATGCCACGTGGCTCTACACGCCACAAAAACATCAAGGGACAAATCAGTGATGGTGGCTTTTATGTCTGGTACATTACATGTAATTGTCCACAAGAATGTACCAGTAATGATATTGGTCTACAAAGGTGAATCCATGAATTGGAGGTCAGTTACGATGTGATGCAGTTTTGTCACTCCATTCAACTTTGCAAATCTTTCATTTCATTTTCTTCAGAGAGATGTCTTTGAACAGTTTTGAAATCAGAGCTTAATGTTCACCTTTATATCTACATTTTTCAAGGTTGCTCTTCTTGATATAAAGTCCACTTGGGAAATTCTACAACAGGCTTCCATTGTGGAGTGCCAAGAAAACATGGAATGATGCATAATCTCAGTGAGTGTGACATTATGCCAAGTGCACAAATACACATTGAACAAAAAAAATGTTTGTGATCAATTATATCTGATGGTCTCACAAATTTGCAAATAGCCCTGCCAAAGATTAAATAATTTAGATAGACAGGTAAGATGATCATCCAAAGTCCAGCAAATAAGTGTCTGTCATCAAAATAGTTTGCTTTACATAATATAATGTAAAATGCCCCTTGCTGTTTGAGTAGTGACTAACTCTTGTATAATGACAGACTTCTGGTGCGATAAACTCTGGCCTAATACATCAGCAAACCCCCTAGTTGCATGTTGATGATACCTGGCTGATCAGACAATGTTGAAAACTTAAAAAGGACATTTACTTATAGAAGAATATTGTTCTGGGGGAAGTTTACAAGCAAAATTAGAGCGCAAGATTAGTGAATGGTCTAGCAAAGACTAGATAAGTCTCATGGCCTTTGGGGCCATATATCAATGTACTAAATGTACTGGAAAGTTACATTTTGGAAGCAAGGGACAACCTGTTCACCCTCAATCAGGAATAGGTCACTCTAATATATAAGTATACTTAGTGTGGGGTTTTAACTGGACAGTCTGGCAAAAATGTAAAAATGAATTGAATCTTTCTTTAATCAGAAACTTTGTAACAGTTTGAATGTCAGGTGCATCCTCCAACATAACCAAGCTACATAGTTTGGTCAAATTAACATGATGCAACTGCTAAAAAAATTCTTCATTATAGTGTGCACAAAAAAAGAATAAAAAACAATGAATTTTCATTTTTGCTGTATACTGTCTACAGGATTATGCAATTCCTATAGACTCTTGTACAGGATCTACCACGGTCCACTAGGCAATGAACAGATCATCTGCCTTCTTAACATAACATGGAAAATCCACTCAATACTTAAAATTATTCTTGAAGAAAATATTACAGGTTTATTAAAAAAGACAGTTGTGACATTTTATTCTAGGAAGCAAATGAGTTATATCATGCATCAAATGCTTTACAGTCACATGACTTTGCTATTTTCTGGTGCCGACCGAGTTTCATGTTTGTCGAGCTTCATGATTGTTGACTAAAGCAACATTCCACATAGCATCACGCTGTAGATATCTTGTGTGTTTGGGTTTGTTTGTTTTTTTGTCAAAATGTCACTGATAAAAGCTGCATTTCACATTTGTTCTAAACAGACAGAAGGGCTTGTACCAAACATCAGCATTATATGGCTTTACTGGCCTTCTGCTTTTAGCATATGGTCACAAACAAGGTAATGTTCATCCTGCATGGCTATCACAAACCACATAATTTTTTGCTTTGGTGCTATTTCATGATTATGTCATAATTTTCATGACTCACTGACAGTATTTAATAATGTAAACAGGAACTTCTTCCTCATTTGAGCTATATTTTGGTCATATACCACTATTTATGAATTTAGTGTCAGAACCATCAAAAACCTCTGAATTTCCAAATTTTGAACGGATCCTTAATTGACAACACATTTCTGGAGATTAAAGTGAATGCTTCTGTCTCAAATTGGCAAAGTTTTGTCATTTATTTTCTTATTTTGTGCCAACTTGATAAATATTTACCAACTCTACATAATCTTTCTTCAATCAAATATATTCAACAAACTTAAAGTGCCAATGTAGTAATTCTAGATGATCATTTTTGCATGAAATCTCCCCTCAAGAGTTGATGGGTTAATCTATTAAAAAAAAAAACAGTCTGTCTGTGCACAGATGCATTTTGTAAGTACATTAAAAAAAGTGTAATGCAAAAGTCTACTACATCAGTTAAATTACAGCTATTGATATAATGTACAGCATTGATGGTGAAAAGCCCATCTCTAGTCATTCATTATACTTCCAACTGTAACTGCCTGAACAGACTTGTAAGTTATAGTGTCACAGACAGCATGTGCGACTGCACGTGATTTGTCTGCAGTAACTCTGGTATGTTTGATGCTAGCTGGAGGGGTTAAGGGGATCCACAGAGTTGTTTTCCATCTTCATCAGTTTGATCATTGACAATGTCATAGTTTTGTCAAGACGGAAATATGGAAGAGATGTTTACTCTTTCATGTACCAATTAGTCACAGTATTTTGTCAAGGGGAGGGGGAAGGTATTCAATTTCAGCTCTAACAAACAGCCTCAGCGCTGGCGCATAATAATTCCTGATCCATAAATATGCCTCTCAGTGATGGAAGCTGATCGATGTAATGAATGCCAATGCAAATACAAATCTGATTTTGTTTTTATCAATAATGATAACCAGATGCGATTCTTGCAGTCGTGAAAACTACTGCTGTTTCCTTGGGGGCAAATTTGTGACGAGACTTATAAAGTGGAGTTCATTGGGGCTAGTATTTCATTCCCTTATACTGTATGACATTTGCATCAGAGGATAAGTACAAAAAGAGTTTATAATAGAATAATGATTGTTCTGGTAGGTAAGTGTTTGTACCGGAAATAACACTGTTAATAAAATGCCTGAACATTACTACTTTGGTTCTTTTGTGTGATCACTGTCAGTGTGATTTTGGTTGTAACAAAATTGGGGGCTTGTCCGGAATGATTATGATGACAGTGTTGTATCAACCAAGGGTAGCCTCTTCAGTGTTAGCAATGCTCTTCACATGTGCCCTGTCTCCATCATCCCCCTGACATTTACTCAAACCCATTTATGCACCAAGCTGATGAGGGACAGCACTGATAAAGCATCTGAATCAAAGATGTGTCCATCGAGTAAGATTTGAACTCGGGACTTCCTGTTTAAAGGCCATGGGTCTTGTTCACTAGACCACAGTACCCACAGTGCAGGTCTTACACGCTGGTAAATAATTCTCCATAGGGACATATGCTGAAATCACATGTCAAAATATTCTATAAAATATATGAAAGATGCAATGTCTTTCCTGTTTTTTTATCCAACATTAAATGACACTAAATGAAAGCAGTCACATGATTCTGTCACATGGTTCAGTCACATGATTCCAGTCACACAGCTCACAATCACACGACCCACTTACGAGGTGTTGGCCAGTCATAACATGATAGATGACATCCCAACCTTGAAATGGTCCTGACATTCATTATTCATGTCAAATTGAGCCAACATTCTAGTGCCCAATGTCAAATTGGATCTACTCACTCATAGAAAGCAGATAATTTCATGCCATATTGCATCAGGTTCAGACAAGTCAATTGTGTCGCAGATTAACATGGAGCATGGGGTGATGTAGAAATGACATGGACCAGCCAATGAAACACTTAAATTATTTTTAACACACCCACAGCCCAATCATGCAGACACACACACACACACACACACAAACACACATGTAGGGGTAGGCAAGGCTGATTCAGTGATTTTCCAGAGGCAGACTCGGACATTTTGAAGGGCGAACAACTCATATGCCTCTTGATCCTGTTTGATGCATGGAGTTCCGTGTGAAAGAGGTTTTTCTTTCAGGTGATTTTCTCTCAAAAGCAAAAGTGAAGTGTCACCCCATGTTTCAGTTGACTTCAATGAAAAGAGCTATATAAACTGACCAAAGCACACATACACACAAAATATCCTCAAAGTCCCACACAAGCCAACATATGAATGCTGGAATTTGCTACAACTGTCGCCAGTGGTTTGTGTATAAGATAGGAACTGCTATAAAAGCCATGTTTTGGGCAAGTAATCCCGCCAAAATAATCTCCTCCCCTTAAAAGTGATTATTGTTTAATTATCATAACTCACTGACAAACTTCATGCCAAAGACAAACAGCAGTCTCTTTTATGTTACTGTTTAAGCTGTTGCTTTTTTGTTTTCCTGAAGATATAAGGGCATCACCATCTAGACTGATTCATATCTATTTGTGATAACAAATCAACACCACTATCTTATTGTAAACATGGGTCCCTCAGAATTTTTTCAGCTTTCCTAATCTTTTTTTTTTACATCTCAATGAAACTTCCACCCTTTTGTTGTTTGATTTATCGCCATTCATTGAAGTCAACCTGAATAGGGGGTGACACATCCCTTTAATGCTATTTTTCTACTCTTGATGGATATTACTCAAGAGGGGGAAAAATGTATTTCCCTGGATGCTTCAAAGGAATAAATGAAAAAACCCATAACTTACTCAGCGTGCTGTTTCCAATAACCGGTGGATCCACCGTGTTTGTGACCACACAGGAGTAGGTTCCCTCGTGGAGCTCTTTATCTAATTTTCTGATCTGAAGTTTGACGCTTCTCCTGTGAACATGAACGGAAAAATGAGAGAGAATTTCAGGTAGCGTACTAAGACGGTAACAAAAGACCAAACAACTGAGTGAATGAAGTTGCCGACAAAAAAAAAAAAGAGCACAATAGTGTTCACACAACAAAGAGAAAAGACAATGGATAAACAGGACACTTGGACAGAATCAATATGATAGAATATGCCGAAACCAAAACGCAAAAACAAGACAATCACACAGATAGCATTGCTTTCATTCAGTGCTCTTTATCTAACTTTCTGATCTGAAGTTTGATGCTTCTCCTGAGAAAAATGGGAGAAAATTTCAGGCAGCATGATAGACGGCGATATAAGACCAAACAACTCAGTGAAGGAAGTTGACAAAAAACAAAAACAAAAGCAGAACAGTGTCGAGATTACAAAGAGAACACACAATGGAGAGACAGGACACATGGACAGAATCAATATGATAGAATACACCAAAACCACGAATCAGATCAAACAAGACAATCACACAGATAGCATTGCAATATCTTGACATCTATAATTTGAAACTTGCACACATAAACAATACAAAATGAATAGATCTTGACATACAAATGTAAAAAAAAAGTTACTTATGACATGTAAAAACCATGGAGACATTAAAGGGATGGTACAATATTGGTGAAGATAGAATTGGGCTTTTAACTTTTTGCGAGATACCAAGAAAACACTTATGATATAGTACAGAACATACCATTTTAAGAGGAATTTAAAGTTTATTTGATGAAAATCGGGTTTGGAATGACTGAAACATCCAAAAACATAGTAAAACAAAGCGATCGTAATAAAGTGTGGGTCCCACACTTTATTACAATCGCTCTTTTTTGGATATCTCAGCTATTTCAAAACCAATTTTCATCAAATGAATGTTGAATTCCTCATAGAATTACATGCTCTTTCATATTTCATAAGAGGTTTTTCATTATCTCACCCCAAAATGTTAGAAACCTGCAATTAGTTCTCAACCAAAACTGTACGATCCCTTTAAGATCACCATATAAAATGATATTGAATCAAAATCAAATTGTATTTAATGTTGTATTTTACAATGACATCCTCTTTACAAATGCCTAATGATTTTTGGGAAAAAAGTATGAAATTGACATAAACTGTATTTTGTGTAAATACATGAAATCTAGGGGGGGGGGGGAAACAAGATTTTTGATATATCTTAAAGTGTATGATCATCCCCATTGATTCTTAAGAAATGAATGTGCAAGCACAATTACGGCGGGGGAGGGGGGAGGTTAATTCAATAATAGTACGGTTGCAGAAATTTGTTCTCTTATCTGAAGTAAAACCAATATTTAGACAGTGTCATTATGAAATCTTATTCCATAATAAATGTGGTATAAATAGAAAGGTACAGGAACAACATCAGGTGCCACTTACTTGCTGGATTTTATCTTGAGTCTTGGAATTTGGTTATCTTGTAACCGTATCCCATTCCTCATCCAGTACATGAGGGGTCTGGGCGTTCCCTTCCCCGCACAGGGGAGGAGGAGCATTTTTTCCCCCTCATTCTTATTATATTTTGGCTTTATCCTCTTGGCTAACAGCGGTGGACCTCCTGCAGTGAAAAGATCAAAACACAAGAGAAATAGATGAATATGCAATCAATTCTATGAAGAGAAATCATAACTCAATGTCTAATGATTATAAAACACACAAACAAAAGTCCGAATATACAAGGGAAAAAAAACAACAACAACATCATCATTTAGGTACTGTGAACCTTTAATTCAAATTTGGTTGAAATATAGTTATGGAAGTTATGAATCAGTTGAGCCATATTTCATATCCATCTGATTATTCCAATGGATGGGACAATCCATGATGTAAGTTGGGGGGATTTATTGACATTGTCTTTTTTTTCCCCTTTTCTTGTTATATTTCAGCATCTGCAATATTCTGAGGTAATCAACTATCAAATATTGAGCATTGATTCATCTTCCATGGGATGACTTTGACTGGCAGTAAAATAGCAACAGGTTTGGTAGCCAATGAGATGACAACGCTGATACAAGTTCTCCTTGATTCCTCCTCCCAAGCAACCAACACAGCACAGCAGCCAATACACCTGTCAGGAGGACATCCAAGCCATGTGGAAGGGGAAAATAGTTAGAGCGCCATCTATAGGTAAGTTACCATACAGGGGAACCCGGAAGACTAGTGAAGTGGTAAAACGACCCGGTGTGTGTACAACAATTGTTCCACATATATACCTTGATGCCAGAATGTCCAAAAGACCACGAAGCAACGTCTCGTATGTTAATTACAGCATTAAACATGGTTTGTGGTCATCAGAAATGTGCCTTAGTCAAAAAGAAAATTACTACAGATTCATAAATTTGTTCAATTCATGAAATGAATTTGACAGATATTGCAACATGACTTTGTTGGTTGTGACATTCTCTTTGCATGAATATATAGCTTGACAAATTGCTCTACATAGCAACATTTATTACATCATAATCTTACATCAAAGCACAGCACAATGTCCAACTATGCGGTTCTTTCTTATCTTACTATCAAAACCCATGCCATCAGATGATTTTGCTCATATTTCTTTATTTGTATTTGATCCACAGATACAGAAATCACATTCACAACAAAAAACTTACACGAAAAAGCAGTAACAACAGCCAGTCTTCCACTCATTACTGCTGCTTAAAGTAAATTTGAACACATGCACACAGACAAACACTTTCTCTTATCTAACTTTCCATCTCTCTCCCCTCTCTTTCTCTATCCCTCCCTCTTTCTGATTCGCCCTAATTCATATATGTCACTTCTCAAGGAAGGCAGACCACAGTGTCAGTCATTGCCAAATTTGTCATCAAAATGTCATATCTGGTGGGCCAGTTCTCTGAAATTCCCAGAACTCCCTTTTTAATGACCCACTATAGTCTCCTTTTGCCACACCTTGGCTCCATCAGATAAGAAATGTCAGGTCTAGACAGACAGACAGACAGACAGACAGACGGTCAGCCATGGGGATTGAGACTGACCCCGCCTGTGGTCAATGTGTTTCCTAGGGAAGGAGGGATGTCCGCACCTTCCATGTTCTGAGAAACTCTGATATCCCTTTCGCGCTCGTCACGGGGGGGGGGGGGGGGGGGGGGGGGGATCATCTGGATGATTCAAGGGGAAATCAAATGTGGAACGCCTGCCAAAATTTTCTTTGATACTAGGAAATGAGCTCCTAGTGGAATTATTCTGTCCGCTCTTCTGCAGTGGGCAAATCATGCACCAAAGGGCCCACAGAACATTGTTGGTATGCTGACCTCGTATTTTCACACAAGAGTTTACCTGCAATGCCTTTCATGCAACAGCATCACCTGGGAGTTTGCAGGGACACCCGTGAGTTTAACAGGGACAATTCAAGGGTAAAATTTCTGAAAAGTCACTTGGCATTTCACCCAGGAGTTTATCCTCTATGCATTTTCTTTTTTTTTTTTTTTAAATCAGAGTGATCGAATATACACCTTTCCTATCACAGAAGGAGAAAAGAACATGTGGTGTTACACCATTAGCCAACATGTCCACCAGCACAACAGACCTTGTGATGTGGATTTGAATTCTGCCCTCTTGTGGTCAGGTATTGCCAATCCAAGACAGCATAGCTGAGAGAACGCACGTGGGCACGAGAGAGAGCCGAGGAGGGACATACAACGTATCATAGGTAATGATGCTTATCACTCGTTCTCTCAACATTCTCTCCTCACGAAATCAATTCCCCCCTCATCGTTTTTTCCTGTTGAGACAGCCATTCCTGTCACATTCTTTCTTTTTTATTGATGACTCACAAGATATTTCAAAAAAAGAACTGATTAATGTGTTCTCAAAAGAATGTTTGGACACGTAGGCATCCAGTGAGTGACAGGTAATAGGGTCGAGAACACTTGTCTTGATCTGGAGCGATACTTCTGAAGCATGAAGTATGCAACTTGCTTTGGTATACATGACTCCTAGATGATATTCACTCCATCTGCAGCCTCTAGTTGGGTGTGCCATTTGGCTGGCTATTCTGTGATGTCATCTTGACCAAACAGTTTGTAATTTAAGGATGATGGCCTCTTTCCATACAGTGAGGAAGCTGTTTTCAGTTAAAGGAGAGATACGTAAAAGACTGGATCCATGAAACTTAAGAAAAAAAGTCAAAAGCATACTGAGTAAATTTCAGTTAGATATCCAATATGGCAGGCAAGGAATACTTTAATATGGATCATGTCTACTCCTGCAACACAACACCACATATACATAATTCTTTATGTATCACAGTCTTCATCTGTTTTGAAGAAAAAAATGATAGGAAAATAAAAGAGAAGGATTCAAGATTGCCCCTCAAGGATTGGACACAATTAAACCTGGAAGGTGTGAGAGAGTGTAACAATCAGGAGGGCCATTAGGCCCATTCACATTCATGAATTGTCAGTTCTTGAATCATGATGCAAAATTTGATTTTTTTTTTTTTTTTTTTTTTAAAGGAATGACACTTGAGTCCTTCACTGTGTAGTTCTCCTCCATTTGGGTACATGCAAGTATGAGGTCAATCCTTTCGCAATCATCCTACTCTATTGTTTGAAGATTCCACAGGACTTATCACAAGAAGTAGAGCCTTAGTACTACTTACCTAAACTTAGAATCTGAAAGTTTTGCAAGCAAGCACATTTCTGGGTGTGTTGTTTTGTTTTGTTTGTTATTTTCGCCAGTGTGAAACATGGTATTAAAGAAAAAAAAATCTGAATGCATCTTTAGTATATAGTGACACAAACAGGGAGCAGGAATGGGATGTACTCAAAACGCTTTTTGCATTTTTCTAAGAAAATGTGTCAGTGTGTGCCGTACCAAGCCATACCAAGTGAAAGATGGATTGGAAGAGTTACCAACATTTGAATGGTCAGAACTTCCCGTAATCATCCACTGTAAGACATGATATATTCGCGGCATGAAATTTTCGCGAATTGGAGCCGACAGCCTTTTTCGTGGCACGAAATTTTCACGAATTGCTCCTGGCATTCAATGCATGTAGTGTAGACAAAAGCTTTCGCGTGCATTTTAATTTCGCGAATTTTGGCACTCGCGAAATTCGCGAAATTAAAATGCACGCGAAAATTCCTCGTTTTACAGTATCCATTCTGTCTTATTTGAGCCCCCCCCCCCCCCTTTCTGATGTTTTTGTTTGTCTTTGCCATTATACCTGACAGCAACTCCCTCCTTGTGGAGGAATAGACCCTTGAAGAACTTCGGGGTCTGCGGGGTGAGTGACTTCTTGAACTTGACAGAGACCAAAGGAGGTGGGGCAGGGGGAAAACTGAAGGCCAGAGACAGGTGATGGCTTGCTGAGTGACCTAATTCACTTTATCCCCATAAGCCACTAAGTGGTAAACCCCTTCCCCTACCTCCAATACCAAAACAGAAAGAAAGAGTGAGGATAGAGAAGTGGGGGAGAGCCAAACTACATCTTTACCTATGGATTACCATGGTCAGACACTGATATGTCAATTTTGAATGACAGCTAATGGCATAGGGAAGGGACTTGGGGTTACATGACAGATTCTCAATGGGGCTCAACTTATCATTTCGTAGCCAAACCATGAAACAACATTACAACAATAATGACAACATGGATAGATAATTCTTTTCTTCATTTCTGGTCGTTTTGAGGGATTTTTCTTTTAAAACTGGTATTTCTTTAATACTCAACACATTTTTTTTTACTTGTTTCAGATTAACATAAGCAATGTATGAGGAAAGAGATGGCTATTACTTCATTTTCCTCGTATGACTGCCACATATATGATACAGGAATTTCAAATTTCTTATTTTCTATGAGAATTACCAAAATAATTCAAATATTTCTCTCATATGATCCCAGAATATTTTTGTGTTCTTTGAAGTATGTACAGGTACAGAGAGAGATTCCCTTTCAGTAATGAAAATTCCCCATGAATAATTCTCATATCATCAGTGAAAAAGAAATATGACATTTTACAATGCAAAAGCCCTTCCTTTCAATAATTCAATAATTTGAACAAATGCACATAGCACAAACATCTCTACGCAGTGATATGGAAGAGGTCTCGTGAATTTCATTCAGAGTTTGTAACCAAGCACCACTCGTCAAGTCTTGGCATTTCATACATCTAAAATTGGCCTCTTCTTGCATCACAGATTTTATTTGCCAACAAGAGAATTTACTGTCATCATGCTCACCGTTATTCACTCTGGCCCCATCATTGCGGAGAAATGCAGCCCGTGCATTCGCTTTATGCAAATCGGAAGAGGGGGGTTTTAATATTCAAAGACCTCATCGTGGCCATGTTAGGCCACTTGTGAATGCGGCTCATCAATATTCATGGCGGGCACACACGACACAAGTGGTTACCAAATATTCCTGTCCATGTAAGGACATCCAGGGCCTGAGCCTGATAGTGAGGAGAGAGGTCTATTTCCAGAGACCGGTCTTCCTCTCGACAGCCCGACTCTTGAACTCAAGGCTTGTGAGAGATGGGGGGGGGGGGGGGTGGCGACAAGTAAAGTTGGAGCTGTTGAGCAGGAAGAGGCGTGGATTGCAACACACACCACTTGATCATCCGCAATCTGCGATGATGAATGCATTCACATAAATCTCCTCACCCCCTCGAGAAAAGGGAATGCGCGTAAGATTACTGGCCGCCCCCTCTCCCCGGCCATCACTGGTAGGTAGAGTGGAGTAAATCTGAGAGATGTGAATGGCTCAGTCTTATAAACACAACTTCTCTGCAGCATGGGGAATACTTTACGGTTCACCAGTGACTGGCCCATATTTGTGGCCATCCACTTTGACGTAAGTCTCCTTGTTTTCACTACAAAGATAGCGCGTCATCAATCCTGGGTTGTTGCTGTTATTTTCTTCTTCCTCCTCCCATCATCTGCTGTCCACATCCTAAAGAGGAGCTACTCATGTTTGGAAGATATTTCCTGTTACTCTTGAGATGCTATTCGCTGCCAGGCAAACTCAATATTCATGAATGAATGACGGGTGAATAAATGGTGTGGGGGGGAGTTGAAAATCTTTGTGCAAAAAAAAAAGAAAAAATGTATCATCACGACCAGTCAATAATTGTCCAAAACAGTCAAGGAGAAATAATTGATTTTAAATACATGATATTCATTAGTCTCCAATTTTCATCACCAAGTTGAGTGAAGTCTTCTTCCCATTACCAAGAGTGTGTTGGCACTTATTTCAGGCTTATTACTTATTTTTACTGAGGCCTTTTAACTATTCATCACATATTTTTCGACTAATTTCATTCATAAGCCCTCCTAATAATTCTTAGTGGCACAGATCTTCACATAAAGATAAAAGGTCTCTATTGCATCAGTAACAAAGAAATGTATTTTGAAATAATTGCAGAAATTACTGACAGTGCATCTTGTGGGTGGACATACAGTGTACAACAGATTTTGTCATTGAAAAATATAACAAATAGTTATTAAAAAGGGTGGTGATGTAAAAGGATGGCTTTGTTTCTTTGGCTGTCTTATGTTGTTGTTGAACAAACAGGGGTGGGATCGCTGGAAGGGCATTGAGTAATAGGAAATGAGACAAAAGAAATATTGAAGATATCGCCCCATAGAGTATCGACAGGAAAAGTATTGGAACTTCAGGGAAAGCCACAAGTCTTGTGACTATTACTGGTACTTTTGGACTCATGTATCTCTTGTACTTTTCTTCCAGGCTTATTAACCCGTTGAGGACGAGTCCCGAGTATACTCGGGCAAGCTTCTATGGGAAATGCGTGTTGTAGCAAAATTAAACAGTCCTCAATGGGTTAATAATTGCCACACACCCCCTCCCCGCCCACTCCGTAACAATATATGTGACCCTGCACCTCAAAACAAACAAAAAGTCGCCGGACATGAATTTTTAGCTAAGACCATATTCTGAAAGAGCAGACTTTAAGCTTTAAAATGATGTATAACTCAAATCGAATGGACTCTTCTAACCTATCTAAATATTGGAAAGAAAGCGCAAACTCAGGAAAAGTGTGAACTGAGAAAAGAGGCTCTGAAGTAGTGTCTATTCAAGCGCTTTATCTTACCAAACCGTGCTGGCTGTGTGATGAATGGGACAAAAAACAGGAAGTAAACCACCAGAGTAACAACAATGAAGGGATTATCAGATTAAACTGAAATTAAGCAAGCCTCATTGACACATTCTGTCCATAATTGATGCCAACTTTCAAAGCAGTAGCACTATCCTTTCAAAAGTTATTAGAGTTGAAAGTGAAGAGTGTGGACAAGGTTTTTCAGAAATGAAAAAGGGATTCTAAAGGCACACCTAATCACACTATTCTACCAAAAATGTTCGAAATAAACTGCTAAAAAAACACAATTTCCTGCCCGTTTTATGATACCAAATTTTAGCATAATGTAAAAGAAGACCCCCTCTTTCAGAAAATATGAAAAAGTCAAGTTCGGCAAGGTTGGCCCATATCACTTGTTTTCAGTCCTTACACAAAATCAGTGTGTGCAACTTTATGTTCGTTTTGAGGTGCACGGTCACATATGTCGTGTCAGACCTCGCTGAGGTGAAATTGGGCATGGAATGATCTTCGGCCGTTGATCGCAAGACAAGTAGCTGTGCCATATATAACACATTCCAGAAGGTGGGGGGGGGGGAGGCAATTTATGTCCATGCACTTGAACTTGGCTGGTCGTCTCTCTCAGTTCTAGGAGACCCAGCTCTATAAATATGCTATAAATCACCTTCATAGGTCATAATTCCGAGGAGAACGCATCTCAAATAGCTACGCCAGCGTGTGGTTCGGAATTCACCAACGCACAACGTAGTCCAGACTACGTCAGAATGAGGTTTGTAACATGCGGGGGCTACTGGTCCTAGGTCAGTGCAGAGAAGAGTGATGGGGGGGGGGGGTAAAAATGACACTGTAAAATGATGGGGGAGGAGAAAGAAATGTAAAAATAGATAGATAGAAAGATGTCTGACACGCTAATAAAATTTGAACAACATTTTTTAGATACCCAGCGCTTTAAATAATTCCTGTGTGGTAGATTATTTGGGGGATATATAAAGAGAGAGAGAGAGAGAGATGAAAATAGAGGGAGGGGGAGAAGGAGAGAGAAAAACACATTAAAGAAGAAAAAGAAGGAGAAAGAGATGAAGAAGGAACACTGCGTGTCATGACACTGAATGCTGTTTTATTGGTATAAATTGCCCTTGTAAAACGGCAATAATTCACATGTACTTAGGCCAGTAATTAGACTAAATGACAAGACACACTAAGGCATGTGAAACAAGGCCAGAGAAAGATAACGTCAAAAGGCGTGGAATCAAGGTGCCTATAAAGTGACTAATCTCGAACTTCAAGGCCTAAGTCACAGGTGGATTCTCAGTGAAGGAGTGGAGAAAAGGAAATAAGTGTGTATGTGTGAGGGGAGGAATTCTTGGCCTGACTATGCTCATGTTTGCAGAAGATCTAGTAAAAACTTATCTGACATTTTCTGAAGTTTTCAGTAGACCATCCACATACATTAAAAAAGCCTGAGTCAAATCGTGATTTAATTCATGCTCTTTTGCACTCTGATTCACACGTACACAGGAAAGAAAAAAACTGCAGTCTAAATCGCACTGGTTCACAGAGGAAAATCTTGACTCAAATCAGACAGGTTCAAGCAAGGACAGACTGTGCATCAGTGAGGTCCCCGCACGCTTTGCATTATGAGATATAAAAAACCTATGCGATTTCTCACAGCTTTCATACACACTTCACTTCACATATAAAATCAATTTCAAAAAAAAAAAAAATGTGACTATTTCAGAAACATCACACTTTTAGTGGTGTATGGATCACAGCTTGAATCTCGCTTATAGTCGTGATTTTTATGTCTACACACATAAAAAATTATTGTTGTTTTTTTGCATCACGATTCAAATCGCGACTATTGGTGGCTATGTGAATGGGTCTAGCATCTACCTGAGAGCTTCCTGGTTGCTATGCAGTCACTGAGCTAAAAATGATTATTGAATAAATCCAGACAGGTTCAACCCAACCGACAACAGAGGTAGGGAACCGAACTTTGTGAGGTCACCTTGGACCATCACGCGGCGAATGGCTTCACAAAACCACGGCAAAGATGCAAAATTCCGACCGAGTCACACTCTCTCTCGCTCCTTTCACTTACGATACTGTTGGGCGGCTTGGGACCCCCAAACACACCGCAAAGGAAATTGGGGCAGGAAACTGGCAGTGGATGGAAGGATGCCGTCCCCAGACGATGGGGGTGGACAAGGCACCCATGGGTGGTACCCTACTCCCCATCCAAAGACGATCCTCACTGTAGGAGTCTACACCTCTGCTTGCCCAGGCCATTTAAACTTGACGTTGTCGGTTCCATTTCAGAAAGGTATGCACATTCTCAGATTCACACACTCAATGGCAATTTGCAAATCAATGCACTCACTGTAAACATGCCGCCATCTTTTTTACTTAGATTAGCAAGTATATGTAGTATGCTTAGGAGAAACTCACAAAGTTTTGGGCAATTATACAGCAATACAAATGTAACGGGAGGGGTAACTAAATGAGCTTCAAGATTCAGTCATGAAATCCTGTATACCACCAGGTAAACAACAGGGTAATTATAGAAAGAATAGTTACGTTCCGACGACAAGCCTTAACCTCGAGGTTAAGCTTGTAGTTAGGGACCGTGTAGACGCACTCTAGTTAGCTAACCTCAAGGTTAGCTTGATGTTAAGAGCCACGAGATATCTTATGGTTAGCGCTCTAACCACGAGCCGCGGGAGGGTCCCACTTGTAGTTCAGCACCGTGTGGACACACAAGAGCATAACCTCGAGGTTAGGGCATGTCGTCTGAACGTAACTAATAATATTTTGAAGTCTACACAACATGGTGCTTTACTTTTACTGACATTCCATACTTTCTAAATACTTTGTGATTTACTTAAAACTTTCCTCTGACGTCACCTTTGATTTTGTCAGTTTCTCTCAAAACTTTCACTCTTATAGTGATCATTTCACTCTGTTTATCAAGGACATACACAGTATTTCTTTCTCCAATTACCTCATTTCCTCTTTCCCCTGAAATTTTCACTGAAAAAAAAAAGTCATGCATGCACTTTTTCTCTCTCAAGAGAATTTTCTTCTTGCTGCAAATTCTTCTTAATCGTTTGTAACAGACAATACACAATTCAACTCCGGTAAATTTTGGCTTCTTTTTTATCTTTTATCTTCATTTGACAGAGAGGGAGAGCATGTGTAAGCACAGAAGCTAGTACTGGGGGAAAAAAAAAAAACTTGCTTGTAGGCGTAAGTGCTAATCAATCCCAAATGAAGATAAACTTTATTTCTTATTTCCTCTCACCCACACAGTGATTTAGCAGAGAACCCTTGCAAAGCAACCCAACCCAACCCTCATAGTCCCACACTGTCAATTAATTGCTGGCGGATGTCTCAACCAGCTTGTTAATTAGGCACAGGATTCACACGTGACACGGAGAGTAGTAGCACCTGATAGTATTCCCCTGCCAAGAATTTCCTCGGCTAACTGTGCTGCGGCAAGGTATCTATTCACAGTCATTTTCCCAGAAAATACTGCTGCTGTATATGTCTTCCAGTTGCCATGGCAACTTCTGGTGCAATATGAATATGTCCTCACATAGGAATACCATTAACAAACACCATACTTTATGAAGTAAAGTGACCAAAGCTAAGTACGCTGATTCTCAATGAGGTTCATAGCTTATTTGGCACAGTGGTTGAGGTAATAACAATGATAGTAAATGTGATAAAAATGAAAGTAAAAGTGACCCAAAAAAAAGTTTGTAAGAGTGACAGAAATTATAATAAGTTTAAAAAAAAAACTGGATAAACTATAACTTAACAGAAATGATAGTAAAAGTAACAAAAATGATAGTATATGATAGTGATGGAAACAACCATACATGACACTGATAATAATCATGAATATAAAAATGAATAATCACCTTTACCTTGTGATAAATTGAGGTATACACTGTAACTCTTGTAATACACAGAAAAGGTCCATGCACTATATGCTTTACACGCAATGCCTGAAGCCAAGACCAAAGCCAAACTCCACAATGATTTTTCTCAAGTGTTAATGGGGCAAGATTTTAAAAAGGATGGATTCTGTAATACAGAATACATATAAGTTTCTGTAACTATACCTGCATCTATTTTTCCTCTTTGTATTTCCAAAGTTGTTAGCGATACAGTTATCATGAAATAAAACATGCCAACACACTGAAAATCACAAAACAATGCTGTGTCTTAACGCTAACAACACACAAAAGGCACTTTGTCATGGAACCCCAACCACATCATACCTGTGAATGATTTTTAAATAGTGGTACTGAAGGAGCGGGAGCTGGTAATCTTCGAATTTGATAATTTTTTTACCACTTCCTTCTCTCCTACAAATTACAAATAAGATAATGATCATTGGGCAAACATTTCTTTGTATCTCTTGATAATCTTGATGATGATGATGATGATGATGATGATGATGATGATGATGATGATAATGATGATAATGATAATGATAATGATAATAATGATAATGATGATGGTGATGGTGATGACTGGTATCACCATTGCGAACGTATCCCAGAGGGCCTCGACAGTATCATCCTAGAAAGCTCTAAGTATTCCTCCTCTTCATCAATCAAACAACGAGCTCCCCACCGGACGCAACTCATCCACCCCCAGGCCTACATCTTCAAAACTAGATGGCTAAGTGTGAAGAATGCAGACACTAGAAAGCCTATTAATGTCCATCCATTTACGTAAATGGAATGCACCCATCTCGTACCCATCCAATTTTATTACTTCCCCCCTCCCTCTCTCCTCTTTCCCCTCAACTTTTAACATCCTCTGCCTCCCCTTTTTTTTTATAGCTTGTGGGACATGAAAAACATGTTTGCACGTCTCAAGCTCCGCAAACATCAGAATTGATTGGAGGGAGGGGGTGGGTAGAAGGGAGATGGAGGGGGAGGGAGAGGGCGGAAAGTGAGGAGATGGTGGTGGTGGTGGTGGAGGAGGAGGAGGAGGAGGAGGAGGAGGAGGAGGAGGTTGCACTTTCCAGATGTTACAGGAGTGTCGTCTTCATCTTGTTGAGTTCCAGAAATGGAGACCAGGAGACTATGGGGAGAAGGAGAATGGGAGGGGGAGGGGGAGGGGAGGATGCTGGAGGGGGAGGATGAAAGAGGAGGCAGAGGCAGAAGAGGAAAAGTGAGATGGCCGGGCAATCACGCTTGGGAGTTGCCCGCCGGATGTGGCACCTAATGCTAGTGATAGCACTTCCCGTCGGACGATGATGGACTGTGCAACCAGAGAGGACGAGGGGAGGGGCCCCGACTCCACCCCCTTGGCAAGACACACTGAGAGATGTGCACCCAGTGGACTTGACCGAGGAAGGAAGGACCACTGATATGTGTAATCACACTAGCAGGAAAAAGAAAATGGATACAGCTCTTGAGGTTAACACTGAGAAGCAAAGTCAGTGAGGGAGGGGGATGGTCATGATCTCTGTTGCAAGAACTGAAAAGGGGGTATCCAATTGTCATAGGCACCAAAGGAGGGGGGTGGGTCACACTCTCCGCTGCAAGAAGCAATAAACAAAAAAGGAGGTTTCAATTTTGGATCTGGGAGGAAATGTTTTGGGGGAGTTTGGCCCCTAGCTCCAGCAGACAAAGAAAGAGTAAGGAATAGAAAATGTGCAGTAAGGAGATGAGTGAAATTACACTGAGGAAAAAGAGAATTAATGTCGTTTGGATGGGCAAGTCTAATTAATGACCCACGAGATGCATTAACAATGTTTTTGTTCTTATGTAAAGGTCACATAAAAAGACTCAAAGTGCACGGATTATATTTTCACAATAGTACCCCAAAGACTGTTATCAAGTGTTATTCTGAACAATTATGGACAGATTTTGTCTTACAGAGTCAAAAGGATTATTAAAGGAGAGAGTGTCGAAAGTTACCACACCATTACAATCTTTCGACATCAAAATGATATTGGTCTTTCCAGAGAATGAGTGCGTAAAGAGCTGGCTCGCACCTCACCCATTCAGCCCTGAATGAAGCGAGTAGGAAGGGTAAAATAAAGTGCACTGCTCTCTGATCTGAGCTGATAATTACTCCCACAACTCGCTGTCGTGAACAGCCTGTTTTGGGAGAGCCGCTGCCAAGCGATGACTGAGCAATAGAAGTCTTGGAGAACCCCATTCCCCCATCCCATCCCCTTCAGCAATGAGTCCATCTATGGGTACAGCTACAGAAGTTACTGGACTCTTTCCTCCAGTTTTCTTCCATTAAAAAAACAAACAAACAAACAAACTCGATTAATTAAAACAAGACACATAAACAAAGAAATTACGTATCCAATGACTCAGTTGCACCAAATCTTGTCATTACCTTTAGGACCATGATTCATAACTCAAAGTTAGCCAAAAATGATACCAATCCCAAACTTGAAGCATAACTTCCTTGGGGCCTCAACAACCACCAAAGTTTAATAGCTTACTTCACAATTAATTATGCCAGCTCAGTAAAAACATTTCATCTGAACACATAAGCTGTCTATCCTGGTAGTGAATCCTGGGTTTCTAGGGTTAAACAAGCATGTGACACTCTTCCTTTCATCATCACTCCCCACGAGTGGCATTGAGCACAGAAAAGGGAGGGTGCTATACTTGAAATTGTAGCCACAATACAGTACCGGCATGCAGGGTGGAAGGAAACAGATGGGGAAGAGACTTCAAGGGGAAATGGCAACTGTCGCGAACCATGTTCAGAAATCATATTCAGTAGACAGGCGCAATTTACCCTAACCAATCTATTTCCAGAATTCCCAGAATTCAAGCGGAATATAAAAGAGGGGCATACGTTGCAGCATTACTTCAGTAGAAAAGATTGTTTCAATATTCTGCAATTCATGATTACAGCTACTTGTGCTATGCACCATTGCAACACTATTCATCAGTTTTGCCCCCATAATTTTCTCCTTCATCCAATTTCTTCACTGTTAATGCTTTTGTCAGCCATATCTCTTTGCTCATGTATTCCTGTTTTCTGCCTCATGAAACACTCCTTCATTCTCAATCTTTATTGCTCCCTCTCAAAACTCAGAGGGTTGCATGCATGTGTGAACTGGTGTGGCAGTCTGCTGCCACCGTTGGGCTGTGACATACATACAACTGCATGACCAGCTAGCTGCACATATTATTTGTGGCCGTGCAGAGATCTCGAACATTAAGGTAAAGTCACATGACAAAAAATAACATAACAATATGAATTGACACAGCACAGTTCACGCAAGACTTAGAAAAAGTATACTCTGATTTGTGATTTTTCTGGCGATGTTTCAATAGCTTATGGCAGTTGCCAAGCAACTTTCACCAAAATGTCACAATTTTCCAGTCAGTGAATAGATGGTCCTAATACAAGAGGTGAATATGGGGTCATTATGGCATTCATTGTAATATTTCAATACCTAACACAGACAGCAATCAAACAAACGTGTTATGGGTTTCCCAATACTAGTAAATGAGAATGATCGCTTAACTGAGATATCTATGTGTATTCATGAACTTTACACCCATAAATCACCATCCATGGCGAATTAAAGGCCAAAACAGTCATTAAACTGTACAAGATGGATACGTCTGTCAATAAAAAAAAAGAAGTGCAGATATATATTGTCACTTTTTCCAAGTACTAATCTAGAAGGTACACAGACAGTACTTTTTCCAATGAAAGCATGGAGAAAGCTGTCATGCATTAGCCCCTACATTGCTATAGTCAGACCACTCCTCTCTTTGACATGTAAGAGCTGTATAAACATTTTTGCAAGTAAAACCTGAAATTGCACATTTTCTCCACATTCCTTGAGTTTCATGATGCGATCTGTAGGAAGGGGGGTACCTTCCTCTTCCTAGAAAGTATACACAAGGAATCTTTATGACATGATAGCAAACGGCAGCTGAACAGAGTTCGAACAAAAAAAAAAAATTGTTGTGACCAGCCATCAGAAGGTATAGCAGATGTAAAACAGCAACAAGTATTAGCATATCAAACATGACTATAAGCATGAACACCTGAAAGACCAGTGAAAAACTGACAATTATTTGATTATTATGAAGGTATTTGTGTGACCTCCACCCCCCCCCCCCCCCCCCCATCACCTGCACAATCACAATCTGAGCTTGGTACAGAACCAAATACCCCACATACAGGCTATATCTACAATTTATAACAAAAGACAACCGTAATGAAGCCACAAATATACACAACAATGAGTGTGAGGGTTTGTGTGTGTGAGACATGTGCTTGTGTACATATCTTTTATGAGTAAATCAAACAATCTGCTCCAAGAACAAGCAAAGCAACATTTTGCTCATCAAAAGCCCCCTGTCACTTCAAGTTCCATGGAAACTGATTCACAGGACCCACGCTGTGGACGCCAGCTGAGATTAGCGTGACTAAATGGAGCCAGAGACTTCCTGAGGGGTGTAAAGGTGGGTGAGGATGGGATGGGAGGCAAGAGGGGGAGGGGGGAGGACATTAGCTAAATCTTTGTCCTCCTCATCAGTATCAAGTACAAAGTATAATGGGTGCTCTTAATCCTTTGTATGCCTTGATTGCAGACTAGGACAGAAAACCCTAAAGAGTCGTACACACTGTCCTAAGTCCATGGAAGAGAAAGAGTTCATCATATCACTCCCTGATCAAAATCGAAAAACATTTTTTGTTGTTTGTTTGTTTGTTTGGGTTTTTTTTTTTTTGGTTTTTGTTGTTTTTTTATGGTCAGCAAGATATATAAGCATTTGAGACTGGGACATACCTGCATTTGAACAACAACAAAAAGAAAAAGAAAAAAAAAAAGGAATTTCAAGATTTTGTGTACACTATAGTGCAAGTTGTAATGGGATGACATTATCAACTCACTCATTTGCACATTCATATTGACTGTTCGAGATTTTTGGGGGGTGAAAATTAGTGAAGCATCATAATTTAATAATATCCTTTAACTTGATCAAATTTTCATTGCTGTGCTAATGAAACTTTACTCTTTCTCATCAGAATAACTTTAATCAGGTCTGAAATTCCCCTTTTAAAAGACTGTTACGACACCAAAGCTTTGCAAATGAAGAAATGATGTATCATTTCTATTTCTAGTCAGTCTCCTATGACTGGATTTAGCAAGTCACTGCTGTATCGCATATATTTCACAGCAAAACAATCACAAAAAAGAAAAAGAAAAAGAAAAGCAATGTGTGAACTCAACAAACATTAAACAAATGGACTATGACTGGAATGGTAAGGCGGGGGAACAGTCATACCGCCTCTAAATCTCATAAGTGGACACTCGCCCATGATAAACAAACATGTCTAATGAAGCAAAATGAAACACATGTGAGTGCAACCAGCATCACCTATAATGAATTGTGATTGCAATGGCAAGCTGGGAGCAGTCGCACTCTTACAAATCTTTGTGAAATATGTTACCCCCATCCTGTGATGAAGAGTATTAAAACACAAACTCATTCCTGTCAGCTGCGGCACTGCTCAATCTTCATGCATCGTCAAGTCATTATCTGAGTCCTTGCAACCCCCTTTGCTTAACACCTGGATCTCCAGAGTTCATCCCAGACAACCATTGGGGGAAAATCAGGGAAGTGATAACCCCTCCTAATCAGATCATCACTGTCAAAGAACACAGACTTAGTTTCCATAGCAACTTGAAGCACATTGGTAAACAAATGCACAACAATTTGGAAAGGTGTCTTTACTGATCACAACACTTTTATGATAGATAAATCGAGAAGCAAACCAGGTATGCAACAAGTAGATACTGCAACTGGCTCAATTGTACAAGTACAGGGAGGACATTTTATCAATCGGACAAAAAAATCCTTCATGACTATTTTTGCTCCCCTATTTCATTGTATACCAAACCATGGTCTACTTCGTTTGCATCAAGGCTGCAGCACGTTGCCTAATGTCCACCAACAATCTTGACACTTGCAATGATGGCACGTCACTAACATCATTTCACAAAAGGCTTGCTGTCTAATCTTCATTAATGACATAAGTATTCTTTTTTTTTCTAAGGGAGAACTTACATAACTTGTGCCTTCACTGTTATCATACTTATATACTGTATGAAACACAAAACTAACATGGTGCAAATGAAAAAAAAAAAATTGAGCACAATACATTTGTATTTGGATGCACAATTGCCAGATAGGGAGGTAGAGCTACAACATGTAGATGAGGGAACAGTTTCCCCTTGAGTCAAACAAACATCCCATTGATAAAATCTCTTCACTTGCTCTCTTTCCTTTTCTCTCATCTTCATCTCTTTTACTACGTTACTCTCTTTTGACTGCTGGTAAATGTTATTTTCAAAGTTTGAAGGGCATTTTTCGTCCCCCAGGCAAGTTTTCGGTGAAATTTAAAAGCCTCAAAGTGTGCAGAAGAAGAGTAGAGACCCAGCCAGTGTCCGGGAACCATTTTGGGTTTAAATAGCGTAACCCCACAATTCCCCCCTCGCTCCACTTTTTGGGGGGATGCCAGACAAATCCAAATGATGGGTCCTGTTATTCTCCCGTCATTCCCAGTGCACCCCATCCCGATGTCCTTCAACCTGTTTTTCCGACATCTCTTCTCTCGCCTGGTTGTCGAACAATCTCTCCCGAAAATTGTAACATCCTTCTCAGCTTCCTAATTCAATAGATTTACAACCCCCACCGCTGGTCGTCTTTTGGATCTTGTCACTATTGCAGATCCAAAGGTATGACATTCCGCTTATAGCATCACGGGGACTTCCGAACGCCACAAGTTTCCTCGTGAGTAGCAAAAGGATGACAGTCCTCCGCCAGTTGTCACGTGTCTGGTACGCACAGCACAGACAGCAAACACCATTACTAGACCATCAACTGGGGGGAGAACAAATTTATTATTTCCATGATGCCTGTGGGCAACTTTTACTCATTCCTCTGCGGCGCGGCATTCAGGCGTTCCATGTATGTCATTTTAATTGTCTCTATAATATGGACAAACAAATATAGCGGACGGGCAAGGGGGTAGGGGTTTGAGGGGAAACTTTCTGATGATACGATGATACTCCTCTATGCTCTGTGTATCTGCCTATTCACAAATCAACCTGAATGTTCAAATGTGAACCAGTCAACGGAGTAAATCCATCTGTATCTGTACCAAAGTTAATCCATTCATATTACAAAATTACGAATTTTCTTATCATGACTCAACTGCATATGGGACATGACACACCCAAGACACTAACATAGCAAAGTAGAGACAATAAACTTTTTTCTAATGAGTTAAAATCAAAACTCTTATAAAAATATTCCTTTGTATGTTGTCAATTTCTTTGGGTTTTTTTATTTTTTAGATTTTGGATTGACCCATACTGAACACATTAAAGATTTAGGGTTGGGTTTTTTTTTTCTTAACAAGTGAATTTTTTTTTTTAAACAGTTGAAATAATATCACAGAAACATGCACACATATTTGCTAAAATCAATCATTAGATAACTTGTGGAGGCATTCTTTACCCCCAAGGGAACAGATTTGATATTCTTTAAATCAAAGGCATTCCTTTCAGTAACAATGGATTCACAAAGCATTTGATATGCACTTAATTGAAAGTAAATTGTCCTCAAGAGAAGGGAGTAGTTACTTAGATGTCCCATCTTTTTCTTCAATGCTTGCAGTGTGTTTAGGTCACGAAAATTATTAACTCTGTGTCACATCAATGGTCACGAATTCAAAATGGAGACGTCTTCACCTCAACCACTCAAACTATAAAATCGGTTTTAATTTTGATTCAAGATGAATCTCCTTCCTCATACTTCTTTCTATGTCAGAATGAAAACAAAAAATGCATGGCTGATTTTGAATGCATGAGTATTCAAATTAATGACTTTTGCATCAATGCATGAGTATTCAAATTAATGACTTTTGCATCAAGTTGCTTTTTCAATCAGTTGCCACAAATGCATGGGTAACAGTCGTGCGTGATCATACCCAATTTGCTGAGCATCCATAAAGAAATGTTCACTGAGGTATGGAATCCAATACTGATGATCACGAAACCCAGGATAGCTACGTGTAGCTCCTGCCTGGAAGCACTAAAAGACAAGAATGACAGAAACAAGGGATCCTGTTTTGCATTCCAGGTCTGCCTCGTTCTTAACACGATGGAGCAAATTAATAATTATGATTGTTTGCCATTTCCAGGCGTCAAAACTCCAAACATACAAAAACACGCTATGACTGCACATCATATTTCTTGTCTGTAAACTTCACCACGAGGGAAATGTAGGGATGAATATTAACAATTTTTTGTCAAGTCATCAGAATACACTGAAGATGCCATCTTTATTTTTTGACTGGGGGGAGGGGAGGGGGAGGGGAAGGGCCACTGGTTGGATCGGGAGGGACAGGGGGGCAAAACCAGGAGGGGGTGGGGTGGGGGGGGGGGGCAAAGGGAGAAGGGGGCTAGAACATCTTGCCTCTAGCCAAACTTGTATAATCTTGTCATCCTCCCCCTTCTAATGTCCGTCCTGTTATTACTCAACAAAATTTGCACACAACTGGGGGACGGAGAGCAGCAGTGTTTGACTGATCTCGGGAATGTGTAGCAAAAGTTGGATAAAAGAGGCCTCCACACTTACGAAACATACTGTAAAAGTTGTCATTTCCACAAGGATTTAAATTTCACTAAATTTCTCTAATCACGTTAGGCCACGAATTTAACAAAATGCAAAAAAAAAAAAAAAATCTCAAACGGGCAGGCATTAGCACATTTACGATAGCCTTGCTGTCAAATCATGAAAAACAACATCACACTAAAATGCCTGTGACCTCCTCATTAGGGAAAATATCTGTACACAAAAATTAGAGCTTTTATAGTATAAGAATATCATAATGAACCTTAGTTCTCTCAAGCCAGAACAATATCTTTGCACTGGAGTTGTGAATGTGATATCTGATGAGGTGATTATTATGAAATTATACTGTCTGCATTTTTTTTTAAAAACCCAGAAAGATACAAAATTTCAGATTGAAAATCAATGCGTAATCTTAGTAATAGAAATCATTTATGAAGTAATTTCCCAGAAGCTTTCTTTGATATCATATGTGACCTTGCATCACAAAACCAACAAAAAGTCGCCACACATGGATTTTTAGTTAAGGGCAAATCCTGAAAGAGCAGACTCTAAGCTTTAAAGTGATGTATAACTCACTGTAAATGGACTCTCCTAACCTATCGAAATACTGGAAAGAAAGCACACACTCTGGAAAAGTGTGAACTGAGAAAAGAGGCGCTGAAGTACAGGGTCTATTCAAAAGCTTAATCTTTACCAAACCGTGCTAGCTGTGCGATGAATGGGACAAAAGACAGAATGTAAACGACCAGAGCAACATCAATGAAGGGATGATCAGATTAAACTGAAATTGAGCATGCTTCATTAAAACATTCTGGCCATGATTAATGCTAACTTTCAAAGCAGTAGCATTATCCTTTCAAAAGTTATAAGAGTTGAAACTAGAGAGTGTGCAATTTAAGAATTTTCAAGAAATGAAAAGGGGCCTGTAAGACATACTTGATCTCACTACTTTTCAAAAAAATAGGTTGTAGAAAAACTGCTGAAAACACACTTTCCCATTCATGTTATGATCCCAAACTTAAGAATACTGTAGAAGAAGGATAGCTCTTTCACAAAATATAAAAAACTCAAGACTGAGTTGGTTGACCCGTATCACCTTTTTTTAGTCCTCACTTAAAATCAAGGGGTGCTATTTATTGTTCATTTTGTGATGCACGGTCACATACGATAAATAATAAGTAGAATTTTGATTGACATTCAAGACCATCGCAGGGCCGCCAACATTCATATACATTAACATCAGGGTGGTTCCAACAAGCAATCAGTGAGACATGCTGGTATATGTCTTGCATCTCAATGAGCAACGACGCTTCCTAAATCTGGGAGACTACAGCATTTTCTCATTTAGGACATAATGGGTTATTAATTGTTCAGGAAGTCTCCTGTCTAATCAGGGATACTCAGAAGCTCTGTCATCAATACTAAAAAAAAGGACTTTGATCTAATTCAGCTCCTCTATTCTGTAAACTTAATACTTTGAATATCTATATTTAAATACTTCTAATATTGCTGTTCTTGGATTTTATCACTTTAAAGATATGTTACCTAATCATATTTCAACCATGTTTTGCTCTAATAATGAGATTAATGAAAACAACACACGAAACTTCACTAGATTCCACATGTGGGTAGTAGAATTAATTCTGGTTCAAAATTCCATGCATCACCAATTTCCATTTTTCTGGTAAACTACCGTAAAGTTCCGTGTATAAGACGCACTATTTTTTCGTCGGAAAACGTTGGAAATCGGGGGTGCGTCGTATACACGGGTACAGTCGAATCACGGAAAAAAAATCTGTCATGTACACCCAATTTTATAAGGCCAACTTGGGGCCATGTATGCCCATTGACGTTTGGAAGGTAAGCAATCACTAAAACTTACAGATAAAAGAGCGATCTTTCAATCTGGACACACACAAAAGCTGCAAATACGAGATAAACTTACATCGGCCTTGTGCAGTAAACGATGTATCAATCTGGCCATAGACAACAGCTGTAACAGCACTGCTGTATGCTACCGATGTCAGTCTACCAAGCTACCAACAGCCAACCTAGTAGCTGGAATACGGAATACGCGATGTACAGGTATCATTACTAAATTACCGATACCGTAAAACTTATCAATGTACTAGTATCAATATGGCCATAGACTAATACGGAGTAGGATCGACACTATGTCACCGTAAATATGAACGATGTGTGAAGCATGCATGCATATCCATGTCGTTCGTTTGCTCTTCATTTCACGAGTGCGAGGCCAGGTAGAATAGCATAGCTACACTGTAGCTAGCTAGCTCGCTAGCAAGCCTTTGGCAAAGGCAGCAGCTGCAGAGAGGCTTTTGCAATGGACTCGCATGCACACAGCGATCGGATCGAAGCGCGCTTGCCCGTTGCGCGCTGTGTGTGCAAGTCCATTGCTCTCTGTGTGCGTGTGCTGAAATTACAGCGAGCTGCCTTTTGCAAAAGGCTAGCACTGTGCATACAAGCATGGTACAAGAGACACACATGTTATAACTGGTAACAGTGCATGAGTGTATTTACCGTACGCACCGTACGTCTTGCCGTATGATCCCTCTGCTACACTTGTTGATGTTTTTCTTATTTTTCGTAATGAACCTTCCAGTCTGACATGCGTCAATATGCGAGACACCCTCTGCTATGTATGACAGCAAAGATCATACTGTACACTCATGAGTACGATATGCATGACACATGTACCACGATTGAAAGGCGAAACGATAGCAAGTGAGTACCGAGACAAGTCTTGCATTTTGCGTCTTCCATATTTTGTTGATGTCTTGTGAATACCGTTAAAAGAAAATATAAAAGGAAACGAAAAATAGAGCAAATACATGCTGCATTCTAGGGAAATTTTGAGCTGAAATAATACGTATGACACACGCAATATTTGCGTGGATATTTTCGTGTTTTTTTTTTTTTTTTTTTTTTAGGTCCGAAATTAGGGGTGCGTCTTATACACGGGTGCGTCTTATACACGGAACTTTACGGTATATTCGTAGTGGATATCTGTCCATGCAACAGCCTGTCTTTATTTAAGAGATTTTTAAAAACACACCTTCTAAAGTCACACAGAGTCAATTATTTCATGATTTGTTCTAGGGGTTTTGTTGTTGTTCTTTTTGTTTTGCTTTGTTTTGCTTTGCTTTGTTTTTGCTTCTTTTTTTTCCATGTTCATATTTTGTACTTAAGTCAATTATTTTGTGCACACACGTCTTCAAAGGAACTTACTATACAAGGCTTTTGGGGCTTCATTCCAGTTTCTCTTTTTGCATTTTCAAAATCATAAGTAAATAATTGATTATGTTTGTATCTGAAACTGTAAAATTCAATACTGCTGTATTGTTTTATCAGAAAATGAAACAAATAAACAAATTGAATGGAAATCAACTACACGAACCTTTCCATTCACAAGCATTTTGGACAGTAAACAGTGTGAATTAATTTGCTTAAAGTCAGTTTCAGTTGGTATGAGAATTGTGCTGGTAATTCTTTCCTTTAACACACAAACAAAAATAATATATAAAAAAAACCAAGACATGAATAAAACGAAAACACATGTTATGACTGTCATTGAATTCTGCTTCCAGGGAGACATCAAACATTTCTCCTGTGGTAGAAATGACAACTTCCTCCTACGCCCTAGTCTCTTCCATGGTCAACGGCAGTCCCAGACAGCCAAACCAGAAGGCTAGAACGGGAGAAACACATTTTAGAAACCGTGCCAAGTTTAACTGATTTCATGCCTGCTCCATATCAAAATTCTTTTGTTTTTAATCAAATCTGCACCACAACCTATCCTTCAAGTTACCTCGTGATCCCTGAGCACTTTCCCATCCCTCCCCAACAAAATCTCCTCCTTCTCCCCCCCCCCCCCCAACACATAAACAATAAAACAATAATGATTATAGACTTGATGCTCACAGCCCCCTGCCGGTTTGTTGTACTGCCCCTATTGCGTTTGATCTCATCCATTCTCCCTGTCTTTTGACTTATCTGCCCAGGTACTCAATTGAGATATAGAGGGCTGAAGATAATTTGGTGAATTCACAATCCCGCACGATCCCACATACAGTCAGTGATCCCACGAAAGACAGGCTAAATCACATGGCACCATTGCGAGATAGAGGAGTCATCTCCCTAAACCCACTTGTACGACCTGACGTACATAGGCTGATTGCATTTCTCACATACCGTCAAGTCACAAACGAATCAACGGCCATGCCTGCTCAACTTTCAGGAAGTCAGCAGCAATCAAAATTTATTTGCCTGATCACTTGACATTGCAATCGATCCTTGAGAATTCCTGCAATGCCAATATTTCTCTCGGCAAAAAAAAAAGAAGAAGAAGAAGAAAGAAATAGTAACAATAATAACTGCATAACATGATGATTACCTACAAATATCTCATGCACAGAAACATGATCTGAGCCACTCCATCTTGTTGTCAAAGAATACTTTGCAAATCTGTCCTTGAAAAGAAGTTTTAAAAGAGCATATAATTCTACTGGCACAACTGTATAAATGTGCTGTACCTAAGAATAGTATGTAACAGAAATCCTTAGCACACCAAAGTGCAAGAAACAATATTTCTCTTGTTTGATGCTGCATCTTTATACGGTAATTCTTATTATTCATCGTAAATATTTGATAGGGAAGCATGAAAGTTTCTCTTTCTTTTGACTCCTATTATCTAGGTTGCATGATTATCAAGAGAAGCTGTAAAATCATATTTAAAAAAGTTATTGCTTCTGTCTCGAATAGGCAAAGTTGTATTCTTTTTTTTATTTTGTGAAGATCCAATAAAGTTGATTAGTCCAATCAAATTCATTTCCTGTATACAATATGCACTATAATTCAAAATGGCCAATTTGATGAGGACAAATAATGATTTCTCCAGCAAAATTACCCCAGGACGTGATGACTTATAGAATGCTGGGAAATCTAAAGACTGCCTATGTTGTTGGGGCAAAACTCTTGTACTTATCACACAAGACATGGATAGTACAGAATGAGCAGGCACAAAATTATTTACCGATACACCTCCCTATCTCGTGTCACCCATGCCCTTTCAGTTGCAATTCATTCAAATGAATAAAAAACTTTTTGATGATCATTCTTTATAATAAGCAAATTGAGCAAAGTTTATCATGTAAACTGCTTTTTACAACACAATGATACTACTTTTATATCTCAAAATGCTTTATGATTTCACACATTTATCAGAAATATGTGATTTTATATGATATGGACACTTCCTTCTGTCAATATTTGTTCCCAGTTTGTGAATTGACTGTCAATTATCAGCTGCGGCACGCATTCAGGAAGTTTATCTAGGGTAATTTCCACACACAGGGCAGTGGCATCCAAGAGACTGATACAAAGCGAGATACAGACACACACACACACACACAAACACACACACACACACGCACACCCCTCATACTCTCACACCTATGTATATTCTTCTTTTTGTGCCCTTATCACATGGCAAATATAACTTTTACGGCGTGGAGGAATTTTGATTTGGCACCATACTGTCGCCCAGCGACGTAGCCCCACCTTGATAAGGCATGGGATGAGGGTATAGAGTACATCTTGCCTCATACTTGTACCCTTGTATTTAAACGAAATGTTTGCATTTCTTTTCGACTCCAAAGTCGTCCAACTTTGGGCTATCATCACATCACTTGACCTAAATTATTCAGCCGTGGCCGTGGCAACCAGGAATGTGAATGGCACGAAGGTCGCTTACTTCCTGTTTGATTGTTTCAGCTATCACATTGTCTCATGCTCCAAGGTGCATATTTGCTATCTAACAAAAATTGCATTGAGATGGAAGGGGAAAAAAAAATCCAGGCATACACCAAGGCGGCAGCAGTCTTGTGGAACGAGAGTTTAGGATGCATGGCTATCTCCTCTGCGTTCTTCACATTGTGTAAAGCTCTAAATTTTGATCAATGAAGACATTTCTTTTGTAGTTTCGCTTTTCTGCTTCATTGTGATCCCCGACAGTCACGGCTTCTGAACTTCACATGAACCGTATATCTCTGGAGTGTCCATAAATTATGCCTCATTCACCACAAAGCATTTCTTTCCATGTGGAAGAGCACGTCGTTTCAACTAACTACCACATTGTGGCAATGTGAGAAGATTTTTACGTATATGTGTACCTACTGTATTTGCCTTCACACAAATTTGTCCCATTACCGCTAAAGCCTGTGGAAGTTGCCGAAAATTTTATTTTCTATACATATTTTATCAAATTCCCAAAAATCTATATTTTTATGTGATGTGCTGTCTGTCTATTTTCTATTTGCTAAAACCTAGCACACAGGTTAAAACGCAATCATCCACCAGGGGAAAAAAATACTTTGAGAAAATCACCTCTGAAATTTAAACATAGTCAGATGTTTAGTGGAAATTGGACATTCAAACACAAAAGTTCAGGGGAGTACACCACAGTAACAAGCTTCATGAGAACCAAAAATTTCTAATATCAAACCCTCCTTCGACTTTAGTTTAAAATTAATTGAGACAGGAGGTAGTTATAATATCAAACTGTCAAAATGAGAAGAAAACACATACTGACATACCACAGGCTATCATCAATTGCATCTAATGTATAAGATGTGAGTATATAATCATGAAGTGGGCAGGGCATGTTTGATTGACATGTCAAGGAATTGATGGTACAGTGTTTTGCGGAAAGTTGGTTGCAGTTAGCAGGTGGCACGGAGAGTCATTTCAGTGTGCGATCCCACTGTGACACAACAATATATTAACAAGCACATTTCAGCAGGGTTATCCCAAACAAGTTCTTTGGTAAGTCTAAAACAGCCCCCACACACACACACACACACACACACACACACACACACACACACACACACACACACACACACACACACACACACACAAAAACACACACACACACATCACACACACACACACACACACACACACACATACACACACACCTGTCAATCCATAATTCCAAGGGTAGCAAGACAGTCAGGTGCCATTACAATTAATAATCCTTGTTCATTAAGTGACTAACATTGTCTTTCCGGAGGTCATCGATGTCTGATGTCCGTAGGACCAGACACGCACAATACCACGCACCGCAGCTATGAGCACACGCTTGCAGATGTCACCTGTTTCACTTGTGTCTTACACTGTAGTCAGAACATTCCCTGAAGTACACCATCTTTTTCATCGCTAGAGTGCACATTGCATTCTCTGCATTCTTCTTGTATCGTCTTTATCTCTGGGTTCTAGAGATGGGTATAGTACAGTGCCCTTTGTAGAGAGTAAGCAACTTACAAATGTACTATTTTCTTTCTCTTATTCGATATACACTGTATGCCATAGAAAGGACATACAAAACAATGATCACCACCATTATAATCACTACAATTAATCTTGAATGGAATTGAATTAGAGCTTCTACAATACCCTACAGGTGTTTTTAGGCAATTCCAATTTTCATAATATGCATCATTTCATTTGCATATTTATATACATCATACTATCATTGCCTCCGCCAAGGGGGAGGTTATGTTTTCGTTACCGTTGGTTTGTTTGTTAGTTAGTTCGTTAGTTAGTTCGTTAGTTTGTCCGTGTGCAAAAAAACTCAAAAAGTAGTTAACGGACTGGGATGAAACTTGCAGGAAAGGTTGAGAATGACACAAGTAACAAACGATTAACTTTTGGTAGTGATACGAGAATTTTTGGGGAATTTATGAAGGATTTTTTACATTTTGGAAGGTAGGGTCAATGAACTTGGGAGTTCAGGCTGCGCGTATTTGAGGTTTGCATGCGCGCACTAAAGCGTGTGCTCTAGTTTCTGCTAGGGCGAGGCGCGCTGTGCAGCTGAGGGTTTATGACGTAACAAAGGCTTCCATATTGGGAAGTCGGGCGGCTTTCAGCACACAATGCAGTACGTATGGGTAGAAATCACTGATCTCTGTGGAAGAACAAGATTAGTGTGGGAGAAAACGGGCTGCATGCTTGGCGGAGGTCTGCGCTCTCAGAGTGCTTTTCTAGTTTTTTATGCATGTTTTGAAATGTTTAGTCCTGATAAAGGTGCACCTAAATGTCAGCATACAATTTTCTTGGTTGGTTTTTTTTTTATACTGTTTTATTTCATTCAGTCATATTTAATCAGTTGGCTTTATCAATAATTCATTAAAATATTGTAAGCATATCATCAGAATTAAGCAAGAAAGTGCTCAACACTAACTACAACCACATCTTCAAAATTGTTTGTCTGTGTGTGTGTGTGTGTATGTGTATGTGTGTGTGTGTGTTTATCTTCTGCAGGTCTACTTTATCAAATTGTTCACATTAGGATAACAAGAAGTGGATCAGCATTCTAATGGTTTCATTCATTCACAACTAGTCCCTGATACAGACCAGCTAATGGCCGACAATCGGTCATTGATAATACCCTAGCTCTCTATTGCCTTCTGTTAGGTGACATAGCATGACAAAATGTCCCCTTTGTCATTACCCTCCTAACAAATCTTTATCTGAAGCAGTGCTTATGATGGTTTGATGAACTTTGATAAGAAATTCTGCCAAATCTTCATTTGCATGAGGAGGCCTGGTGTATGTAACTTCATTTGGTCTTGAATGGGTTAATATCAGCCATTCTAAAAGCTGCACAAGGCAGATCCCTCGACATCTCAGCCTCGTGGTACTTACGAATGCTCTTGAGGTCGTACATGGAGAAAGGCAGCCTAATAAGATCAAGTCACCAAGGGGGATGCTGTAATACCTTCCCTTTCGCCCAATAAACTCCTCAAAGTCCACTGAATGAATACGCATCTGATTCAGGCTCTTCACTCGGCCAATTTACCGAGGTAAATTGGATATTTCTGACGAAGATACCCTAGGGCAGTGGTCTGAATAGGAGACGAGGCAAATTTGATGGAAATAGCATAATTTTTGCAAGACTGCGAAGGAGAAGGTATAGTGGATTTATCTCCCTTTGATTAAACGGCCTCCCGTCAGAGAGAATTTCCAGGACTAGGATTAACTTGTGGGTCTGGCTTCATACCAAACTTTGTGCGCAAGGCCCCGTTTGGTAAATTACCATCCACAGGTGCATTCCAATTCTGAAATCAGCTCTTTTGCTGAAACACTATATCTTGAATCAAAACACAAACATTTCTCCCCATGGATGGCCATTGTACAGATGACATTGTGTGGATATGAAAACAAAAATCACAACACCAACATTTGCAATGTTACACATTTTTCATTCACCCTGTTACCCTTCAAAATCAAGATTTTATTGTACTTTTACAAAATCTCATGGGTCTGTTTGCACTGTAAAGTGCTTGCGCATGTGGGAGGGCTAGCAACTGGGAGTGCATAGTACATTGTGGACTGGTTTAGCAGTAAGAAATGCAATTTTTGAATATCATGTGGACGGAGGTCACATGACAAAAATTATAAGGTTTATACTGCAATTTTCCATGGTCAGTGTGAGTGACCGTCTTGCACGATTTGAGGAAAAAGGCAACTGAGTGACCCTGTATCCGCATCAGTCATCGGAAACCTGTTTTTGATTGGAATGTATCAGGACATGAGGGCACAAACAAGCTTGGTTTTCAGTTTAATACCAGTGAGAAGTCAGGGTTGAGATTGATGTATATAGGGACAAAATTACACTTCCTTCCTGCGGTATTCACAGGGAGTACCTTGCTCGATTACTTCAACATCGATACCCCGCCTGGAGAGGAGAGGTGGGGTATCCTTGCAGTCACCCGACCTCAGGTCCATCGCCGATGTTTCATCGCGATACCACGCCAGATTGTGGGTCTGAAGGACTAGCAAATGCTCTGCCAAGAATCGATACGTGTATCGGCACTTAGACATGAGCAGATACTTGTCTCGCCTGAGAGGCGTAATATTGGCCGAGCACACACACGATAATGTCAGCATTCACCCTTTGCATTAGTATACAATCATCGCAGATTGCCACTCAATGCTACTTCAAGATACGCCAGTTATTGCTATTTTTTTTCAGACAATGATCCATGAAGTTCCAGATTCCAAAATGCAAAGGAGAGAAGCACCACATACCTCAAGAATTTTTTCACACAATGTCATAAAATGGAATAAAATTTCTCAATATTTCATTTTTCTACCATGGAGAAAGAGCAATTACCGTAAAGTTCCGTGTATAAGACGCACTATTTTTTTGTCGGAAAACGTTGAAAATCGGGGGTGCGTCGTATACACGGGTACAGTCAAATCACGGAAAAAAAATCCGTCATGTACACCCAATTTCATAAGGCCAACTTGGGGCCATGTATGCCCATCGACGTTTGGAAGGTAAGCAATCACCAAACTTACGAATAATTGAGCGATCTTTCAATCTGGACACACACAAAAGCTGCAAATACGAGATAAACTTACATCGGCCTTGTGCAGTAACGATGTATCAATCTGGCCATAGACAACAGCTGTAACAGCACTGCTGTATGCTACCAATGTCAGTCTACCAAGCTACCAACAGCCAACCTAGTAGCTGGAATACGCGATGTACAGGTATCATTACTAAATTACCGATACCGTAAAACTTATCAATGTACTAGTATCAATATGGCCATAGGATCGGCACTATGTCACCGTAAATATGAACGATGTGTGAAGCATGCATGCATATCCATGTCGTTCGTTTGCTCTTCATTTCACGAGGCCAGCTAGGATAGCATAGCTACACTGAAGTAGCTAGCTAGCAAGCCTTTGGCAAAGGCAGCAGCTGCAGAGAGCTAGAGGCTTTTGCAATGGACTAGCGTGCACACAGCGATCGGATAGAAGCGCGCTTGCCCGTTGCGCGCTGTGTGTGCAAGTCCATTGCTCTCTGTGTGCGTGTGCTGAAATTATAGCGAGCTGCCTTTTGCAAAAGGCTAGCACTGTGCATACAAGCATGGTACAAGCAGGGAGGGCCACCTCCCTGGTACAAGAGACACGCGTTACTGGTAGTGCATGAGTGTACCGTACTACCGTACGCACCGTGCGTCTTGCCGTATGATCCCTCTGCTACACTTGTTGATGTTTTTCTTATTTTTCGTAATGAACCTTCCAGTCTGACATGCGTCAATATGCGAGACACCCTCTGCTATCATGACAGCAAAGATCGTACTGTACACTCATGAGTACGATATGCATGACACATGTACCACGCTTGAAAGGCGAAACAATAGCAAGTGAGTACCGAGACAAGTCTCGCATTTTGCGACTTCCATATTTTGCCGATGTCCGATGAATACCGTTAAAAGAAAATATAAAAGGAAACGAAAAATAGAGCAAATACATGCTGCATTCTAGGGAAATTTTGAGCTGAAATAATATGTATGACACACGCAATATTTGCGTGGACATTTTCGTTTTTTTTTTTTTTTTTTTTTAATTGTAGGTCCGAAAGTAGGGGTGCGTCTTATACACGGGTGCGTCTTATACACGGAACTTTACGGTAACTTGCCTCTCTTAGAAAGCAAGGGGGAATGATATTACCCCAAATATATATCCACCGCAAGTCCAAGGAACATGTACATCTCATAAAAACTGAAATTTGTGAAATTCTCTTTATACATGTATCTTCTTTAAATTGTTCTGGTGTGATGTCTCAAGCTATCATAGCCTTCTCATCCAGCTGTAGCAACACTAAAACTTTTAAAATTCATAACTTTTGAATGAATCATACAAATTTCCTCACTTTCACTGATGTGTTCTACTAATATTGCTGCATTCACTCAATTCACATGTATATTTTGGCAAATTTCCCCTTTAAAGTATTGATTCTGATTTGATATTTCAGATCCTGATTTACTCTTTAAGAAGTTCATTTCCTCAAGCATGAGGATACACATATTGCAAATTTCTATTCTACAATAGAGCAGTATAATCTTTATGTACTTATGTATACAAATTTTCATTACAAGTACCGTGGATATTGCACAGTGTAGAAATGAAGTAAAAACTTAATATAAATCATAATGTTATTTGTTTATTCCTCGTATCACTATGAAATTGTGCTAATAACTTGATGCAAGAAACATCTGAAACATGAACAGAATCTTAAAAAAATGAACTGGTGGTCTCCTCTAGAAAGGAAATCTAACCTCCTTGATGGAATGAAAAGAATGTGAAGCATCTACAGGGATGATGTTGATTGCCCTTTGGCTCATCAAATGGTCACACTCATTCAACACACACAATAATTCATTCCGAAACATTTGTCCTTAGAACAGGACGCAATGCTTTGAACGATAATAACAGTAAGGAATGTGTTGGGCAGGTTTCATCTCACGGTTTATAGGGATGGACATCACAATCTCGGCTGATACCACGAAAACCAGTTACTATATGCTCGCGCTAAACCATGCTCTCGCCAACTATTTTCCGATACTTCGATGGCCCACTCTCCAAAAAACGTAATTTTCCCAATATTCACTCAGTATTAAGAAGTTTCTCCTTTTCCAAGAGTGAATTACCTAAATTCTTTGACAACTGAGAACCCAGAAGGGGAAGAAACTCCCTCAACTGAAACGAAAGTTTATCTCAAAGTGAGTCATCCTGAATGAAAAAGGTGAAGGTATAAAACAGTTTGGCAACCAAGTTACAACCACTGCTTTAAAGGGATCGTACAGTTTTGGTTGAGACCTAATTTCAGGTTTCTAACATTTTTTGGTGACATAATGAGAAACTTCTTATGAAATATGAAAGAACATGTAATTCTATGAGGAATTCAATGTTTATTTGACGAAAATTGGTTTTAAAATGGCTGAGATATCCAAAAAAGAGCAATTCTAATAAAGTGTGGGACCCACACTTTATTACAATTGTTTTGTTTTACTTTGTTTTTGGATGTTTCAGTCATTCCAAACCTGATTTTCATCAAATAAACTTTGAATTTCTCTTAAAATGGTATGTTCTGTACTATATCATAAGTGTTTTCTCGGTATCTCGTAAAAAGTTAAAAGCCCAATTCTCATCTCCACCAATACTGTACCATCCCTTTAAGCTGTAAATGATATCTTGTTCACTGTTGTGGTCGATGACAAAAGTAAAACAAAACAAAACAAAACAAAACAAAACAGAGCCACTTCTCTTATTTCTTAGAGTTTTCAACTGAATGCTGCAAAATATTCATCGTGTCAACTCTCTGGCAGCTACTAACGACCTGTTTGTATACAATGAAATGACAATGTAGGGGACAGTGAACTTTGAGATAGTTGAACTACACTTTTTTCCCCCTTTTTTTAAGAGGGAGAAAGCGAGAGAGAGATATAACACAGCAATATTGGAGACAGTAGATTGAGCTTCTAGACAACCGTTCTGCCAGTATTCAAAAGAAGCATACCTGCAGTAGCTCCAGCAGACAAGGGGCAGTTTCTCCAAGAGAATCACATTCGCACAATGAAAATATACAGAGATTTTGAATGAGGGGAAAAGACAACAGATCAAGGTAGGAAAGGAATAAAAGGGGGGAAATGAAAAGAGAAAGCGGAATTCAGTATGCCACCCGACAAAGGAAGGGAATAACAATAAAAAACTGACAATCAGCTTCCTCCTGTATGGAATACAGGAAATGGGACATCCTCACGGAAGTGTCAATGTGTTCACATGGCGACTGAGAAGAAACGGAGATGCCCTGGTGTGTACAGTTGCCTGTCTAGATTTCTTTTGAAATGTAAAACCTATCTGCCTTCTCATCATCGCTATCTCTTACTGTCATCTGATTTTTATGCAATCTGAGTTTGTTTTTTACTTCAACACTGACTACAGGTGATCCGCAGTGATCGGTTTTGAATTGTGTGCCTGACAAAGGGTGCATTTATGCTTAATTTGCAAAGGCAGAATCAGCGCTTTGAAACACTGATTAAAAACGCCGTTCAGGGGGGGGGGGTAATGTTTATGTTCTCTTTTTTTAGAGCTCGATAACGAGTTTATACCACAAGCATGCACTGATTACTGTCTAAATACTTTAAATAATTTTAGTAGTGGACTGTTCAGCATACGTGTTACTCCACGTGTTTGGGAAAGGCATTGAGAAGATGTTATCATTTAGTCGTCTTTATTTTTATGTGTTTCGCATTCATGCTTCCCCTGTAAATGTCATTAGAGCAAAATGCTGATTACAAACCAGGGACCTAGGTCCACGCACAAACGTACAAATTTGTGTGTTTGGAATCATCGCTTTGAGACGCTTTTATCAGGAGGTGAGTCAGAACGCAACCGTGTTTTGCTCTAATCACATTTCAAAATGCTGATTCTGGCCCCGAAAAGTTGAACACAGATGCAACTTCTTCAGCAGACAGAAGGCTCATATACATTGGCAATAATCAAAAGTTCCCCAAACCTAGGTTTTCCTGTACTTTCTTCACTGGTAGAAACACCAAGACCAACCATGGAGGAGGATGCCTACCCCCTTCCCCCCACCCCCATCCCCCCCCCCCCACATTAAAACAACTTTCCTTCTTTCAATCCTGCGAGAGCGTCTCGGTTTAATGCCGCCTCGGTTTGCCACATCGGGTGAACAAACTTGCACAATCATGCTTGGCAAGAAATTAGCGCTGTTACGCTTCCCGCCGCGAAGGGAGGGTTCCAGCGCGGGATTTACTCACCTTCACATTGCGCGTCTCCCGAGAGTTCTTGACATTTTCCCCGGCCCATGAACGGCTTGCTTTCAGAACACTCTCACTTCTCAACAACGTGTCTGCCGATGAGGCTCAAATTAGAAAGTTGTTGATCATAATGGGACTGGTGGGAGGGGGTTGGGAGGGGGAAGAAGGGGGGGGGGGAAGAAGGGGGGGGAACATTCCCCATCTATACCTTCTTCTTGGGGAAAATCATACAGACTGATGTTTGTCAGAAGCACTCAGAGTGCTGATGTGGCATTTGCTCAATACCTCTTGACAAGCCAGAATAGACAACCTCCAAAATGCCAGATGTATCACGGAATTAATTTTTATTATTTCATTTCTGCAATGACCTGCTGCCTCTGTCATATGAGGCATCATATTTTGTCCATTCTAACTCTGCCTCTTATGTTTAAATGGCAAAATTCAATGTCTGTAGTGGGCACTGACTCAATACACGCTAGTATACACACACATAGAATGGATCGAATGATTCTTGCTCAATCTAATTCAAAGTATAATCATATATCTATGTTGATACACATGGAAAAGAAATAATTTGGAAAACCAGGAAAATAATCATACAAAGGTTTAAAATCTTTTTCTGGAGGAATTTTTTGAGAAAATTAATACATTGCATACTGGAATTTGATATGCCATGTATTAATCAAAATGGAGATGTACCATACCTGGGAGACAACATGTTAAACTTGAGTTAGGCAATACTCTTTTTTTTTTTCTTCACTAATTGAAACACACACATAGTCAGCATTCCTGCTCGATGGCAACAGGTAAACACATACCAAAGGCTATGAAGCTACTCTCCTCGCCTCGACAGACGATCAAATGACATTTCAATTGATGTCCGTGCGGAAAACGCCATGAAAAATTGTGTCTCCGTATTGAGACATCAAACAAAACTCTTAGCATTCCTACAGGTCATAAATCACTGAACTAGAGTGGGCACTAAATTGAGGTGAGGGAAATTTAGTGCAAGGGGAGGAGGGACCCGCTCTCTTTTTATTGATATTCAAGTTCACCCTTCCCATTACTCTGTGTCAGTTCAAAAATTTGCTGAGTTTTAATCTGGTGCAAACAAGATCTTGCTCTTATTTTCCTTACTCTACTCTGAATATGGGGTCTTCTGCATGGAGAGAAATGTTGACTCCTTTTGAACCCAGTTTTGTCATAGCTTGGGAGAGATAAACCTTGTATTCTCAGTCTCCTTGTTTTAAAGGTCTAAATCTAACAGTGTCTGGGCTAAAGGGATAAGTTCTTCAAGGGCATGTGCAAAGTCAAAGGTTTCAAACTTATAAGAAGATGCATTCATACACAATATCACGGAAACTTGAGGACTTCCTCTTTTTCTTGGAATTCCAGACTGGTTACAAATTAGTCTGAGTGAAAGACGTAAAATTTTTCAAGGGCAACAGCGAAATCAATCAAAATTGGATTAAAAGTAAAGAAGCTACAAAATTCTAAAGATTCTTTGATCTTTGCATTGACAGCTTTTAAACAGTTGGTCAAATGAGTATGCAGATGCTGTCATCACTTACCAATTCCCTATTGATCATTTACACACAAAAAAAATTATGAAAATGCAAGTCTTCCACTAAAAATGTGTAAAAGATATTACTCCCAGCCAAATAACTTCAAAACAATTTAGAATTTGAGAGTGGGGCACAATTGCTTTTGGAAAAAAAAAAGTGAAAGAAAAAAAAACCCAAGAGATTTGAAGAATTTTTATACAAACTATATGGCAAGTTGTGAGATGATGACATAATCAACTCACTTTTTGCATGATATTCATATTATCTGTTCAAGAACTGTTTTGTGAATATTAGGTAATACTCAACCAAAACAAAAAGAATAATGTCAATGTGAAATATTCTTGTGAATTTTCTATCACACATAACCACTGTGAAATTCATTAGACATGAATATCTGGGATATATCAAAGTTTGTACAAAAATACTCTTATATTTTGCAAAATCAAAAAACAAGTGATGAAGTTCACTAAAATTGGGTAAGTGAGATAAGTCATTCTCATAAATGTCTCCAAACTAACAAAAAGATCACTGATATTTCATCAGCGCCCACATCTGGCATCTAAAATTTGTATGATTTTTTCACTTAGATATTCTTTTGGTGTCTTTTGTGTAAAAACTGCATTTTTTTCAGGGGTAAAATACTCCCTATAGTGAAAAGTGAGACTGATCAATTCTACACTAGCTCATAGCCGACATGAAGAGCTGAGAATGATGACAGCTTGTGGCCGTCTATTATTGGCATTCCAAACCACGTTTGAGTACCGGAGGGAAAGTGGGTAAGATTTACGGGAGTGAAATGATGAGGATAGCTCAGCAGGGACTTGTGCAAGAGAGCAGAATCAGCATATCAAAGCCTAATGATTTCTTTCCTTGTCAAGTAAAATATAGGGGGGGGGGTTAGATCCATTCATATACAAGAGCTATCGATGATGGCACTGTGTTGTAAAAATCAATTTTATTTGCCACTGTTCACAAATGGCAATAATGATAATAATAATAATAATGATAATAATCATCATCATCATCATCATCATTTGGCTGCAAGGGAAGCTACGAATTGAACATCCTTAGCAATGACCAGATCGTGACTCTATAGGTACCCTAGTGTGTGGACCCTGTGTGGTCAGTCATGTTATGGGTGTAAAAAATACCCTCAATTTTCAGGGCATTTTTGCATGCCAGTTACAAAGACTGCACAAGGCATATAATCATGAGGGTTTCAAAAAAAAAAAAAAAAACAGGAAAAGAAAAATAAAACCCACAAATATTGATTTTTGCAGAGTGATGTGTATCATCAGTGTTAACATTTGTGTGTGTGTGTGTGTGTGTGTGTGTGTGCTCATACACATAAATCAATGGTTTCGCATGCTACTAAAAAAATCCATTTTCAAAAACAGTCAACTTCGATACTATAGTTGTTGCTAGAATGAGAATGAGACCACAAATATGCTGAATGCATTTGGTTCGAATTCCTGCCTAATACAGAACTTTATAACAACAGAATAGCAGTCACAGTCAGTCATGGACTGATTACGAGAAAAATAAAAGTTTGCAGTTGCTCTATTTCACAATCCAATGATCAGCAAAATCATGAATTATTTGGGTAACATCAACTGCATTAAATGCCCAAGAGACCTTTGGTCACATTGCATGCATAGTATGCATCATTATGTGTGGATATCACATTTATACGTACGTCAGCAAAGGTCTTACAAGAGCTGTGTAATTTGTACAGCACTGTCCGGCGAGTTATTCGTGTTTGTGCTTCGCAGTGAATTACATAGAATGAGCTGTCAGCTGGCACCACAAGTTATATTGCCAGACAAATACATGATGAATAATATCTACCGGTTCACTGGGCTAGTGACAGATGAAGGGTCTGGAATGTCCGCTTGATTTACTTGGAAGCATACCAATGTACGTATAGTACGTATGTATACACACGCGACCCAATTCCCATGCATATTTAATATGGAGACCTCTTTACATTTCATATGTGAAGGGGCATCACCCTGGTGTTCTACCCATGTGAATCTCTGGTCCATACACTTTTTAGCATTTCCATCTACAGTGCACACCCGTTAAAACAAACACTTTTATAACAAAATTCCGGTTACAACGAAGTAAAAATTCAGGCCGCAGCATTATCTACTCTATGTATTTTCATTGTTTATTTGTTCGGTTGTGATGAAATTTCGATTTAACAAAAGAAAACTGCTGGTCCTAAGGACTTCGTTACAACGGGAGTCCACTGTATATCAAAGAGGAGATGACTTGTTCAGCATCTATAGCACTGGTGGACATCCTAGAGCAGAGGACCAGATGAAAATACATTTGCCTTCAACTGGGATGTGTCATCGGGGGATGTATCAACCGGGGATAGGTTATGTCTAATAAGGTCAGCAATCCTTAGACCACCTCCTTCGCTCAGACCTTAAAAAAATACCAACATACACTCTTGCGATCATCGCCTTCTTTCAGCAAGTGTGAACTGGGTCCCGAGCCCACGAGGAATGTCCGTAGAAGTCAGGTGGTGTGATAGCTGAACAGATGTTGGGAATGACTCGCAGCGAAAAAAGTCATCCTTTCAGCTACACGTGATGAGAGCTGGGGCAATGACATGGTGGGAGTGAGCCAAAAGAGAGCGAACATTTCAAAAATTGTGGTAAGGGTAGTCAGCTGGGAGACAGAGACAGGGCAGTCGACAGATGCAGCAAAGGAGAGATCTCTTCTTGAAAACATGGGATTTAATTTTTCGGCATATCCACGTACTGATTGAGGGTGGTGATCTTTATTTGCAAATCATTAAAGGGGAGACTTGCAGATAATTTGTCTCATTGTGACTGAACCTCATGACTCACAAGGAAAATATGTCATTACTTCTCATTCATGATTATGATACAAACATTCTGCTCAGGTACCCTTTTGATATCTTCATTGAAGATTTGCTGGAAGGTGCCTTAAGCATTCATTGGTAAGAAATTACAGCAAAACTCTCAGAGTAGACAATCTTTTGTCACTGCTAAACTGCATCCCCTAGTGGCCTGAGCTAACATTCACTGCCAGCTAATCTGATACCAAGGGTACTCTGTGGATGAAATTTGGTAGAAATTGGAAGACGTCAGAGGAGGCTGATTCTTGTTAAGCAACACTTCTTAGCAACATGCTTGAGAGCTTTCTTCAAATATTCTTCGTATGATACAAGGACACACTTGTCTTGAGGGGAGGCGGAGGAGGGATGGAGGACCTGGGCAGACCACTTGAAGAGCAGTGTGGAGATTGGTGGACGCGGGATCGTCAGATGAGGAGTGCCTCTCACCTCATCCCCACGGCAACAACACCACCAAGAGAGGTGGGCGGGAGATGGTTGAGGAGGAAAAATCTACTGGTACTGGTTGCATGTTGCATGTGAAGATGCATTCTGTCTATTAAATGCATTGCAACATATAATACTGCCTAAGAGGCAGTACCTCAAATTGTTCAACATGTGTTATGGGGTTCTTCCATTAGAAGCAACTTGCATTGAACCACTCTCTTGGCAAGGGGGGGGGGGGGGGGGGGAGGGTCCCGGACATAAGACATTCTTTTCTGCATTTGCAAGCAGCCAACATAAATGGCATTCTAGGAATCTAGGAAATTCGCATTTGAATGTGAACAGTTGAGAGCAATAAGCTCATAAGGCACTCCCACGTCATTCCTGTTTTTCATGTCTGGCACATCAATCTCAGAAACAGAATTGACATGACGTTTACGGAGCGGCACCACTCCAAAATAATTATTTTGCATCTAGTTCATTCATTTGTTCAATTTCTGGAAGCCACATCAATTTTCCTGTTGTTTTAAAAGATACATCCAGAGTTGAGATTTATTAAAGAAAAGAGAAGACATTAAAATTGGCAGATCTCTGAAATACTGAGCAAAGTTGGATGTCTTGAAAAAAGCTGATACAATTTGAATATCACAGGAGCATTTGCACAGTTTTCATTTGGCATTTTTGAAATATTGTCATCTTGGTTATTTGACTACAATAATTGCATATTTTCCTTCATATTTTTGAGCATGAAATGTCAAAAATTTTACATTTTCTGAGGAGATGTATTTTATTTGTGGCTTTACTCACGGTACAAAATAGGTAATCCATATTTTCATAATATAGTACCTCAAATACATAATATGAGTCTTATTCATATACCCTGAAGGGAGAAATTATGTGTACAGAGCATATGAAGATTTGTAAACAATGTCAGAGGTACAATACATGAAGGATTTCCGCAGATCTCTATAGGACATTGTGGTATGTGCCTCACAAACATTTCAACTGTCATCTCTTTTAGGAGACATATAAAAAATTTCTTACTCCCAAGTTTCAACAATCTGCCACTTCACAGACTCTATTTTGAAAAAAAAAAATGTTGTCATTTCCCATCGTGGAATAGATTCCTTTTATACCTCTTATGGGAAGCACTAGTGTGATGTGTTGCTAGTTTCTTGAGTATCATTTGACATGTGAAATTTGCTACAACTGAAAACCATGTGAAATATATGGCACATATATACAGTATATCTCTGTCTGCTTACAAGACCTCAATATGAACCCATTCATTTTAGCTGCATAACTTCATTGAGACATCAGTAACACCTTCATATTTGGCATACTTGTTCCTTAATGATCCCCCCCCCCCCATATGGGTCAGCCGTCACAAGCGATACAAATCAACAGCCAATGTTTTAATTTCGGTCACTTAGCGGACAGTCAAACCGCAGAGGAAAGAGACTTGTTCCAGGCAACACCAATTAGGGGGCATTTTCAACACCCCCACGACAATGAACATGTAAAGCTTTCACACCTTCAGCAAACTTCTTCAATGACGCCGCAAGAGTTGCAAAAGAAGAAAAAGAAAAAGAGGTGCACCGAAAGAGCTACACACGTCACTCAGTTCTACCCCCACCCTCCAATAAAGAGGGGCACCTCGCACGTAGCACCTGGGACGAAGGTGCTGGGACGAAATTAGTAGCCTGCCGAGGGGGAATTCGCGAGCTGAAAATTGTCACTGCTTGAGTAATGTTATTTTAGTAATTGCCCACTTCTTGGGGCTGCATTTAGCCCAGCTAACTGCAATATTTGACCCAGGATGACCTACTCAAGAGACCAAAAGTGGCGGAGCCTTAATGCCCCTCCCCCCCCCCCCCCCCCCCCCACCCCAATGCTTGAATGTTGCAGATTACTTCACAAAAGTATACAATGAAAACCAACCATAAGAGGGAGCTGAGAAAATGAGAACCTGAAAATAAAGAATTGAGCTTGTGAGTCATAATCCACTGCTACGGGCTCCACTGCTATGGGCATATCTCTCTAAACCCATTACATTGTAAAACCAAAAGCCTATCCCTTTTGAATTATTGGCATCGAAGGAGATGACTTTTACATTAGAGTTCACCATCTTTTCTTTCTTAGTTAATCTCAACTGAATATCAAGATAAAATTGAAAATTTGTTTGTACCTTCCTAATTTCTTTGGCTTAATTTTCTTCATAAAAGAAATAACAGAGCACACTGAACTACATTGGCTCCATGTTTCCATCTCAAACTCCAAAATATACAAGAATTCAATGAAATCTGGGTTCTGGACAGAGTCATTTTCTCACAAAGATTACAATAATTGTATCAGCCCTGAAGAACAACCAGATTTCAACCTCATGATGAGAGAAAAGTACAATGTATAGTAGTCACACAAATTACCATCAACATCATGAAAAGCCCTCGTTGCTCACAACCGCATTACTGAGCCCACTGAAAGGAAAACTGCAATCACTCTGATAAAATTTTACATAAATGGGATACTTCCGAAGAAGTAATTTACAATGTTTACCCCCCATTAATGCCCGAGAATTTTGCTGCAAATTGCCGAGCTTTTGGACAAGCTTTTGGTCAACTCTCTTTCAAATTTGACCTTGCAACAAGTTTTACAAACCACTTGGGCATTACAATGTCAGTCCCAATGGAAGGTCATACCTTTATACAATGTGGATCAGGAGGACTGCCTTATCGCTATTTAGAGCCAGTTACTTTAACGATGTCTTTCTGACTTGCAAAGAAAGCATGCAGGAGGATGTGCCAGTTGTGAAAGTATGATGGGATGGAGGATGAGCGTAATGAGAAAACAGTAAAAAAAGATGACTACAAAAGTCAAATAAAAAAATGAAAAAGAAGGAGGAATCAAGATATCACCAAAAAAAAAAACAGCAACATGGAAATAAGGAAACACAGAGTAAAAAAAGGAATGAGTAAAGATAAAGAAAAAAGAGACGTGAAAAAAAGAAAACGCTGGAGGACAATGACATAGAGGGCGGTGTAGCGCTTATCTCCTGTCAGCGAGAGATGAATGGAACTCCACCAACACTGTGGAGGTCTTGTCTCTCAGAGGAACAGGGAGGCAGCAATTGACATAACCTTTGACCCCGGACTTGACCCGTGACTCTCCACTCCGACCCACGACATCACTACCAAGATGCCCCCTTGGGGGGGGGGGGGGGGCCCTGAGAAGTGGAGGTACACTACTTATCTTCAGAGAACGCTTATCACGCCAAATTTAAGCGCCTCTGCAGAGAGATCGGTGAGGAGTGATCTAGCTCAGTCCAGGAGAACAAATTGAGTACGTTGTACTCTATTCTCACATCAAAAGTCAATGGTTTCAAAGCATGGTGCTGACAAGATACTGCTTTCACTCTCAGTTGCTATAGACAGGAACAGATGGATTTTGTCAATGATTAGGGAATCTTGTATATCTGCCTTCATATATAGAAGAGGTAATTAAGAAACAAAGAAAAGCCACTTCAGTTTATCGCCCATCATTGTCCATGTAACCTTTTTGATGTCCTTGTCAATTTTTTTATCAGAATCGACATTTGAGCAATGCCAGTCTCTGCCACAGCACCTAAACCTGAGAGCCTCAGAATAAGATCAAGAATAAGATGGCATTCGATTGTATTAATTCATTTTCTAGGACATTCAGAGATCCCCATGGATTTCATAATGGCCTCACCAGGTTTCTGTACATGTAGGTATGGCCCTAGTCGTAGAACTGAGGTGTAGGACTATCGATCATGGATGTATCAATATATGCTTTGTAACAACTCTGATATGAACCTGATTGACCTATTATAATGTGATTTCACTTGCTCATCCATTATAACCTTCACATGTGATCATTACGAGAGTAGTTCTTTTTTGCATCAATCTATTAGGATTGACTACATGATGTGGTAAAAAAGCAATAAAACATGTGCACCATGAATAGTTGAACTTATTATCAGACAAGCAAAACTCATCCTGTACAGACATTCCACCATATGCCACATCACAAGGTATCTATGTATGTATGTGTGTGTGTGTGTGTGTGTGTGTGTGTGTTTGCATATGCATTAAAAAAACTGAATATAACTACATGCATACACATGTATAGACATGTATGTGTATATTTCAATGTATGTGTTTCAACCTGAGTGTTTTAACATGAATTTACAGATGTGTGTTCACTCTTTCCCTTGTTCTCCCTCTTTGATATGTACACCTCTACTTTTCCTCCTCCAATCCCCGCTGTAGAGGTCATTTGTCAACCTACGTACCTATACATCTTCTTTCATCACCGCCATTTCCAACATGGAAGAGTAGCCGGCCGACTAGCCAGAGGAGGCCATCAAAAAATTACCGTGTCCAGGAGACAAATTGCGACAAGCACGGCCCGCGACATCCTCCGACCTGGCAAGGAGAACCGCAAGTGATGTAGCTCCCTCCGGAGGAAGGGAGGGAGAGAGGGAGGGAAGATCGGAGAATCTTTGACAGACGGGGAACCGTGACATATTGGACTGCTGGGGCTTTGTGGCTAGCTGTGGTCACTCCAACGACAACGCTGGCTAAGATGCATCTCTCTCCCTGGCGAGAAATTAATCCCGAACACCACTTTGTACATCTCCCCATCGGGGCTGGAGAAACGGCTGACGTGACATTTCAAAGCAACAGCAAATTGCCAACACTGCTGTCACGTATCAAGCCTACAGCAACCACAAATTGATATACTTATTCTTTTAAAAAGCATACATCTTACAAGACGATGCATTTACACTTATAAAGAGTGTGTGAATGTATGCATGTGTGTGTGTGGGGGGGGGGGGGGGGGGAGGAAGGCCGACGAATCAGTTATCCACAATCTTTACCACTACTGTGGCCGCTGTCAACCACCTTTTAACCACTGATGACTGCAGACATAGAAATCTAAATGGCCACCCATGGCAAATTCATCATGCAGACATAATCACTTTTAATATCACAACATGAAATAAAACTTTCTAATCTATCAACAATGTAACCATAAATTCTCCTCTTTCCTGTACATAGTGACCATGCCAAAGTTATGATCCATCCTTTGGTACATGGTTTAACCCGTTGAGGACAGTTTGATTTTGCCACAACACACATTTCCCATAGACGCTTGCCCGAGAATGCTTGGAACTCGTCCTCAGCGGGTTAATGTTACATTGCAGGCATCATGCTTGGGAAGTTCCACCTGTATGAAAGGCATATAAGGGGTGGGGGGATAATAGTAGTTTAGGAAGAATCAGCTGTACCTTGAAGATCACAATCATTTTAAGACAATGGGTCATTTACTTGGGACTGAAAGATTTCTGGGTGGCTTCGTTCTCATCTGCACATCTTACTGACATATCAGCATCTACACGCTGTATGTCTCTGAACTTGGCGCATGAGGGAATCCTGAAGACCAAGCATTGTCATACCAAAGAGGGGAAACTGTCATGCAAATTATAACAACAATCACACACACACACACACACATACATCACAGGTCCAGTACGTGAGGCAATGAAGGGTTTCAGACTACAAAAATGTCACATTTTACAAAGTCTCTGATCCCGTTTCTACTCATGTGTAGAGTTACAACCCATTCAGATACTGTAGACATTCTAGCTGACAGCTGTCTCACAAACTTCACGGCCTATCAATCAAGCTTGCTACTTGATTGCGTGTATACGCACGAGTATGCACGTAAAGATCGTATGCACAATGGTAGAAGTGAATGCAAAGACATGCTAAGCCCCACCCCCTTGCTCACATTTTAGAGGCTAGACCACTCTTGAGTGCAAATGGTGCACTACAGAATCAGGCAAATTCCATTGGAAAGAACATCTCTGGAACATATTTGGCCAACTGCTATTTGAGGAACTCGCTTACAAGAATCAATGGCAGTCAGCCTCATAAAACCAGATTATCATGTGAACATGCTCACAAAAATGTTTGCCCACAAGAAACCCCTTAATGACAGGATTTGTTATCTGAAATTCTGTCTGAACAATGTGTCATAATGTACAATGATTGACGTAAAAGATGTAAACATCTTTTCTTTCTTTCTTTTTTTTTTTTGGGGGGGGGGGAGGGGACAATGTTATCGCATGCGTGGGTGATTAGTTTTGTAAAGCAAATGCTTGTCTTGATGGCAACACCTGTGACAAATTGGGCAAGTGCCAGAACTTAAGGAGAAGGAGATGTGACTTAAGTAAACATGAGCATGTAAGCCAACAAAAGAGGCATTTCAGCATGAATGTTTTCACAATCTTTTCAGCGTAAAGATCTTATTTGTATATCACTGCTTAAAAAAAGGATATCACTGCTTAAAAAAAAGGATATCACTTCCTAGGCCCCTCCCATTCAAATCAGCAACTGTTCCTGCACTACCTGGTAGAAACTCTGAAAGCATACATTGTGTTTTATAAATACAGTCCATGATAAAATGACACAGAGATGGGTGATTTATGTACAAATGGTAATAGTCAACAGAAGTTTTTGCTGATCTTTTTGTCATTTACTCTCAATTCACAGCCTTGATTCACACAGGCCTGGTCTTGGGAGTTAACTTTAAAAGAGTATAAACAGCAGGTTGCTAGTCCAGAACAACTAGAAGGGTGTAAAGACATAAAATCATCCACAGAGTTAATGCCATCTTTGCCTATCAAGGGAAGATGTGAGAATACTGGTGACAAGATAATCTATACACTAACCATCTCTATACTACAAAAGTGGGTATCTGGCATAAAAATGAAAGGGGGTAGAAAAGGGATAAAGGGAAGGGGGCTGGGCTTTGAAATTTGGAGACTAGTCCAGAACAGGCACATGTATAGAGGGACATGAAGACATTTCATACATTGATGGAGTTGATACACTCTTTGTCTATCAAGGGAAGATACACTGTATGAGAGTACTGTTGTAGGATACCAGTATACCAGTATTTCCATACAAGAAGTGGTGTGTGGTATGAAAATGGGAAGGGGGGGGGGGGGGGGGGGGCTCAGAAAGGGGTAAGAAAAGGAAAGGGGGCAGGATTTTCACATTTTGAAACTAGGCCAGAACATCAACTGGGAGGGCATAAAGACATAAACACATCCATGCGGTTTAATGCCCTTTTGGGCTATCAAGGGAAGATATGAGAATACTGTTGGCAGGGTATTCTGTACACCAGCATATCCATGCTTTAGACGTGGGTGTGTGGCATGAAAATGGGGGGGGGGGGGGGAGGTAGGAAAATGATAAAAAAGAAAAGGAGGCTAGGTTTTTAAAGTCTGAAACAAGTCCAGAACAACTACTGTAAAAGTGGATATTTTCGCGGTGTTGAAATTTTCGCGCATTTCGTGCAACCAGAAACTAGCGCGAAAATAAAACGCACGTGAATATTTTTGCTTGCCATGTGTTCCAGTAGCTGATAGCTTGATTCCACGGAATTGAAAGCGCGCGAAACTCTTCTCACTCCGCCTAGCGCCAAAAATAAGTCGGGCAAAAATATCCACTTTCACAGTACTAGCTAAGAGAGCATAAAGACATAAAATCATCCATGGAGTTAATGCCCTCTTTGCCTTTCATGGGAGGATATAAGATTACTGTGACAGGATGTTTTGTATACCAACCCCCCAATTTCAGAAGTGGGTATGTGGTATGAAATGGGGGGGGGGGGGAGGGGTTTGAAAGGGGAAGGGGCAGGGCTCTCAAATTTTGAGACTCCTCAATCATACACTGACAGATGGACTGGAAACTGATCACTGCCAGAACATTGACCTTTGGCTGAGCCAGGGGAGAATGGAAGGTAAAAGACTGAAGGAGGAAGAATGGAGGATGGGGGGGGGGGGGGGGATGGAGGGATGGGGGGGGGATGGAGGGATGGAAGGAAGGATAGAGGGAGAGAATCCAAATGAAAGATGCTGCATGTCACACCCACATCACCTCTTGGCGAGTCTCTTCTGTTCTCGCTGTCATCTTCACCTTAATGCCCTCATTACTCCTTACTTTTGCATTGCATTGGATGGCAATTTAATTTTCAGTCATTTTTAAGATGTGGTCCTTGGAGGATTGAAGAAAGCTTACTCAAAGGAGACAGTAAGCTTTCAATGTGGGCATCAACAAAAATGCAACGGATCTGCAAAATTTGAATGAGCTCATTAATACAACAGTTCCACCTAAAATTTGAATAGTACTAAGTTATGCCGCATGAGCGATCACGACTTCTTTCAATGCATTCATAGTGTACTGGTTCATGTCACATCACTGGGTTTTTTTTTCCCCCTTGTAATGACACATTACAGGTATACCATCTTTATTCACCTCATTTTAAGAGACTTTGGTTTAATAGGTATATACTCTTTCTTCAAAGGACAAGTTCACCTTACTATACATGTGGATTGAGTGAATGTGGCAATATTAGTAAAACACATCATTGAAAGTTTGAGGAAAATTTAACAATCTGTTAAAAAGTTATGAATCTTTAAAATTTCTGCGCAGTCACTGCTGGATGAGAAGACTACTACAGTTTGTGATGTCATATGTGCAGAACAGTAACAAAAAAGTACAAACCTCCTCAAATTGCTATGGATGTATGTGAAGGGTAATATTATTCCCCCTGCCTTCTGGAAGAGGCAAGTCAAGTTCTCTTTCTTGCGAGAAAAGTGAAAATATGTTGAATTTTCTTTTTATCATTCTAAGCATGTGACATTACAAGCTATAGCGTCTTCTCATCCAGTGATGGTGGCAACAAAACTTCTAAAATGTATAACTTCTGAACAGATAATCCAATTTTTCTCAAACTTTTACTGATGTGCTCCTAATATTGCTGCATTCTCCCAATGCACATGTATATAATAACCCACTGAGAACAGGCTGATTTTGCTACAGCACGCATTTCCCATATACATGGACACTTGCCCAAGTATACTCATGACTCGTCCTCAATAGGGCTTTTTACACTTGTAAATTTTTGCTTAGCCCCGGACCAACGGTGGGGCTAAGGGGGGGCCTTAGCCCCACCGTTGGTACGGGACTATCCTTAGCCCACTTTCTGTTTACACTCGTTTTTGCCAAAGTGGGCTAGCCCCACCGATAGTACGGTACTATCTGGCCCTGCAAAATAGCAGGGGTTAGCACCGCAATTGCGGTGCTAGCACCGCAATTGCGGTGCCAAGCAAGTGAGTGTAAACAGAACGAAAAAATAATCCTGGGCTAAGCGACGGAGACGAAGTCCGACCCTCACTGACCAATCAGAAACGAGGTAATCAAGTGCTGCCGGTGCGTGCGTGTACGTGTACAGTACACAGCGTAATTATGAATATTCATGTGGTTTGGAAAGTCCGGGGCTAAGAAATACGAGTGTAAAAAGGTCAGTTTTCTCCTTAGCCCCGGACAAGAGATAGTACGGGACTAATTGGCGAGTGTAAAAAGCTGAAAAAATTGGTACGGGACTAACGATAGTCCTGGGTCAGAGAAAGTCCGGGGTTAAGAAACACAAGTGTAAAAAGCCCTAAAGAGTTAAGGTAAACTTGTCCTTTAAAGTTTTCCTCAAGGTCTCCCTTGGGACCTCCCTCATTGCGACTCTAAGCAAGTACAGCCACTCTCCCTTTTCAAGCCTTTGACCTCGAGTTATCAGTTCAAGGTAAGCGAAAATCCAACACCATCATTCCAGATACTCAAGTGATCTTTCAATACTGTAGGTCTAACACGAAGCCCCACTTGCCCACACCCCCCCCCCCCCCTCCCTTTCTAGCGAAGATATGAATGAAGCAGCGACATGAAAAGGGCTTCTGAGTATGTTGTCGGACTGATCTCACTTCTTTTGTTAATCTAAAACACATCAGCACCACAAGCAGTACGGTATTTGGGGGGGGGTTCTGGGGAGCCTGTAACCGATAACAGACTGTTGACAGTATCACACGTATCTGGCTTGTTTCATCTATAGTGATACACTACCGGATAAGGGGTGGGGGGGATGGGAGAAACCAGGATGGGGAGGAGATGGTGGGGGGGGGGGGGGGGGTGGGCAAGCAAGTTCAGGACAGCCGGTAATGGAAAAGGGTAAGACACTGACACTCGACCATCATAACTATTTGGCGGCGACGCCGATTTCTCTGATGGCCACTTGTAATGGTTTTCCCATTTGCCTCATCCCCCGCTCTGCTGCCATCAAACCCGCTGCCAAACCCCGGACTCGCAGACGGACGGGGAGCGCTTATGGTTAGGTAATTAGGGGCACAAGTACAAGGGTGTTGATTATTTTGGTGACATTTTGTGTAATCACTGCCGGTGGGTGGGGTTGCAGAATAAAGTATTGCTCAATCACTGATGTCTTAATCATTTATCACATATAAAATTAAATAATACATATTATGCTGACCAACAAACTACATTGTATGCTATACTATTGAACATTTGAGTGTGAACATTTTTTCTCTGTTTTTCATACAAAAAAAAAAATACATTACTCATCATCTCTATGTAACATATTTCTTATATCCTCCAAAAATTATACCATCTCATATTATGAGTCTAGCTTGTCTCAAGAGAAGACGCTGTCTGACATCGCGGTGGCTCATATCATAACAACAACAAAAACATGGTGAACTTTGCTGACTGTTCAGTATGATGCTGATATAGATGAGCAATATATAAATTCATACAAATCGACTGAAATTTGCTGTCACTACAGTGTATCAAGATACCTTTTGATAAATAACTAAATATTAGCATACTTATAGGCCCTAAAGTATTCCAGATTTTTTTTTTCTAACGACACCCTACAAGAAGGATACAGGAGTACATTTTATCAAACAGATTCCTACTTATTCAGGCATTTAGCAATCATTTTCCAATCACAACTTTTTTTCAAAGCTTCATTTCTACACGATGCCAGAGACACTGGTAGAATACATGCAGAAACACAGTCTTGATTTTTTATTTTTGCATGTTTGCTTTAGAAACAAAAAGATTCTTTTTTAACCGTGCTTACTTATTTCACCCAGAATTGACCACATCCAGCTCAGACCACACCCAGCCCGGGCTATGCCTAAGACCACACCCAAAGACACAACCCTATGCCAGCAAGGAATAGTCGTCCCAGTCATTTGTGATAGATAGAATGCAATGATGAACATAATGTGACTCCAATCCTTATATATTTCATCTCAAAACAAAGTCACTGTCACCAGAAGGCACCCGAACACATAAATCGAAACTGTCCAGCTACTTAAATCATAATAAATATAATAATTATTAACATCATCACTGTTATCATATTATCACTATATCATCATATTCAGTAGAATCATTGTTATTACAGATGACAAACATGGTGAATATATCATTCACATAACATGCATGCATTGAGAGATAGCAATAACAGCACACATACAGCAGTGTGGGGTAACTCCGATCCGTCACAATCCCGGAATGGAATATCGCGGGGATCAAATCAACGAGTGCGTAGTTTTATTATGCTAAACAAATCAGTCGATAATCACCAAGGAGTGAGAAATGAGCCACAGGCAGGGGCTCTCACAGCCTTACCCTCTTTGGAGCATCTGACGACGCCACCAATACTCTACAAATGTACATGGTGACTCAAAAAAAAAATGAAAAGATGTAACAGTTTTTTACAGGAGTCTACTCCATGAAGCATTAATATCACGTTGGCATAAAGTGAGTGGATCAATTAGTGTCATATTTCACCCCATGAGTCCTAATTTCACTGCTTCTAAACGTGAAAATCTGCATCTCTCTAAGCAATTTGATGTCTCTCAAACTTAGAACTCTACCTTTTTCAAAGCAAACTGAGCTTTAATAAATAAACTGACTTGGTGAAAAAAAGTCCTTGAAGCTCTATAAAGTCTTACTTTAGATGAGTTAAGTTTTCTCTATGTAGATTATTGTTATTATTATTATTATTATCATTATTATTATTATTATTATTATTGTTATTATCATTATTAGTATCATCATCATTATTATCATCATCATCATCATCATCATCATCAACAACAACATCATTATCATCATCATCATCATTATTATTTATTTGGCAATTCAACATAAAATACAAGCGGACATAGAGTATGTAAACAGAAAATCATATTACATGATATAAAGATTGTGGTGATTCTAAGTGCATACTGTTGGTTGCCAGAGGAGGAAAAGGCATACTTAATTATCAAATAATTATTAAAATCAAAACTTTGATGTTTATTTCATATCTCTATCTAATTTAGAGAAATAAAATTAAAGAATGTGCTTCATCATCAGCATTAAGCTTTCAAAATCATCCAAACTTTACCTAATTGTTAGTTAGCCAGCCCACACAGGCATAACATAATGGTGATATGATAGGGATTAAAGATTACGTAATCTCTCTACGTTGGAAGTTTCCAGACATCTGTGCTAAATGGCAAAGAAAGCACTCCAACAGACGTGCCGATTAACGATTAAAGCACTTTACATGTTCAAGGCAATGATGACAACACATCCACAACACAGAAAATGTTAGTGTTTCTTTATTTTTCACACCTTGTAGTCGCTGCAGGATTTGGGTGAACCGACAAGCACTCTACGGACACAGATATTGGAAAGTGTTTTGTAGATCAGCCATTTGGCGGACCACTTCGCCAGATTTTAGAGTCATCATTCCCGATGGTGTTGCTCCGAGAATCCGCGTAAAACCTCCCTTTGCCCTGACACAGGCGAGGATCTATATTTATCCCCGCTACAATTTGCTAATTTTGCCAGTGCAGTGAGGGCTGACAGCTGAGCGCGACAACAAACATGACTGATATGTCAGATATGTTGTCGATTTCTCAAGACCGTGAAGAAGGAGTACGCCATCAGTTTCCAAACTGGGTTACTACGCACTCTCATGGGGTTACACTACTCATACAGTGCTTATATACACTGTACATATATGCACACTCGTACACTGCATATACACCATGTACATTTTAATTTCTTGATTTTTTTTTTTTTTTTTTTTTTTGGGGGGGGCATTCAGCATGACTATTCCTTTTACTTTCATGTATGATGACTATCAGTAGATTCATGCAATCTGCATTAATATATCTCTATCAAAAGAAGTCATTACACAATTGATCATCAAGTTGGCTCCTAGGAGGCAAAAATGGTTGGTTACGTAGTGATCGAGGAAAAATGCAAATTGTGTCATGTATGAAATCTCAATGATTTTACATTCCCAGCAAAAAACTTTTTCTTTTTTTTTTAATTCAGAGCATTATAAGGGCCAAATATTCTTGCACACTCTACGACTTCTAGCAACACACCAAATTACACAGACACACACATACACACAGTGACACGGTACACATGAAAGAGACAGCTACGGTACTTTTCGTGCCAAAGCGAAGCTAAGAGACAGTAGTTCTATAGCCCATTCACACTGGAAAAAAAAAACAATGAAAAAATTAAATGTAAAGTTTGTCACTTTGATACAACACTTTAGTGTGAAAATAAAAAGTAGAATATTTTGGAAGCAAAATTAGAATGAAATGTAATAAATACAAGAGGTCCGTGTGAAATGATCATACGGCCATTCACACTGCCATCAATGCCTAGATAGTCACGATTATTTGAATTGCGATGGAAAATCTGTGTGTGTGTGTGTGTGTGTGTGTGTGTGTGTGGACATGATAGTCATTACCAATAGTAAGATTCAAATTGCAATCTGTGATGTTTCTGGAATAATAAATTTTTTTTTTTGGGGAGGGGGGGGGGGGAGTAGCAATTACTGTATACGCTATAATTTTCGCGTACATAAATTTTCGCGAATTGCCGCTGTCACACATTTTCGCAAGTTGGTTAAATTCGCGATTGGGGGACCAGAGAAAATATGAAGTGGCAAAGAAAGTGTGAATTTTCAACTTACTAGCAAATAAGAATGATACTAGTTATACACTGCATGAAAAAAACTTACCAAACTCTGCGAACTATATTAGTTAGAATTCAACAATTTTTGAAGTGGTTAAGTCCATCGCGCTAGATTTCTGACGAGTGGTCCCCTTTCGATAATGGATTGGCTCTCTACAGTATTCGTAAGTAAACGTGGACGTGTTATATGTACGTAAACAAGTTTAGCCAGTATATGTTGGTCTGTTCGGTAAGCCATGACATGGTGTACTAGTACTGAAATGTTCGTATCATCAAGGCAAGGGATTCATTTTGGAAGGTAATATTTTCGCGTGTTGTTAATTTCGCGAATAGCTCCCGACTCGCGAAATTCGCGAAAATAAAACCCCCGCGAAATATATAGCGTATACAGTATAGTGGTGCAAAGTGTGTGTTGGATACTTCAGGACAGTCGGGTATAGTGGAGTCAAAGTGGGGTCAAAGTTGGGTCAAAGTAGGGTCAAAGTCAGGTCACACTGCCGAGACTCACACATGTACAGTTTGATCTTGTTCAAACCGGTATGATTTGGGTAAGCATTTTTCTTTGGGAACCAGTGCGATTTGGATCATGATTTTTTTTTTTTTTTTTTTTGCTGTGTATGTGGGAACATGAGTGCAAAAAAGTGTGATCTGCATCACGATTGCAATTGCACCATTTCAGTGTGTATGTGAACGGGCCTAACTGCTTTTTGCATTCCCTTGGCTCTATCATAAAACTGCAGCGATATGGCAGTTTCAAGGTCGCATGATGTCCGTTTTAGCATTGTGAACCAGAAAAACATGCATTAGAAAAACATGCATTTCCTTGAAAATGGTGTCACCAAACACAGTTTCGTCAGGTTATGTATAATTTGCTGATGTTCATGCAGACAGTCAGCAAGAATTACCACTCCAATTGGTCCATGCTGCCATATATGATTTGACCATGTTTTGCTACCGCACATACTGCACAGTTTTTACCTCTACTGCTTCTACTGGAGTCTTCTAAAAGCCTACAAGGGCCAGCAGACTTGTCAATAACTGGTCGTCACATTCTATTTTACCCGTATATACAATCCAATTCCTCACTTTATTTTCACTTTTCCTTTTATTGTAAACAGCATACTCCTTAGGGGTAATAGGCCCTTTGATATATGTAAACACATTAATTCCTTCCAGCTTGCAAATATGGGGGAAAACACACCCCCACAGATTCTGCATATTCTGATTAGCGCATCAGCACTTTAACTTCAGAGCCATTATAAGGGGCATCAAATGACAACATGGGTGTTATCATGTGATGAATTACAAACATGACAACAATAACAAGAGGTTTAATGTCTCTAGTGGACATCATGACATTGACGGACAGACATTAACATACTAGCCGGTTACGGTATTCAACTTTATAAACAATTATAGTGACCAGTGACTTCCATCATCTGACATCTTTTCAATGGTGACCTGTTTGTATGTGATGGCACTGGCATTCAAGTATGAATATTGTGGGTCTGAGGGAATCAAACAGTTAGGAAATTTATGGTTTACGCCACATATTTATCAAGTCTTTTTTCCCCGAATCGCGATTTTCGACAATACTGCAAGTGGTTAAATTTGTGATTGTGTAGTACAGCAATGGACAGAGTAATCAGGATGTACGCGCATCAATTTACAAGGTTGGCCAAGACTTAATATGGGCTGACTAAACTTTATTATCGTGCACCTTGTTCATGTACTGTGTACTACACAAGGTACCAGTATATGTATACGTAGAAAATGCGCCTCGCATTCGTGTCTGGATTAGAGTTGATATTTACGCATGCTTTCAAATTTGCAAGTACAACTGTAGAAACCAACTCACGAAAATAAAAACCCTGTGAAATACATGGTGTACAAAGTAATCATATCAGCATGTGCTCTGCATGATCCCAAGACACAGATAAAAATAATGACAATATCATCTTCTCACTCTCCTCAACTATCACTCCACTAAAAATTAAATGTTTACAAATTTTGCCCCCAAAAACTAAAAGAAATTCATGTTTCTTGAAGAATTGATAAAGAACTTAGACGATGTATTCTAGAGTCTGTATCCACGACAATCGAGGGCCTCTCTCTGGCCTTACCAAGATGCAGGCGAGTGTCCTCTTACTTCATTAATTAATCGAGCGAGGGCAGCATTATGTGCTGGGCTTTAAAAAAATGGACCAGTTGTGCGGGGACAGGAGCACCTTACATATATGGAGTGCACGGCCTTGGGTTGATGAAGACGTCATGTGTCAAAGGTGACAAGAGTCAGAGGCCCTCACTGTAACAGACAAGCTTTCTGTCATATTCCACTTTAAAGGTCAAGAGAATTATTTGGACCTTCTGCATCCTTCATCTACATCTGTTTTGGCAATGACACCCTTTTCTTTTGTACGCTCTACACCCCCCCCCCCCCCCCCCCAAGTAGACCCTATGATGTGATAGTACAGAAAGTGAATCATTTCAAATGTATATCAACATTATTATTTTGTGTATCTTTTCATTTGTTTATTTGTTAATTAATCTATTACATTTAAAGAAGCATACTGCTTGAACTGCAGTTCTGTGTTTCTTTAACCCGTTGAGGACGGATTGATTTTGCTACAACATGCATTTCCCATAGACACCTGCCCGAGTATACTCAGGACTCCTCCTCAACGAGTTAAGAGGTTAAATAAATACAAAGAGCTTTATTTTAACAATTGAATGATTTCTTTCCGTTGTTATTAAAGGAGTGCTTGACTTGATACACATTTACCTAATAATTCAAAATACATTTAAAGCATATTTTCATTATATTCATTATCATCATTACTTAGTGAGTTAAATCATTTCAGGGTATCATAAAAAGGTTTCTGCTCTTTTGTACACTAACTACCCCCCCCCCCCAAAAAAAAAAAACAAAAACCATGAGAAATCAGAATAATGCACCGTTGCACTTTTCCCCATACCCTTTTCAAGATTCAATCATGTTTATTTCTTTGAAGAGAACATATCCACCACTAATATTACAAAGAGTGTGAAAGTCAGCTGGGAAAGTTACTCAGCCATCAAACTCTGCATACGTCATGTTTATTGACCTTTTGTTGGCGCTATCCACGTGGAGGAATGAACGACTTTACACTGTGCCCAGCATCCGAAGAAAAAGGAAATATGAAGACGTTCTAATACGCTGTGATCATGCATGAATAATAAAAAAAAAAAGCATGCTCCGCTGTAAGTACTGTCGTCATATGTCATCTAATTGGCTTAAATCCTTCCAACGAGCGTGTCTGCCTTAATGTTCTCCAGCCATTGAGATGGAATGATTCGGAATGACCCCACCGAAAAAAGAAAGAAGAAGAAAGAAATAAAAAAGAAAACTTGCCCAGAGCCATTCTCAATTTTCGCCGAGCGGGAAATAAATGTCAGCGAACAGAAATAGCCGACGTGTCGACACCTGATGTAATTTGGCTCTCCCTCGTTCTACCAGTGTCATACTTCCACGCCACATTTCCTACACTGTCTCACCCCTCAAACAAGCCGAGGAATCCCCTCAAGCCAAAAAAACGGAGGAAGGGGGGGGGACACGCTGAAAATAAAACAACGTGATCATGGGCTTTATGGCCGCAATTTGAAGAGGAAATGCGTAAACAAATAAACCGAGGCTTCATCCCAATAACTGGTCAATTGCTTGCACATGATATGGTGGGGTTAAACTGTCTGTGTGCCTTTTACCACATGCCTATTTCCAAACAGATAGCCTATGCTTATGAGGGTAAAAGGTACCATCTCTTTTTGTGAGTACAGTCAAAACCTAGCTGCCAGTTGATTCTAAGCTTATGATTCTACTTATTTTATACATGATATCAAGCTTAATCTTGATCTTTTTCCTGGCAGTATTTGAATGTGAGCATAGAATAAGTCTCTGATACCTGTCCACTAAAATGGCGACAAACTTTTACCGTTTCAATTTCTGAGGTAACTTTGCAAACAATACAGTAAAACCAGAAATTTGAGTGGGCAATTTAATTTTGCGAATTTCACAAGAGCCAAGATTCACAAAATCAAAATGCACGTGAAGGTTCTTGTCTATACTATATGCACTGAATGCCAGTGGCAATTCCTGAAAATTTCATGCCGAGAAAAAGGCCATTGGCTCCAATTGGCGAAAATTTCACTTCTGATTCTACAGTGGCATTTATGAGTCATTGTTGTGGGAAAAAGTTTTTGAATCTCAAACCATACAATAATCACATAAATTTTCACAAAGTTCTACAACACAGTTTCGTTCACATGTATTATGCTTCATATCTATTTGAGAAGAAGTTGTTATGCATGGTCTTGACATTGTTTTTGTTTTATTCAAGAAATTCTGTCTTCCGTAAAACATTGTGCAAGAGCAAGGGCAAGAACATGGAGATATTAAATGATTCTTCCAAAAAATAGTCAGACCTACACTAGTCCGTTATACCTTGTGGTGCTTCCAAATTACCAGACGACCTTAATACCGAGATTTCATTCCTTGGAGAGCAAATTATCCACTTGTAACAGCAGCAGGAGCAATTGAGAATCAACAAACATTTTCTCAAGTGGATTTGACTAATTGGAGGTAGGTACATATATTGGCACTGCTCAAGCAATTACTCTCCCTTGTTTTAATTGAGACAGTCAGTCCTCACTGTGTGGGATATTGAGCATGCGGATACACGTCCCACTCATGTACGGCTAGGCTTTTGTTACACACGGGGCTGAACGCAAGCAATCGTTGTGTCTGCCCAAGGGCCCTAATCAATCCATTCGCAGATGATAAAAAAACGCAGCTAACCTACTCCCGTTTGCCTGGCCTGCTGGGTAGAAAAGAGATATCCTAGCAAATGTCATCATTTGGACACGTACCCAGCAGCTACAATCTGTAGTGGATTGAAAATTGCATCTACAGGTGCATTCACACTGAGGGTAAAATACAACAGTATTTTGCACTGTAATATATAATGTGAATGTAAACGCATCACAAAATACATCACGAAATACTTTGTCTTTAGGGTGGGAATTCAAACTTCCAATGAAATACACATTCAAGATTTGAGTAAGAATCATGTCACGAAATATCACCGATCACACAGCAGTGTTTTTCTCGTGTGAACTGACAATGACCCCATAAGAAATTGCGTGCATGCACAGTGCTTACCAGAAGAAGTATCATGGTATATTGTGAACGAGAATGGTACCAAATGAATTACCACAGTATCTATTACCATGGTATTTTTCCAATGAGAAAATGGTGCCAATAAATTATCTTGGTATTTGATACCACGATAATTCAAGTGTGAATGCACCCTACGTGTTTCACATTTTTCTTTCTCTGTCTCTAGACACATATATCTCTCTTTCTCCAAACTTGCCACCTGGGACATTAGCACTAATTCATTTGTACTGCCAATAGCAGTAGAAGCAACAGACAACCGATGAAGGCTGGGCTGCACTTGTCCACTTCGGATTTTCTGGCAACTCTTACGATGATGGCGCACCACGTGTCACACTGCATTATCTGTAAGCTATTGCGCAAACAAATCGATTCCAATCAAATCAAACCCATCCCTTTAAAACTGAAACATGAGCAAATTCTATCTTCAGCGTATGTCCCCTGTCTCACTTGGGGGGCAACACATTTCGCTTATGAGGGCAGACAAGATTCGCAGCCCATATTAACTATGACCTCTCACTTCACTTCCATTTTAGGGGGAAAAAAGTATTGCCCACTCACGTAAGAACTTTTCTAACTCAATAATTCAATTACTCTACCCACTGGACATATTAGGCACCCTTGAAATACTGAAATAAAACTTCTGACATGGACAATTAATTCCAAGGTGATCAACCATCAAATGCTTGCTACTCTGATTGATGATATCGATGTTCCGAAATTACAAGCTGGCTTAAATCGTCACTCCGCAGGTCACACCCACAGTATCCTCCCTTCTCACCCTCTCACCCTATTCAATTCTCGGTCGTCACTTGGCGGCTCGTATTTTCTTTCCCAGGCCTAATCGTGACTTCCATCATGGAGACATGGACTGTTATCCGAGGGAAGTACATTCACATCGATGATGATGTCATCCGGAACATCACTTTATGCTGGGACAAGGTCTTCTGCCCGCTTGGCACTGATTGGAAACAACTGTCTCATCATAGGTACCAAAGCTTACATTTAAATCATGAAATAATCTTGTATGCGTGTGCGGTAGTGCGTGCGTGTGTAGAAATACAAGTCATAATACAATGTCATATCTTTATCATTATCAAACAGAAGGTTAATTACAACGTTCAGACAAGTAACACTTTTGAAAAATGGAGAAAGGAATTTCAAATTGCTGGAAATACATTTGTATACTCATCTTGTGGTCCTCTCTTAGAGTATTCACATTTCTATAACTTCTTATAAATGGGAATAGTGTACTATGCACAATTGAGGTAAAATGACCATACGTGTCCTCAGACTCTCATAATATACCCATCTATTGACATCTCATCAGAATTGCAGAAGGCAGTAACTCTTATCTCACAAGACCGGAAAAGGGTACAAAGTCTGTAGACCTTATGCACACTGGAGGTAACTTCTGCCCAAATCTCACCGAGAGTTAAATACTAATAGTGTTGTTGGTGTATCCACGTAAACAGCAAAAAGCAATGACACGTGGAAGATCACAAAGAGTTTCTGCGTGTGTTGGGAACTTGCATAATTGTCAAGTGAAGCCTTTAATGTTTAGAGTAATTTCAGGATGGGTTAATTGTCATCAAAATGAAATCACTATCAGATAACCATCAGGGCAACTCAATTATTGGTATACATACATGCATTTGTAATTTATAAATGTATACTTTTATAAACACTACAATGAAAAATAGATAGATGTGTGAATGTGTTTGTAAATATTAATACACACAATATATTATATTCTTGTGATATAATCCTTTCATGACTTCATGAAATTAACCATATTCAATGCTGGATTTTGGAAATAGTCCAAATTATAGTAGATAAAATGTTGGGATACATTATTTCCAGCACTTTTGTCAACATTATACTACTCATTGTAGAGAAAGTATGAGCTCTGAGCATGTGTGCGTCCTGTGAAAACCTGTGTCCCTGATACCGGCGACCGCTCTGCTCGGGTGACGAATACCGGTATCTGTCGTGAACCCTCTCCTCCGAGGACGGCAGACATGTCGACATCGCAGCTTATGACAGTGATCCGCCGTGACAGCGGAGAGAGATCAACACCCCCTGATGAGAACAAATCGAGCGTGACACACAACCGCGACAAAGAATCGAGGGTACTGCCGGTCGAGACGAGATGAGACTATTACAGGCAAGGCATTCGCTAAGGATGAAAGGACGTTGCCCTTTACATGATTGGCATTATCTATTGCACTGGTCGTGCAAGTTGCAATATCTCAGACTGCAATTACAAAGATTACAGACACTCCTTTCCAAACACAGGTTAATCTGAGGAATAAATGGTTTTGATTGTGTTTAGACTAGACAAAAACAATTTTCTGCTCACTGAGCTATCTGAAATATGATTGTGAAAATGACATTTCATGTTTTGATAGAATTCAAAAGAAAAAGAGGAACATGATAAATCTCATAAATATGGTATGGAGTTTCGAGTCACAAAATTTTACGATTTCTTTCTTATTATGTAATTCAATTTTTCTTGCAATTCATATATCCAAATCCTGACATAAAACTTCTGATAACCTCTTCTTCTCTGCTAGAATGGACCTCGTATAATCCACAATCGAAAGTTCAAAGAGCCTTCTTTTTGTCTTTTATTTCCCTATCAAATTTTCTTCAGCACAGAAGCCAGCACCTGCCTCCATACAGCTCACGTACAAGATGCAGTACTTGAGAGACTACGACTCGAAATCCGATCCATGCGAAACTCAGCCCGCTTAGAGTACAAATGTTTCTGCATCCTGTTTACTTCTACTGGGCTCCCTATCCATCCCTTGTCCATCCTCATATCGAGTCGGAGGAAACCATAATGGAAATTTATCAATACGGCAGCCGGACGAATTTCTCGCTCCCTTCCTCCCCTTGTTGGTCCTGCCATTCAGCCGAATATCAAATTCTATTTGGGCCCAGAGGGCTTTTTATCCCAAATTGCAAATTTGCATGGTGATTGCAGTGCATTTGTGATCCCCATCGCAGATATGCAAGGCGACAACCACGGAGAAGAGAAAAAAAAAGAGAAAGAGAGAGCTTAAAGTCCCAGCGTATGTTTGCAGTCATGACAAAAAAAAAAATATGTGTTCAATTTTGCCTTGAATTATTAAAAGTGTACAAACAATCAATTTCAAACGAAGCTGTAAGAATATGCAATTGAAAACAAAAAATTCACACTCAACAAGTTACTATACACAGAATACTCAGTATAGGACACATGAACATTATAATAGCTTTCCAAAAAAAAATCCTCAAAAGAGCCTAGGAGGGGAAACCATCATATCCCAGTGTACGAAAGTTTGGTCCAGCAACTTCTCTCTAGTCTAAGCATGATCTTTACATGAATTATGTGTTGTTTGCTCAAACATGAAAGTGTTGTGACTCTCTGTCTGATCTGCATGTGGGTAAGATGTAATATAATTTTTTGTAATATTATGTTAACCCATTGAGGACGAGTCCCGAGTATACTCGGGCAAGTGTCTATACGGGAAATGCGTGTTGTAGCAAAATCAGCCCGTCCTCAACGGGTTAATGAACCCCAATTACAAGCAGTGCTTCCCAGAGTCCATGACCACCATTCACTTATTGTCATGTAAACACAGTAAATGAATGACCACATGAAAGTCATTCAACACAGTTCATAATTGATGGTTTGTGTTAATCAATCAATGATTGGTTCAAATCAGATAAAATAAATTGAATTGAATTGAATTGAATTGAACTGAATTGAAATAAATTGAATTGAAGTGAAGTGAAGTGAAATGAAATGAAGTGAAATTAAAATGAATACTTTGCAATTACATAAGACAATGTCTTCGAACAATATATGCTTCATGGAGACATAACATGCGGTTACTCTACTACATTCCAAATAAGTGTGCAATTGAAATGTGATGGAATGACTACTTTGCCATACTTTTTTCTCATGTCTATTGATTAGCAACAAACTTGGGCAAAGCCTAATGCCACAAAGCAGTTTCAAATAGCAAACCTGAGGAACAACACTAACTCACTTTTTGATGTTGAAAATATCTCTAGTTCTCTTTATCTCTGGCTTCGTTTGGTAAAAGCAGCAATGTCCAACTATATTCAATAGAAAGAAAGTGTCAGATCTTGACATAACCTGTGTCACATTTACAGGAACTTGCATGAGGCCTGGTAAAAATGAGAAATTAGCAGCACATCATGTTAGCACATGCACCATGCTAATCTGCAGAAGATTTTTTTTTTCCATATTTTGCACACAAAATCAGTTTGGCAAACTTGACAATCCAAGTGCTACTTCTTGGGGGATTTTGCATGCATAGCTCTTCATCATCAACACATGCAGAGTCTATTGTTTTATGATAGTGAATTGTGCAACACCATACATTTTTTTTTAATTATCCACATTTTGAAACCTAAAAATTAACTTTAACACTATGAGTAGACAAACATTAAAAAAAAAGAACAAGATACATGTATCTTTGATAACTTTGAATGAAGTGTCATTCACATAGTTGAGTGCACCAAATCCAGCAAGCACCAGATAGACAGTGCACCTACACCGCCTTTGACCGCAAGAACACTTGAGAACGACCAGAATCTTCATGCTACACCCAAAAGATTCTTCCCAATTTTTCATCTCATATGACAATTTTGATGAGAATTTATCGCAAACTGAATGAATGAGTGGGAGGGAGTAACTATGACGATGAAGATAAATTTGACAGCTGATCTCAGGAGCATACGGCTTCTTGGGTCGATACCCTCCCCCCCCCCCCAGGACTTCTGTGGTGGCGATGCCTCCAACTATATTGTCTTGTACAAGTTTTCATGAGAGCAGTGAGGTACGCTGTATAGAATGTGATGGTAGGTTCTGCCCCCCCCCCCCCTCCAAAAAAAACCACCTTATATTGGCAATTGGACTGGTAGCACACCAAAGATGCACTTTCCTTTGTCTTCACAAATGTAAAATAATGTTTACACTCCACAATAAGATTCTGTTAATTGCCTAAATCTTCATTCCTAAGATTATCGGTTCAAATCCTAAGATTATCGGTTCAATTATGTGAACCGCTGCACAAATGTAACACTCGCAGTCACTGAATGGCGATGAGAATCTCCAACAGCAGACGTAAATGACTTCAGGTTGAGAAAGGGAGACATAACTTCCTTCTTCTTGCATGGCACCAAGAATGTGAGCACTTTAGAAACTATGACACAGGCTATGAAAAGCTTACAATGTATGGACTACTAGTATCAGCTATGTGTGGGTCATAGAATGTCCCTCTCTTCCTTCATCTTTCTGTTCTTACACCATGTTTAAACAAATCTTGAGGCTCCTTTCTTCCTTGTTTTCACTTTTTTTTCGGTTGTTTCTATTTTATCGCAAACTTCCATGGATACTCCTCACACCTCTAGTCATGCATGAATTCACTTGCTGTGTACATGTTATTTGTTCTCACCGCAAACCTATTTGTTCTCACCGCAAACCTGTTTGTCCTACACAAACATAAATGTGGGAGGGCATTGCTCTCTGAGGCTTGCACATGAAAGAATGTCCGTTTCTAATGACACAAATTGAATGGGGGGGGGGGGGCAGGTGAGGAGGAACTTGAAGCAGTAGGGCCAGAGGCCAAAGTGGTCAAATGTGGATGGACAGCAATGGTACATTGGAGATTATAGGCACCCTGATTGCACAGGCAGCTGTATGCTGTGACATCTCCCTAACATGACCATTAATTACAATTTCTACCTTGGAAGGAAATCGTCTTGACATAATTGCTTGAACCTTGAGCGCACAGTGTCCTGCCTATTTGGCCTGTTGTACATATACTCAACTGGCAGCTGGAAATCAGGTCAGGCTTTCTTGAAAGTAGATTTAAGACTGCATTATACGTTGCTAGTGGATATTCTGGAAACCATCTACATGCCTACATGGGTATCCAGACAAACCAGATTCATTAACCTGCCCGAGTATACTCGAGACTAGTCCTAAACGGGTTAATACAGTCACCTTGTGATGCTGAATGCATATATGGACTATTGATTATACAATAAATGGTGCAGACATGAAGCAAAGATATAACTACCAGAAGAAAAAAAAAACACACACACACAAAATGACACTATTTTGTGTAGATAATCAAGGATTGCTTCACGCAACATCTTTTATAACAATATTTCACTCTTGCTATTACTCCACCACACAAGCATTCCCTTGCTCCCCATTAATTCACACTGAAATCTTGGCAAAACAGATTTCCTTCTTTAATCATCTCCGTAATCTAAAAAATTACACAGACACAGTTGACGTATTTATACCTTGAACCACTTCTACAAACATGCACAGACTGTTGTTACAGAGTCTGTAATATTAACGACAGCACTGCAAGATGCCATTTAAACAGGCTCCGCTTGTTGGGATTTCAAATTTGTGTGCAATTAAGGATCGGTCATGAACTGCAGAGTGCTGCTCATGGCCTAAGTGCCTGTACTCTGAGGAGGCCGTCATATGTACGAGGGTTGATCATCCCTGTCACTTGCAGGATGTCAGTCTCGCTTGCTTCACGTCTCAAATCAACCCATAGTTCTGCAGGATTTTTCGGTTTCCTGTGACTTCTAAACCATGTAAAACTTTTCACACAATTCAAATTCATGAAATTACATCGATATAGGGCAATTTGTTAAACAATTGCAATTATCTCACAACTTCAAATCTGATTGCTATTCAAACATCAAGACACGTCTGTGGACATTCACTAGTATTTTATGAGTAATTCTGACTCAGGTATTGTCATATTCCGGACATTTACAGCTCAGAAATATTTCTCAAGTATTTTTGCACAGTTATAAATGCGGAAATTGGAATTATGTGTTGGTGTGAAACCAACTGTGCCCTTCAAAAATTCCCACGTTGTTTGACGAAGCGTGACAACAGCGGCACCCCTTTGAAGAACTCCCCATGCACACATAACAACCCAACCTGAACCCTCTTGGGTCGCTCGGGAAAAGAATGGGGAATACGTGGCGGAGTGAGCCCCCATTGTTGGACAAACGGAGAAGAAAAGGCTCAAAGGGAGCTACATAAAAATGTATATCACAAAAGCATTCAGCTCATATTGTTCTCTCTCCAACATTGCGAAAGTTTGGTCCATGATTTCACAACGAAACCACGTCATTTCACAGTTTGCTTGCTTTTTCCTTTTCACTCTTCTCTTAAAAATGCAAAGTTGGGGGGGGGGGGAATCGGGCAAGCATAACATCAGGGGAATCCCCTCATATTGAATATGAAATGTACTCAGTTCTCACACACCTGAACAGTCAAGTGGGCAAGGTGACTATAATTATTATACGACTTGGGCTCCTCTGACGCTACTTTAAAGGAATGTTGATATTTGACGCCTTTCCCTTCGCTGAAGTATGATTTTTTTTTTAAATCATCCCTTCATCTCACTTGACTCTACAACTTGAAGGAAAACTCCAATCTGAGTTTTTAGTTAACTTAATTAAGACTGAATTGACAAAAAAAAGTAAACTTTATGACCATGATGAAAAATGGTTTCGAAATGGCTGAGACATCCACAAACAAAGAGGTCCTAATAGAAGGTGGGACCAAACTCTTATTAGGACCACTTTGTTTTACTTTGTTTTTGAATATCTCAGCCATTTCAAAACCGAGTTTCAACAAACGTTGAATGCTTCAGTCGATGCTTTTACTTTCTTTGAAATTAAAAAGAGCAGTATGTGTGACTCACCTGATTTTTGAAAAAAACCAAGCAGTAGACAAGTAAGTGAGCAGAATCACAGGTTCCAATCATGAGCAGGAAGATCAAGAAAGGAGAGAAAAAAGAAAATGAATATTCAGCATTTGAAATAAGAATTTCTAATAACTTTCATACATTGATTTCAATTTACCCTTGGCTTGAAGGGGACAGTCGTGTGGATTCAAAATAGACAAGTTCTATTTACAGGTCATACTCAGAGGCGTTACATTTGGCTTCAAATCCATGTGTGGTATCCGTATATTGGTTATTGGGCAGGTCACACTTTCACATGTGAACTCTACTGGGCAATTAGTGGTTAAACAAAAATGCACTGTACATGCTTTAAAAAAATAAACAAGTGATAAACATTGTGTGAAAATAGATTTTTGACAACAAGTTGTGGTTAGAATTGATCATAGCATGCTTCTAGTAAGCAAAAATCGGAGCCTAACCAGATCTACTAAACTATTTTCTTTTTTTCATTAGACAGGTTTGCTACTATGAACAATTTAAAAATAACATTTGGCTGGAAAGGTCACATTTATTCATGGATGTATTGATAAGGCAAAATTATTTCAAAAGCTTTTGTATGCATGAATGTTTCTTTCTTCATTTTATCCATTTGAATCTCATAACATAGCTCAGACAGCAAAGCTTTAGAATGGTGTAATTTAACAACCACCTCGCTAAACAGTGTCTTTAATGTCATTTACAGTGTTGATCTATTAAATTTGCACAGTTAGTACGATATTTATTCCATACACCAACCCTGGCCATCATTGTGCAGGGTCAAGTAGTACGGTCTGGCACCATTATCAGTTTATCAAATTGAGAGGTTGACTGGAATGTTTGTTCAGAGAAATATACAAGCGTTGTATCATATCCCCTGGTTCATTATGAAGACCAACTGTGACTCAGCAGTGAAAACTTTAAAAAGTGTAATCACTGAAAAAGAAAGATTTATATGAAAAATTATTATAACAGTTGTATGATAATATTGATGACAAAATAATCATAATGGATACCTCATTACTATACTAGTAGTTATAATTACATCACAAATAATGAAACTATGAAATAATGTTGATGATAACAAAGAAAGAAGCAATTTGTGTGCTAACACATACAATCACTTTAACTTCAGTGATATTTTGTCAAGGGTTGACAGAGCTGTACTTTAGCCTAAAACTGCAAAGGATGGTGGCACATTTACCCAATAAAACTCATACATCCTCAGAAGTCACATGCTAGTGAAAAAAAAAATGACAAGAAAGGGGGGGGGGGGGAGGGTTGTTAAGAAAAGCACAATGGGTTACATCTTTATATATAGATCTCGAACGACCCGATCCGTCTCTGTGAGTTCTCTCATAAACTGCTTGTGCGTATCGCTACTTGGGATTTTGCAAGGGTATTTTTTTTCTCTCCTTGTGCCTGTTTCTGTTGTATTCATAGCCCGTCTCTAAGCTAAACTTGCTTCCTCCAATTTCCCAGCTCTTGCTCGCATCAATTTCCTCCAATCCTGCTCTCCGTCAATCCACCTACCCATGAAACTAGCGTCCTCCCTTAACCCCTCCCCCACCGCATCTGGCCGACTCCCCGAGCAAAAGAGCAACAACGGTCAACACAGTGCATATAAATGTAGGCCTACACCCTCACACATGAGAATTGGCTACAGAGCCATTCATATCCATTTTGTTAATCACAGTGTAATCCTGGCCAAGTTTGCGGGGTCAACCTCCATGTTGGGCACTTATGGGTATTTCTGTAAAGGCAGCCATTGCCGTGGACACTCATTCTTAGATTTCAGCTCAATACATGGGTTCACTGTATTTTTACTCCATCAGCCTCCTGCAACTTTATTAAAGAACAAAAATTACGACTAATCACAATGGAAAGGTGACTTGAAGAGTGGCTAAAACTTGGCATTATCACCAAATAAAAACAAAAGAGATCTACACTTTGTATCTGTGGATCCTTCCATTGTGTATTTACTTGATTAGAAGTAGAACATTTCAGACAAGAGCAAAACATGCTGTATGTCTCAAGATATTTTCTTTGCAGATAAATGAATTTACAGAGAAAGAGATAGAGATGTAGATCAAATAGACCTGTATAAAGCTGGACACAAGTCACATGAATGATAATTTAGTTTAGTTTAGCTATCTTCAAGTCACCTTTTTTTCCAAATGAAATTTCATCGTATTTTAGAAGACAAAATGCTTTTGAAAACATGGGTGCAAATTTTTCGACAGTTTCGTTTGGGGAAAAGAAAATAATCCTTCTCTGTCCGGTCCTTTTTTTTTTTCTCTCTCTCTCATATTTAACACAGGATATCCTCCGGAGACGAGCAGTCATCCAAGAAATCAGGGCATCTCTAATTGGTAGACAGATCCCCGTTTCAGTCCCAAGGAATTTCTGCAAGCGTGGCAACACGCTCGACGATCGTTTGACCATCCGTCGGGTCAGGGGTCAGTGTCAAAATATCTGCAGAGTGGACAGGAAGATTTCAATATCTCTATCAGATGGCGAAGACAGCTCTCTCTTTCTCTCTGATACCGGCAGGAATTTTTCCTGAACGACTTGACTGCTCCCTCGATCTGCGGAACTGCGTGCTGCCCGGCCAAGCATAGAGACAAGCCCGTGTTTGTTGACTTTGGAGTTGTAATCAATTTAGGGTCCATTTCCAGTAGCACTTGCACAACGTTAATATTTGTGAATGTTACACCTTTTCAATTCAAACAAATTTCAAAAACTTTGTGAAAAATCACAACATTGTCACACTTTACACAAAATTCACCATTCTTTTTGCATTGCAATTATAAAGATGTAATTGACTCAAAAGTAAGCACGCTATAAGGCAGGTCAACAAAATGAAAACTGACAATTCACTAGTAGAATCATGATGTGGCTCTTAAAAGGGATGGTATAGTTTTGGTTGATATGGGGGATTCAGATTTCAACTTTTTGCAAGATGATTAGAAACCACTTTTGAAATATTAAAAAAAGCATACAATACAAAGAGGAATTCAAAGTCTATTTGATGCAAATTGGTTTTGAAATGGCTAAAATATCAAAAAAGTAAAACAAAAAGTAAAACAAAGTGATTATGATAAAAGGTGGGTCACTTTATAGGCAAGGTTGGCTGTACTCAAAATGTGGAATAAAAGTTAAGTATCAAAAGACAAAGATTTTCTCCACTGTGATATCTCACTGCAAATCATGATCGGACTCCTCAAGCTATCTTTCTTTCTTTTTTCATTTTTTTAATCACATTCTCGAGTGCAACTTTCTGGAGATGTTTCTTGTGCTTCTTGGTGCAGCTGCTTAGCAACTTCCACTGTAGTTAAAGGTACAAGGTCACTGATATCATCAGTTTTAAATGTCAATGACACTAACCAACTTCGTAGGTGAAAACATATGGAGATGACATATCATGTTTCATGGATAATGGCCACATAGTGCAATCACAGTGGCTACATTTGCTTTGCATGGTACATATTATTGCATAGTAGAGGCTGAAATCAACCATGGATCAGGATAAATCTCAAATACATGTTCTCATCAAGTATAGAGTTTGATATCCACAGGAAAAACAAAAAGACAAGAGTCACAGCACTTTAATTGGGAGCTTGAGGTACTCTTTTGGGCACAGTGAACAGGACTTGACTTCTTACGAATTTGTAAGACGTTTCCCTTTTCTTGAGACCATAAACCATGAGACATTAGGTATTCAGCCCATCTCACAGCACCACCAAGGCTTACAAGGAACTACCTCAAACATTGTGAGGAAGTAAATGGCTAAGAGGATGGACGGGTGGGGGAAGGGGGTGGGTTAGGGAGGGGCTGTGCACTCTGGGATGGTTACTGAAAGCGGTTTGATCAGTTTCCTGTGTCATCAACTTCCGGAGCATCAATGCCACAAGAGGTGCGTCAGTGAGAGTTTGAGGTGGCATTAGAAAGTGGTCTGCTCATCAACTATAAAGCTGGTCGAGTACTTCAGCGCCATCAGCCAGCAGGACTGCCTGGAAATATTAGCTCATGGCTCTGGAACGAAGTTTGCCGAGGGAACATTTGCAAACGAAATCAGCACCTGAGAATTCCGGATTGTGCTTGGCCTCGTTTCTTCCTTTTTATCACCCCGGCGAAGCGAGCCGACGCCCGCCGATTCGCCTTTCTGTCGCGGAATTAACAGGGGGGCACTACAAAGGGCTGGATGCAGATGAAATTGACATGATCCGAGCTCCCGTGACAACAGTGGATCTGGGCCGGACCCTATTTCCGGCAACAATCGTTCAGAGCGTGCTCCCCAATCGAGATTCCATGGGTGTTAATCAGAAGACACTCGGTATGTACAGATATATCAATTACAAGCTACCGCCAAGACAGAACCCACTCTAACATCAAAGGAGTGATAATGATGGGAGAGGATGCAAGCTCTCTGTCATACTGTGTGCCACTCGTAGACCAATAATAATTTTTTTTTAAAGCAAAGGTCACAGTACTCTCAGAACATACGCATTCAGAGAATACACAAACACACACACACATACAGGATGATATGCAAAAAGCAGAATGCAAAATGAAAAATAATACATTCATCTGTGGGGTTAAAGACAATATTTTCTATACACTTTAATATCACAAAGTATATGCTCAATCCCTGAAGGGATACTGTCCTTTTGTCTAAATCTTCGAATACTTATTCAGGCAGTCTGTAGATAATAACAAAGCTATATTCTGATTTCAAACCCTTGATAAAAGTATGGGATTTAAGTGACTCAAAACTTAATAACTTCTTTCATGATTACAATTTATGAAAGAAATTATGGGAGCATACTTTAGACAAAATAAAGTAAAATTACTTGAAATTACTTAAAGTAAAATTCTTGAAACTACTTAAAGTAAAATTCTTAAATCAACTAAATAGAGCAATTTCCTTGCAGCAAATGCAGGTTACTGGGCAGCCGCTTCTTTGTCACGCATTCATTTCCCCATCAGTACATGGTATCTTAAATTTTAATTCACTCAAATGTTTAAGAGGCTCTAACACTTTTCCATGACAAAAAAATAAACACGAATCACACACATCAGAAAAAAAAATATTACCAGATTACTTTTCTTCTTTTTTTAATTTTCAATTATCAAAATGTATTGATTTTACATTACTTTAAAATCAAGAAGAGAATGCTGGGAAATGTTTACCTCAATTTCTTTAGATAAATAGTTGTTTTTTGTCTGGGATCCCTATCATGTCCTTTGCTCAAATAAGATCCTTGCTTTGTAAACTTGGTCCTGTCTCTTCCACATCTGTTCCACTCTGAAAAGGAGTCGTCTCCCGCCACTCTCTGGCCCACTTGCAAATCTTGCCATGTTCCCTCTAAGATAAGAATCCTATATCACCTTCTTTCTCTCACTTTATATTGTCTTGTCTTATTCCAAAATTATCGTCTCGCTTCGCAATCATTCCAAGAGAATTTTCTCTTGTATTCCTTGTCTATTTTCATCTCATCCTGCTCCCCTTCCATCTCCATCATCTCGCTTCCCTATCTCCCTGAAAGGGACCTATCTTGGGCCCACTCCTCCGGGGCTGCATTCATATATCTGTACAACTGATCCCTGCCCTGTCTCTTCGTTATCTCTTTCTCAGCATCCTTCCATCCATCTTTATATTCGTTCTATGTATCTCTCTTCCATCCAACTCTTCATTCCCAGCCATCCATTACCATCTGTCTGTCTGACCCTCTCTTCCCCTCTCCATCAAATACTATATCTCATATTTCTCCCCCTTCTTACTTTTTAGATATCTTTCTCTCTCTCTCTCTTCTCTCTCTCTCTCTTTAGTAACACTAATTTCTTTTTCTCTCTATATATATCTCTCACTCTACATATCTCTATCTCTTTTTCTCTCCATCCATCTATCTACCTATCTAGTTCTGTCCAACCAAAGACATATCAAAGAACAGTCTAACCTCCTCCTCAACTCCTCCGGATACCTGGGGGCCAACAATCTTGTCAGAGACAAATGGCTGTCAGCCTGCGTGTCCTTGCACCCCATACCCCTGACAGAACAAGCTGAGGAGCTGGTAAAACTATCTGACCACCGCATCCGCCCTCCTCTATCCCAGGCGAGGGAAGGCGAGCGCCATGTGTCCATATTTTCATCCCGGCTCAAGGACATGCACGATCACATACATGTAGTCCGGATATGTTTCTTTAAATATAAACTATAAAGATTCCAAAATATATTTTAAGGGCCAAGCATCCTCCCGACTTGACCACCCCCCCCCCCCCCCCCCGAACTTTACTCACGTGCAGCTGCACCTTTTGTATCAAGGAATAGAAATGGAAGAGAGATTTCTTCCAGGGTTTTACACTACCAAGCTCTGCTTTTTGTGTCAACCACTGCAACCCCACCAAGCACTCCATAATAGAATATATATATTATATTGCTCATTAATTATAGCTTGTGTTATATTTTACTAATTTGTATCACAAAATCAAAAAGTACCTTTGACTGTATTATGTTTCATAAATTTATTTTCTTCATAAATTTTTTTCACACAAAAAAAAATTGCAAAAACCAATAAATGGATTGAAATAAATTGAAGTTTTGCATTGTATGTTCTGCTTAGATTTACTTCCTTTTTTTTTGAGGGGGGGGGGGGATAAAATATTCTTACCAATGCACAAATGTCATATACTTTTAAACGCTTTATCTAAGGACCATATATATGTGACCGTGCACCACAAAACAAACAAAAAGTCGCACCCCTTGATTTTATGTGAGGACTCAAAAAAGGTGAAATGGGTCAACCAAGTCAATATTCAGTTTTCCATATTTTCTGAAAGAGCAATTTTTCTTCTACATTATTCTGAAGTTTGGGATCATAACACCAAAGGGAAAGTGTGTTTTCAGCAGTTTTTCTACAACCTTTTTTGGGGGGAGAGAAGAATGATCAATTATGTCTTAGAGGACCCTTTTCATTTCTTGAAATCCTAAGCACACTCTTTACTTTCAAGTCTGATAACTTTTGAAAGGATAGTGCTACTGCTTTGAAAGTTGGCATTAATCACGGACAGAATGTGTTAATAGAACATGCTTAATATCAGCTTAATCTGGTAATCCCTTCATTGTTGTTGTTCCATTGGTTTACATCCTGTGTTTTGTCCCTTTCAATGCACAGCTTGTAGAAGATTAAGCACTTGATATAACTTCATCGTAGGTGAAACTGCAGTTTATGCTGAGGAAGATGGACAAGTATGATGCCTGGATTTCAGATGACTTCTGCCATTTAATCACTTGCTTAAAAGCTGTAGAAATACAGATGCCTTGTCAGAGGAAGTACATCAACGTTACAGGATGATGCAAATACAACATATTGACAATGACAAGAAACTTCCTCATTTTTCACTCAGAAATAAAACATGACAGACACCACAAGTCATGCTAAGATTACCACATCCATCTTTTTATAGGACATGGCAAAGGAAGATACCACATCCACGAATGACAACGTTGTCAAAACAAAACAAAAGCACCAAACCATGAGGATGTCCTCTAACCATCTCGGAAAGAACAAAAACAAAACAAAAAAAAAACATCCCTAGATCGAACTGATTCGTCAATCAGCAGAAAGATCTCTTAATCATGATGTCCCGAAGTGACTACTAGATAACGCACACTGTTTAGTACACTCCTCCTGGTCATGGGAGAATGAAAATGTGGGATTTCAACACTGCTGGGCTCTTTCACATCTCTACCGTGCACCGATGCATTCCTCCTTGTTCTGTGGTTCAACATCCCAGCACAGTGCCCAGAGCGTGGCGGAGATCCTGCTCTACATCAATAGGGGAACTCACCAAAACACACACATACACACATACATACACACACACACACACACACACACACACACACACAAATGAAACATCTGCAAGCACCTCATTCGGCAGTTTATTTGTGCATGTCGACCGTGGAATGTTTCTGCAAAGAAATTAGCTTTGATATGCATTCAAGTTGATCCAACCATTAACTTTCCTCTCCATCTCCTCCCACTGACCCCCCCCCCAAAAAAAAAAAAAAAAAAAAAAAAATGTACGAAATTAGTGAAATACACCTATAAAGCATGAAGCAATTCAAGGCCACAGGTCCCAGACAGAAGAACAAAAATTGGGAATTTAGAGGGAGAATGCGCCCAAAGAGATGTGTATTGCAAGAATGCCATGATAAAAAAGAACAACAGAGCATTTAAAGCTTGTCTGGAATCACACAACACATCGAGAAAGGCCCTTTGGAAGCTTGTGACAACAACAACAACAACAATGACAACGACAACTGACAGGTTCAAAAGATAAAGCTTACACTGACGAATGATGATAAACATATTACTGTGGTTCATTTCATCTAAAAAAAATAGAATGTTATAACAAACTCATCATAATGTCCAATACAGATATTTCCTTGCCAATGATTTTGGTGTTACAAGACAAATCGCCATCTTCCCAAAATGCTCGTTTTTTTTGTTTTTTTCTGTGCGCTGCCAAGGAAAATAATCTTAATGAGAACACATCAAAATGGTGATGACCCGTGTTTTCTATCTGAAGTAAATAATGAAAAAACATTTAGAATGAAAATAGATTGGCTAAAGCCTATTTTCACCTGTGACAACATAATCAAATGTGTACAAATTATGATATTTTTATTTCAGCTGACATTATAACATACAACTTGCATTAGGAGTCACTTGGACCTACTGATTGCCTTGGTATGATATCCATGGCACATTGTCATATCATCAGGGATTTGTCTTTACAGGTCAATGTCTCAATCTGATGAAAGTATGAGACACAACACAGCACAAGACAGTGAGTGCGTGAGTACACAGCAAGCGAAGCGCCGTGGCAGCATCCCGATCTGTCGCTTTCACGAGTCACAATCGCGTTCCCTCCCTCGGCCCTTCCCCCCACAGACCAGCAGCGAAAGGTTACCGTGGAGTCATATTTGACCTATACAGGGTACGCCAATAGACGAAGACGTCCATCACACCAACAGCTCAATGAGGCGAAGGCTTCAGTGATCGCGGCTGACTGACAGTGTTTAATTGATGCCTCGCGACGATATGGGGCCCAACTCTAGTCTAGGCTGGGGGAGGATGCTCTGATCCTTTTACAGATGATGTGCTGATCCAAGCTACCCTGGTATCTGGTATCAAGAACCATTTGCCAATGACACAGGGGCTAGACTACACGGCATAGTATATGATTCAGTGTATTGCTGCATAGCATAAACCTACAATTTGTATTGCATTACTATATGCTAGTACACTGCAGCTCCTAACCACATGCTGTTTTGAAAGCTGACACAAATACACTCAATCTTTGCTTTCAAAACATTACAATAGATACAAAGCCTACCATGGCACCCTAGGTTGTTGAATTACATATTTTCAAGGAAACACCGTATCATGATATACCCATTTCCATTAATTTTTCCCCCAACATTTTTTCCAGGCAGTCTACACACAACCCTCTCCCCCGCGACCCCCCCCCCCCACCCCTCCATCCTAAAAGCCAAAAATAAGTGGACCATTAATATCCACTCTTGTTTTTCTTCAGAGTCCACTTTCAACATCCAAATACAGGGTTGCGCCTCGGCCCGGAGCACCTCGGGTAGTCGGCATCCCATCCCAGTGGACCTGCATGCAGACGCACCACAAACGACGTGCCGCAGGCGCTAGCTAATTAAGACCGCTGTCTATGTCACTAAATTAATGAAGATATTCCGGAGGGCCGGTGCAGCAGAATTTTTTTTTCCACCTCCTCCTCCCCGAGCGAACGTCGAGAGTCGGGGAGTCTTTCTCACTTAGGAGCAAATTGGCGACGTTCATTGACTTAAGCTTGGTGTTCCATTAGCAGGCATTCCTCAGGATTGACACACTCCAAGATATGTGGATTGGGGGGGGGGGGGTAGAAACTCCCAACGTCCTGTTCATTTGTCATAATTACCTCATCAGTACCGCAAGATGAACTTCATAAATGGAGTCATCTCTCTCAACCCGGGCTCCGTGTCTTTCTCACTACCAGCCCACCAATCAGTCCAAGAGGATGAGTACATCCTTCACAATATGTGGTGATATTCTGTTTTCTCTTTCATTTCCTGTACCACCAACCAGTCCAAGAAGATGAGTACATCCTTCGCAATATGTGGTGATATATCGTTTTCTTTATCATTTCCTGTACCACCAACAAACTTAAAGGGATGGTAAAGTTTTGGTTGAGGTAGGGATTTAAGTTTCAACTTTTTGAAAAATAATTAGAAACTATTTATAAAGATATGAAAGAGCATACAATTCTAAAATGAATTCAAAGTTTATTTGATGAAAATCAGTCCTGGAACTGCTGAGATATTCCAAAACAAAGTAAAGCAAAGTGGTCCTGATAAAAGGTGGGTCTCACCCTTTACTAGGATCTCTCTGTTTTTGGATATCTCAGCCATTTCAAAACCAATTTCCATTAAATAAACTTTGAACTGTTATTAGAATTGCATGCTCTTTCATATTTCATAAAAGATCTCTCATTATCTTACACAAATAGTCACCTCAAACAAAACTATACCATCCCTTTAATATATCATTGCACAAAACTAAATCTGAAAAGGGGTTTATTTTCATGGCAAGGATTTTACCATCAATTCGATATATGTGTGTAAAAGGAAGATATGCACTTGGTTTTAGACGCAATTACTTTCATGTTTGTCTGCTTATCTCTGTGCCAAACATTAAAGGAGGTCAAACATTGAAAAAGACAGTGATGAGAATGAGAAAGAATTGTGATTTCTCTGCCTTGAGAGCACGTAGAGATTGAAAATGTTCTCAGAAGCATCTTTGATAGGTTTTTGAAGAAAACATGTATTTCTCTCCAAACAATGAGCAAAGAATGATACTTCATCAAAGGATATATCATTTTAAAAAAATAACAAAAACAAAATGGAGGGTTGTATACTGGCAACATCAACCTTCACAGCACAACTGAATTAAAAACTTGAGGTAAGTGACATCTCCACAGTCATATCTTTCTTCATACTGGTCAGACTTTCACACAAACTTTCTCTGATCTGATGCCCTTTGTATCATTCATTTCATCCACAAAAAAGTTCCTCGTTAGGGCAAATCCCTAATCAATGACCTCCCTATGGTCTCAAACTTAAACCTCCTTTTATATTCATAAGAGTGCACCCATATATTACTCCACAACAGGCCCCTCCCGATTCCTCCCATCCGTTTCTACCCCCCCCCCCTTTGACATTTCATTGGCTTTTTGTTATTTCTCTGTTTTCATAGCTCAAGGAAACCCAGCAAAACTTATTGCTATGGCAACAGCAGATGGCTTCTTAGTTTTGTGCTGGTTTCGAGTTGTTTGAGCTGTCTTTGCTCTGCATACATGACTATGGAAGCAGGAGCCCGTCAAGAACACGGATATACGTCGCGTAGTAATTCGAATTGCTACGTGACGTAAATAATTACGTCGTGTCGTTATTCGAATTACTACGCGACGTAATTATTTACGTCGCATAATAATTCGAATTGCTACGCGACGTAATTCCGAATTACTGCTCAACGACTTAATGTCACGACATTAAATGAATTAGTGTCGTGTTGCAATTCCTAATGCTACACAACGTAAATAATTACATCGCGTAGTAATTCCAATTATGACACGACGCAAATAGTTACGTTGCGTTGTAAATAATTACAACGCAACGTTATTCCGAATTACCGCTCAACGACTAACACAGCGAATTAACGTAGCGACGTTAAATCAACCAATGAAATCCTTAACGTAGCAACGTTAAATCAACCAATGAAATCGTTCATTTGCTCAGTGATGCATCACGGTGCACGTGCCAAAGGGCTAGACACTCATTTTCCTACAGCATGTTTGTCAGTATTTGGTTTAATATTAATAGCGGATATGCCTTGAATACATATTTTCTGATACAATGTAGGTCCTATAATTTAGGTTTTAAACATTTCATAGGATTGTACTGTCAACGAAATGCATATGGCTCGCTGTATAGCAGGGAGGTGGAAAGGAACTTCCACCTCCCTGCTGTATAGCCAGCTTCGGTTTTCACCAGCACGCAGTGAGCGGATTGCATGCGCTTCACTCCTGGGTTTTTCACCCGCTATTACGAACGATCCCATTGGTTGAATTACCGTCGCTACATTAATTCGCTGCATTAGTTGTTGAGCAGTAATTCGGAATTACGTCGTGTTGTAATTATTTACAACGCAACATAACTATTTGCGTCGTGTCATAATTGGAATTACTACGCGATGTAATTATTTACGTTGTGTAGCATTAGGAATTGCAACACGACAGTAATTCATTTAATGTCGTGACGTTAAGTCGTTGAGCAGTAATTCGGAATTACGTCGCGTAGCAATTCGAATTACTACGCGACGTAAATAATTACGTCGCGGAGTAATTCGAATTACGACATGCGTAATTATTTACGTCACGTAGTAATTCGAATTGCTACGCGATGTATATCCATGTTTTTGAAGGGCTCCTGCTTCCATACATGACTGCACTCAACAGATCAGCATACCACATCAAATGATCACATCCTCCAATCTGTTGGTTGCATTCAGTTTACAGCAGGAACATTTTATACCTTAGGGGTGTATCAGCTCTTCCCCAGAGGGGTGCATCTCTAGCTCTTCCTTGAGTTCTTCCATTGTCAAGTGAGAGCTATAATCCTACTCGGGACTGCCGATACTTCCCCTGAGTGCAGGTGGGGCCCTCAGGTGCGGACAGAAACATGTGACCACTGCCATGTTGGGAATGTGGAAATATCATTTCCTGGAGGCAACAGATGTCAGGGAAACAAACATGAACAACAACAAAATGATGGGATGCACTGATACCAATAGATGTATATCATCCAAGGATGATGGTGATGATGACAACCGCTGATGACACTGATGATCAATTTGGTATCCACGCACTTCGGGCAGGATTCTGGAGGGGGAACTTGGGAACCGATTTTTGTACTTGAACTCATGACATTCCTCGCATAACTCTGCACCAGCTGTCTATCTGTCTGTCTGTCTGTCTGCCTGGCTGGCTGGCATGGCTGGCTGAAATGTCCCCGTCCAGCAAACTGTGCTGACGAGGCATCATGCCACTGCCAGTACCACCATTCCAGTCCAGTATGGTCGGGATGGAAGATGAGCAAAGCATCCCAGTTCTAAGAGAAAGAACGGGTCGCATGTGACCCTGACAAAAAGGCAGGGAAGGTGTCCTTCAAACGCAAAAATAAAATAAGATGGGGTAGCAGGGGTTTCTGCAACACATGATGAAGATTCCTTGGTCCAGTTTCCTGCTTCTTAGATTGCTCTAGGTTCTGTCATAAATATCATGGAGAATTCATGAAAGTTTCTGCTCATATGCTTCAAAAGAAATATGAACCATCATTTATTCATTATGCACCACTGCAGTCATATCAATATGGAATAGGCCTCTGGAGGGGAATAAATGCTTTGCAAGTGAGTGAAAGGTCATTGATTTGGAGTCATTTAAATTCATTTTCCAATCAATTGCTTTAAATAATGGGTTTCAAAATATTTCAGCATAAACTGAAAGCCACCACTGAAAATGTAGATTAAATGCCAGGGTTTGCTTTGGGAGCCAATTTCTCTCTGAGCAATGACAAAAAAAAGGGGGGGGGGAGAGAAATGTATTGAATGGAAGTGTTGAGTATCGAATGTATTGAATGCTAGTGTCTTTGTAGCTAGTAATGGCTTTTCTTTCAGGATGACTGAATGTATTGTACACAGTCCATTGAAAATGAGCAAAGTACAAAGTTGTTATAATTTCCTTGTACTGAATGTGAGCTTTTAAGGGAAGATCTCACTCATATATATTACTTTGGGAACAGGGGCAAACAACAGAGGATCTTCAGGTAAAATTGGGCAGAATGGCAAAGGAGATAGCAAAAAGGGGATTCTGCCTTTAAAGACATACCTTTAACTGAAGTGCCCGAAACTGCCCATCCGCTTTTTGATAGCTTTATGCTTTACCATTTTTACTGTTTTCATACAGAATATATAATTACATAATTTGAAAGAGGTCCAAGGTCAACAAAAGTATGTCAGAATTACTTCTGTGACACTAGTCTAGTCTCTTGGTAAAGTCTTAATAGGCTTTCAAATAAACATAACTTATATTAGACAAAAATATACATGTAGTGAGCTATTTCATAATTTATAAAGTTGTTGAAATGGGAGTAATATTGCTGTAACTTTTAGAGAACAATAGGCTATTATGTACAGAATCTTCAGTTGCTAAAGGGTTAAAGAGGGACAGATAAAAGAGAGAGAGAGAGAGAGAGCAAAGAGAGAGTTTAACTAGCAAAGGAGCAAGGTTTCTGCCAACTACCATGATGACTTTGAAGAGGTCGAAAAAGGTCTTGGCCAAACTCATGACTGTCAAGAGAAATTTCTCTCTACCTCAGAAAAAAAAAGGATAGACCTGGTTCTAGGAGAAGAAAACAAAACAATGTTCAATCAGAATCACCTGATATCACCAGGGTTTCCCTCTGAATGGTACATACATCAGTATCAAGTATTGAAGACTAAGTGAAGAGAATGTTGTACGAGAAAAAAAAAATGTAAATCACAAAGGTATGAATAAAGCGACAAAAGCATTCCGCTGCTGGTCATGATTTTTAAAAAAAAATGTATGAACCTAGTCAGCAAAAAGATAATGATGAGGGGGCTGAAAATTCACATCAAGTGAAATGATGTGCATCTGTGTGGCACACAGAGACATGAAAATAGTTGGGAATGCAACATACGCTGATATATGCACGGGCAGATATGTTCCCTGAAAGACTAGCTGAACAGCAATCCTGCCTTTTCTTTTTTTTTTCAAATGCAGCACCATCTCTTTCTCATTAAACCAGGAAAATCTGGAAATTGGCTGTGTTTAGAAAATAATGATATTGATATTGGACGGTCAGAACTGAAGATTTAGTAATGTCAGATGCCATTGTACTAATATCCACATTGGCATTTATGCACATAGCTACCTGAAATGGCAAGTGCTCATCAACATTACGAGCGTTCCTGTCCATGTGGCAAATTGTGGTTTTTTCTTTCCATAAAGGTACCAACAGTATACTTATCTAATATCTTTCTCTCTAAACAAATCAGTATTTATTCGATTGTACGAGAACACCGATACCGCAAACAGACAAACGGGAGGCTTGTGTATATCTATAACCAACAATAAAATCTTGGCTCTGCCGAGTTATATCAGTTTACATTACATCCATGTTTTATGATGCAAGGAGCATGGCACTTTTTAACACACACATGCTTACAGATTATGTACAGATTCTATTCTGAAAACATTCGCCAATATATCACTTGTAGATATAACATAAGAAAACAGCATTACAGAATTTGCCATATATCATATTTGATATGACATGCACTTGCTAGTCAATTCAGCGATGAAAAATCAAATTTAAAAAAAAATGTTCTACAAATTTCCCTCCCACACTTCTTCAAAACATTATTACAAACTATCTTTAAAATTGCATAGAAACAACAAACAAAGAGAGTTTCTCAATTCGATCATTAAGTAAAATCATAAATCATCCTCTCTCCATTACAATCATATTTTTATGACACTTTCACCACCTGTCGTGATTCCTAATTCGACAAGGAGGGATGATGAGATGGAAATCTAAAGTGAAAGATAAGAGGAGAGACAATATCAATAAAAACTGACCTACAATCTACCTCTCCCTCTCTCATTCTTGGTCTGTCCCCTTGTTCAGACGCAAGCCAGTTTATACCTAAACTTGATAAAGAAACGACGTATAAAGAATCATCCTATTCTGTAAAACGAGGAATTTTCGCGTGCATTTTAATTTCGTGAATTTCGCGAGCACCAAGATTCGCGAAATTAAAATGCACGCGAAACTTCTTGTCTACACTATATGCATTGAATGCCAGTGGCAGCTCGCGAAAATTTCATGCCGCAAAAAAGGCCGTCGGCTCAAATTCGCGAAAAATTCATGCCGCGAATGTATCATGTTTTACAGTAGCCGACAGACCATTCAGACACTAATTTCGACCATTCTGGAAAAACATCGTATAGATGTGCAGTTTCTCACTGCGCATGTTGGTAGGTCATGAGTGACAGGTACAAGGTCACCTTTCGTGCTCACTCCCATTAAGCCCCGCCCAATTATACCGTTCTATGGTCGCCATACGTTCTGACGCACAATGGACACGTTGGAACGCTGATTCGTTATCGAGTTCTAGTTCGAAACGATGCTCTGACCGTCATTTTGCTATACGTCGTTTCGTTATACGTCGTTTCGTTAGTCAGCGTTCAGATGTACAAATTCATCGTATAGCTATACCGTTTTGTATAGCTATACCGTTCTAGTATAAATTTTTTGGCGTCTGAACACCCTGTGTTTGTCTCCCTCTCTTCGATTTGTTCTTCTTTCTGTATCTTTCTCTCAACTATACTACTTTCACTTTCCCCCTTTGTCCTTTACCTTGCCCAATGATCTAGTTTGAAACATAGATAATCTGCTTAGTCACTACAAGATAATGGGATAAAAATTGCCTTAGTCAAGAAAACAGCTGGGTGGCAAATTGGATATTATTCCAGCAAAACTCTTTCTGTGTTCCCTTGGTAATGATCACACAATGAAAGGCACACCGTGTCATGTGGAGTCTCAAAGTGAAAGCAAGGAGGGAGATCAAAGACCTCTCTTTTTGACAAAATTTGATGGAATTTGTCTCGCCTCCAATGTTCACTTTTGATTTCAACCAGAAATATGCTACCTGCATGGTTGTTTGATGACCTAAAGAAAAGTATTGCATCATGGGAAGCTTCACATGTTTAAAGGTCTAGATACAGTTTGGAGTAATCACAAGAAACAAACTAAAACAGTTGCAGGGCTTAATATTTCCCTGGAGATAATTTTTTTTTCCTTGCAGATAATTGGGATGAAGAAGGGACACATTCACATGCATGAACACACTACCCATAGTTTCTGATAAGTTCTTCCTGAATGAAAATTGTTATATCAATAATAAAAAATATTACATTCATAAATTGCATCAGAATACACTGTGATGAGTATGCTCTTTGGTATATTCAATTTTGATTATGCCTGTCACCAAGGTGGGAGTTTGAATGATTGAAAGATAATAAAACGCTTCTGCCAGCTTTTTTCAAGAACATATCTTTTTTTTTTTTTTTTTCTTTTTTGACAGAACTGTAGTGGGGATTTAGAACACACTGAATGTGCAGCAAAACAAAAACAAGAGAATTTTCTTTGGCTCTTGGATGAATGCAGTATCCTTATAGTGGGTACAGGTCATTTTATCTTGACGTTTCATGTGTATGTCTACATGTATGCAAATAAGATTCACTCGAGAAGTGATAGTCACTATCCAACAAAGTTGAAATCTTGTTGATCAGAACAAACTTAAAAAAAAAAGAAACATCACTGTCCTTTTAAACAAGGTTGGGAGTACTGTGAAACATGAGCTTCTTCTTCCGTGATTCCTACATAAAGGCCATTTCCACAAATGGCTTCCAAGGACATACACCCTGGTCCAAGGTGGTGTCGAGAGAAAACGAACTCGAAAGTAAAACACTGCTGTTGTTTGTAACCACTCCACATTGCCTACAATCCCACATCCAGAAATGACACAAAGAAATAAAGCCAAAAGACTAGTCAGTCAATTTTGTTATTCTGATAGAAAATTTGGCCAGCAATGATTGTATTATCTTTATTAAAGGGATGCATAGTTTTGGTGGAGATGGGGCTTCACAATTGTGTGTGTGTGTGTGCGTGTGTGTGTGAGAGAGATAATGAGAACCTCTTATGAAATATGAAAGAACACAATTTTAAGAGGTATTCAAAGTTTATTTGACGGAAATTAGTTTTGAAATGGCTGAGATATCCAAAAACAAAAGGTGGGACCCATCTTTTATTAGGATCACTTTGTTTTACTTTGATTTTTTTTTCTATATCTAAGCCATTTCAAATCTGATTTTCATCAAATAAACTCTGAATTCCTCTTAACATTGCATGCTTTTTGATATTTCATTAGTGGTGCCTATATATCATCTTGAAAAAGTTAAAATCAGAATCCCTATCTCAACCGAAACTATACCATACATTTAAGATATCAAAAAGGTTAATGATATGGATTAAAATCTACTTTTAAAACCATTTGAAGTACTTACTGTAGTTTCTTTGAGATACAATGCTCTACATTCTGTCAGTACATTTTCAATTTCACTGCAGAATCCCATGCGTAAAATTTGTTTCACATTTCCTCATCACAAATGAATTTCTAATGTCACACTGGGTGTCCTTTGAAGTACACTTCCCCCGGAAAGTCTCTATAATTTCCACGAAAATTCTGTCAGCGAACTCATGCCATAATCAAATAGTTCCTTTATGACCATCCCCCCCCCCCCTTGACCTGTCTAACCAGCAAAATATGACTCTTTCCCCCTGAAAATTTCTCATCATTACTTGCACATGGATGACTCATGCACAGGGGCATGAAAAGGAAGATAAATTGCACATCAAAATTGAATCAAAGTTTGGTTCTACTTGCTGAATGTTTCCATTTGTGTATAAACCCAAGGCACATGTCTCGCCTTAGTAGTAGCAGCTGCATAGACCTCTCTTCCTTCTCCAATTCAATGGCATTGCATCCCACATTATGACAACATTGATTTAGATGTGCCATTTTGTTGTTTCCCATGATGGCACAATAAGCAAACAAAATTGAGAAATTAATATATGCACAGATGTAAGAGTACTGTAAAACCAGAAATGTTTGCAGGCATCTTAGTTTCAAGAGAGTCAAGATTCACAATATTAAAATGCATGCGAAAGTTCTTCTGCAATGAATGTGTTGAATGACAGTGGCAATTCACTAAAATTTCTGCAAGAAAAAAACCATCACCTCTAATTTGCAAAAATTTAATGCCACAAAAATATCTTGCCTTACAGTAGCTGCTGTATCAGCAGCTTTGTTAACCTTATTGCTAACACTATCAGTCGATTGACACCAACACTGAGTTTTCACATCCTGGTAATGATGATGACGATGATGACGATGATGATGATGATGACAATAGTGATGCTCCTTGACAAACACTTTCATTAATTATTATTTTGGAACCAAAATGGTGTAGGCCTATTCTTTTGCTTCTTTGATTGACAATGATATGCTCACTGTAAGTTTGCATCGCGAAAAATATGATCTCTACATTTGTTGGTCATTTGTGGCATAACCTGTGTTTATTGTCACCGGATTACCTTGTTATCTAGCTTAATGAATACCTGATCATTACCACATGATATTTCAGCTCATCTTTGAATGTTGGCAAAGGATGAGAGACGGCTTGTTGCACTATTCTTTTCATTCTATCTCAGGGAGATTGGTACACGTACATACGCACTCTGGGAATGTAGGCTTTCAGCCTCTCTTTCTCTTTCTCCCTCTCTCTCTCTCTCTCTCTTTCTCTCTATCACACACACACACACACACACACACTCACACACACACACATTCACACAAACACATTCACACAAAGGTTGACGCAGACAAAAATCTGGGGCTAAAATTGATGGCCGGTATCATTTCTTTCGATAGGCATGGCTTCAAAGCCATTCTCCGTGTATGTTGTTGTTGTTTTGTTTCTTGTTTTTCCTTCTCCCCCTGTGTAGAAGTACTTTTGAGATATCATATCAGAAGTCGGAGGCAAGGCAGCTGTTGAGACAGCCACAACATCCAAGGATATCACTTTCGTCAAACATGGAATTGGAAAGTGTTTCCACAATTGGTTCATCTCGAATTGTCGCCGAATTGTGACGGCGCAGATGGGCCGCTGCACTGCTGCCAGTAATAAACAGCACTTGCTTCCCTCACGAAGTCCACTCCTGCCTAATTTGCTCCATTTTGGCTAAAAGGAAAAGAAACCTATGGAAAAAAATAATACACACTAGTGTAAAATCACACACAACACAAGATGCAGTACAGCATCTTGCCTGATCCAGCTGAATTAAATGCAAAATACAAATGCACAAGTGCAATACTCCTGCTCGTTCTCGTAGACTGTGAACTTGATTCAAGACAGAAAGAAGGGCTTGCAGTGACCTGAGATTTGTATGTCAAATTTGCACAAGGGAGAATATTGTGGTCCCTGGTGTGTCAATAGCATTGAAGAAATGCCGGAGACTGCCGGAGTGAGCAAAAATAGAGGGGAAAAAAAATTGTGAATCGTGGTGTCTCATGTGACTTTCGGCCTTTCCGTGTCACTGCAAGCATATTGGGTGTCATCGGCCACACATGGAATGGGTAGCGAACAGATGTACCCACAGAAGCAGATGGAGAGTTTGGCCCCCCAAGCAAGCTGTAGAAGTGATCATGGGCAAGGGAAAGCATTTCTGCATCTCTTAAAAAGAAAAAAAGAATGTATACAGGAAAGATGAGGAAGCAACCAGGGAAAAACATCACACACACACATAAAAAAAGCCTGAAATGTGATGCCCAGCAGAGGCCCCTGTAATATTTACTTATTCCCCCTGGGTGGGGGTAGGGGGAGGGGGAGGGGTTCTTGAATGTCTTGAAACTAATCACATCCCCTATGTTGTTTCTTCCCCTCTTCCTCATCCGCCGTAAGTGTGGAAAATGAGCCTTCCATAAATTGTCACGAATCCTCCGAGAGCTCCACATGTGAAGCCATGTATATGTCGCCGTTTCGAGAAATGGCCATCCAGGTTCGTTGCCTGCCTCTGCCAAGCTTTCGGCACGGAGTCGCGGACTAATGAACTTGTCTCTAGAAATGATTTAGCCATTTGACGGCATGTGGGGCATCTCCAAGTAAATCTACCCACATTCTGAGGAGTCTCATGAGATTAAACCATGATCAAATTCAGGCTCAACTGTGTCATTCGTTTTGAATTTTTCCTGAAACTAGCCTCATCCATCGCACAGAATTAATATCATGAAAGATAAAGCATGGCATTTGCCAACCTATTTATTACCAGACATTTCTCTGTCTAACTAAATTGCATGATCTTCAAAATGAAGTAAAAAGTGGCAATTGAACTACATACATTTAACAAAAGAGAAAACAAACATGTTTTTGACATTCTCAAACCTTCTGATCCTGAATGTCAAGTGTTATGAAATCCTTAAAATTGTAACATCTGTATGACCTATTTAATAAAATGCATGATTCATTGAAAAAAACAATAACAAATAACTGATAATAAGCAAAGTACAACCACCATCTGTTGCTATGCCTCACAATTTCTAGGTTGAGTTCTTCTCTACAAAATTATATGCCCCTGATCTGGACTGAGGGCCTCCCATCAGAGCTAGATCTCGAAATGGCTTTAAAGCCAATATCTGGGACCCCATGAGATGTGTATCACCAAAGCAACAAACTACAGAGCTCACTTGCAGTACCTTTGGTGGGCAAACACACACTTTAGATCACAACACAGGTCTATCTGACTGAATGGGACATCCACCAAACATATTTATCTTTAGCTTTAAAAATTTCAAGACAATTTTGGACAATTTTTTAAAAGGCCCTATTTCCTTCCCCCACATTCATTAAAAAAAACATAAGCATGAGAAAAATAATGATATAGCTGACAAAATGCAATATGATTCAGCATTAGCCAAAAACAATAATAAAAACAATGACTGTAACAACAAAGACAGTAAAAACATCAAAATTAATATCAAAAGATTTCCTGAGTCAGCATCATCTAACAAAGCAGGAATAAATCCACAAAGAGGTTATACTATATGATTTGTAAAAAGGGGAAAAAAAATGTCTGCAGCTAATAGATCATTTGCTGCCGTGATCTGTCACGTTCCGATAGCGAGGCAGAAATAGTGACGAGAGTTCTCCCGACAAAGGCTGGAGACACTCGCATCAAGTGGGTCCAGGGGTTCACAACACCTGCATCTGTCCCTAGATACCAGAGGGGATGCCCTTTTTATCAGGCAGACAGATGAGATGTCGGCCGCAACATCATCACCATCACCACCACCAAGTTTCTTCTGGAGGGTTTCTCCAGGTATCTGTCGGCCTTTAGTTTGACTGCATCTCTAGGGCCAGCTATCTTCCCCCCCCCCCCCCTCCTCTCTCTCTCTCTCTCTCTGTCTAGCCATCTATCTCTCGATGTAGTCTCAATATTAGTCTCAGAGTAGACTACACAGATTTCTTTCCAATAATCATGTTTCTGAAATTATTTCAAATCATATTTGGAGTCCGTGGAGCTTTCCTTCCCATAACACACACAAAGACATACATTCCATACAGTGGCTAAGTCACAAAATAGATAGTCCGTAAATCAAAAAGGAAGCTCCCAATACATATATGTGTGAGGTAGTGATGTAGGCCTACATTTGTTCATTCACATAGAAAAACAAAAAGTTAGTTGAAAAAATGAAGGCCAGGCTAAGCTTGGCCTCTTCAAATGTACAATGTACTATAGGTGCCTACTGCTCTTGCAGACTACAAATGGGGTGCCCAGAATTGCACAAAGCTCAATTGAAACTCACCTCCTAGACATGATTTTGAGAAATGTTTGGGAGAGCTTGCATGGAATATTTCTATGAATTACTCGATTTGCACATTTTCTCAAACATGTTGACATGTTTTTGTTTGTTTGTTTGTTTGGTTGGAGGGTTTTCTGGGGTGCCCAGAATTGCACAAAGCTCAATTGAAACTCACCTCCTAGACATGATTTGAGAAATGTTTGGGAGAGCTTGCTTGGAATATTTCTATGAATTACTTGATTTGCACATTTTCTCAAACATGCTGACATGTTTTTGTTTGTTTGTTTGGTTGGAGGATTTTTTGCCAATAAGAAATCACTCCCATCCTCATCTTTATCACTGGAGATTTTAAAGGACAAGTTCACCTTCATAAACATAAGGATTGAGAAAATGCAACAATATTAGTAGAACACATCAGTGAAAGTTTGAGGAAAATTGGACAATCGATGCAAAAGTTATGAATTTTTAAAATTTTTGTGTTGGAACCGCTGGATGAGGAGACTACGACAGCTTGTGAGTCATATGCGTACAACAGTATAAAGAAAATGTAAAAGGAAATTCAACATATTTTCACTTTTTTCGCATAATAAAAGAGCACTTGACTTGCCTCTTTCTAAAGGCAGGGGGAATAATATTACCCATAACATGTGTCGGTAAGGAGTCAGGGGAATGTGTACTTTTTTCAAAAGATGGAATTTTGTGAAATTCTCTTTATATTTTCCTTATATTGTTGTACGCATGTGACATCTAAGTTATTCATACATAGCAGTAGTCTTCTCATCCAGCGGGTACTGCACAAAAACTTCAAAAATTCATAACTTTTGAACGGATTGTCTGATTTTCCTCAAACTTTCAATGATGTGTTCTACTAATATTGCTACATTCTCTCAATCCTTATGTTTATGAAGGTGAACTTGTCCTTTAACGAGCAACTACCACAAATCATGACTCATGGGGGCAGCAGTAGCAAGAAAGAACAGGGAGAATGGAATCAGCAGAGGGTGCGTGATGGAGGGAGAGAGAGACCCTCTACCAGTTCTTCTACCACGGCCAGGGGAGATGAGAGGGTAGCTGCACCCCCTCCGAGCGCTTGTGATTAGATAAGCACCACTATTCACACCCTTAAATTGCCTCCCATCAAAGGAACAAACTGTGCCCACTCAAAAGAGAGTTTCGGCCATCTCCACCGAAAGAAAATAAGACAGAGAGCACAACGAGCAGAAGTACGAAAACAAAACAAGAAAGGGGGGAAGGAAAACACCAACCTTGGACTGAATGAATGAAAGCCAACAGACCAGCAGCAAACAAAACCAACTCTGTTTTATGATCGTGCCGTCTGAAACCTATACGTGAGAGAGGACAGTGTTGTGGCACGACAACTGCCCAGACCCTGCCTGCTTGCTTCAGGTCTAATTTGTCCTACTTCACGGAAATCGCCCCGCTGCTGCCACTTTACTCTCTGTCAAAGGACCTCTCAGTATCATACTGCCGCTCCCTTGGCACAATATCTTTTACACCAGAGATATCTGATATTATCATCTTTTCCCTCTCCAATTTCCCCGTCTCTCTCGGGTCTTTCCATTTGAGAAATGAAAACAATCTACTCTTAACAACAACAAAAAAATGATAAAAAAGTGTGGGCTGCGATAAAATTACTGATCACTTGACTATCAGGAAAGATGCTGTCTCCCTTGCGGTCTCCTAAACAAATTGACTTTCACTCTTATGTATCCCCGACTGTGTCAGGCCATGATGGCAGGTGGAGAAAATCTAATAACATTTGAAGAAATTTCGGATTTATTTGGACAATTCTTTCAGATAAATGGGAAAATATTTGGCTCCTGCCATTTCCCTTTTTCTTTTGTGCCAAATGCAGCCACACTCTGCATGAGATGGCACCCTGATTTGATTCATGTGGTACTTGCTCATTGCATTCACATTCCACAAGTCATGCATTGGAAAAATATGCCATAAATGCCAGAGACCTAGGTCTGCTTATGAGACAAAGGAAATATTCCTATCTTGTGAAAATAGGATCCATGTATGCTGCTTCATCAAGATACTGTAAATCGAGGAATATTCTCGTGCATTTTAATTTCGCAAATTTCGCACCAAGAGTCGTGACTGCACGCGAAAGTTCTTGTCTACACTATATGCATTGAATGTTAGAGGCAACTCGCGAAAATTTCATGCAGCGTAAAAGGCTGTCGGCTCCAATTCACGAAAATGTCATGCCATGAAAATAGTGTGTTTTACAGTAACTTCAGCACCACTGAAGGTACTGTGCAATCAGAGTTTCAATCATTTAGTGATAGTACAGGCAAATGGATACAAATGTCCATTGTGGAATCTCAGCAAAATATGCAAAGAAAAGAAACCATAGATTGGCAAGTGATTTGATTATAACTCATCAAATGACAGAATCATCAATAAAGTGCTTATACAATGTCTTTAGCTCTAGCCTCTAGTGGTGATGGTATCCGGAGCCTGTACCTAATATGCTTCCAGTTAGTTATTATTGTGTATCACACTTTCACTTCCTACATGAAAAAAAGGCTATTTGTCTTGATGATAAAGTCATCTCAACGTTTTTTAAGGACTGCAAAATACTCCTCATGATATAGAATCATGATCACACAAGCAGAATTCTAGTCATCCTAAAACTAAGCAAGGAGGCATGTGGGTCTGAAGTATGTGTGGTCTGTGTAGGGCAGTTTTACTTTTAGGTCAGCTTCTCAAAGAGGAACAGATTTCACATGCGCACGCTGTATGCCATCTATCTGTGAACAGTTCATATATTAGTGATATGAACAGGGAGAGAAAGGAACAGGACGAGCAAAGGAAAGACATCATAGATGAAAAGAAAAAATGTAGGGTTTAAGGCAACCTCAAATTTGTTGTGGAATTTCAGGAGAAACGGGTCAACAGCTTTATTTATCCAGCACCCTACAACCAAACTCAAATTCTTCCTTCTTTTTATGCTACATGTTTTTAAGGATCATGACCCGACATCCCCTCCTCCCCCCCCCCCCAAAAAAAAGGAGAATAAATTGCTTAGAAATATTTTCCTGAATGGGAATCTCTCCAAATAGAATCACCTCGCCTGATAGGCAGAGGCTAAGATGCTTTGTCGCTTCAACCTGACTTAGCACTGATCCCTGGTGGACTTTTTCCAATCCGTGTCGGTTTGGGAGACATTCCAGCAAAAACTCCATCCCTCCCGACCTGGGGAAAAAAGCATTTCGGGGGATGGAATCTTCAGGAAACGTTTGAAAGCCGTTATAAAGCCTTTTTGGTCGGTGAAGTACACTTGCCATTTTTTCGTGTAGGAAGGGTGAACCACAAAAATATCTAAATGGTAGCATATTAGGTGCACTCACATTTATGGTGAAATCACGCAGTATTTTGCAGGGTACTTCGAAATGTGAATGCAAAGACACCTCAAAATTCTGTGGTACTTAGACTGGTAATTCAAAGTTCGCATGAAAGTGAGATTGAAACGTGCATGCGAGATTCGAGTGCAAACCATGTCAAGAAATGCTACCCATTGCATAGTGCTATATTTCCCACCTGAAATGACACAATTCTTATCTTCCCCCTCCCCCAACACTATTTGAGAACGCATGAGGTAAAGGTGTATTGCAGTGTATTGCACGAACGTATATTTACGTACTGTAGTATACTTTACTTGTACAAAGACGTCCTGAACTGTGTAGTGCAGTAGAATATATTACATGTATTTGCAAGATGGATCAACCAGAATCAAAACTTAATCACTTGAGCAACGATGAAACGAAGCTCCTAATTACATCGTGGCTTAGGAGTTATGCGTATGCATAGTGCTTACCTCGAAGAGGTGTAATTTTGGGCCAGAAATACCACAATATTTTGTAAATGATGATGGTGCCAAGTGAATTACTGCAGCAGGGCCTATCCACTACCATGATACTGTATTTCACCAATGACAATGGTATGGTACAATACAGCGGTATTTAGTACCACAGTAATTTAAAATGTGAATATACATACTGGCATTTTCTTCTCTATCTGTATTCATTTTATTTTTCGATTGGATTTCCTTGGAATCAGGTTATCTTTAAATATTAGTGTTCACTTAATGTGGCTAAAATATTGGTTTTCATAGACAATCACTCTTTTTTTTCTTCTTTTTACCAGAAAGGGCTTCCACAGAATAACCAATGATCAGTATAATCATTGATACATTGAACATCCACCTTCTCCATCACAAGAATCCTCTGGATTCAGCTATAATAAATGAAATATAAGTGAGAGAGGAACAACGAATTTGAGTCATAACCTACTTTTTCCATCAACATAACCATAACATGAAACGGTGGGAAACTGTGAACAGCCTCAGGATTGGGAAATGATTTTGATGTTGCACCCCTCCTGTATCCCCTGATATTCGTCCCCCATTTGATATGACTCTATAGAGGTGGGTCGTCGTACGGCCTTGTATTCTGCTGACACTGTGCAGTATTTTACCCCGTCCAGGTTTGGGCAGAGCCCAGGATGTGAAAGTCTCTTGGCCGATCCATCACACAAACATGGCTAGCCGCTGTAATCTTGTCAGTGACATTAAGCGGGACGGGGTATAGTTTACACGGCTTAGCCTGAACCCGCCTCAAAGGAACACTCTGCTCTGATGGATTCCCGGTCCAATATCAGGACTTGGCAATTGGGGGGGGGGGGGGGCGAGGAGGGAGGGGGCTAGCTTGATGACGACCATTTAAAGGTTGAGCGCAGGTGCGTTGCAGCGGGCACTGTTCACTCTATGTATTCACCCTCCCTGTATCACATTCATCATTGGGTGGGGACATGTGCACATTCAAAATCAGAAGCCACTTCCGGTCGTACATATTTGATGGGATCACAGAGTTCATTTAGGTTGCAGTACTTCTGATTCTTTTGTGAAGATCAAAATATTGCTTCAGTTAATCTGGTATACAAAGAGTTGCACAAGGAAAGCAAAAGTCAAAATTACTGTAAAACACAATATTTTCACGAATTGGAGCCGACGGCCTTTTTCGCGGCATGAAATTATTGCGAGTTGCCTCTAACATTCAATGTGCATAGTGTAGACAAGAACTTTCATGTGCATTTTAATTTCGCGAATCTTGGCTCCCGCAAAATTTGCGAAATTAAAATGCACACAAACATTCTTCATTTTACAGTACAAGGGCCCTACATTTTTAAAGCCTTTCACAATCATAACGGTAAAGTGTTATCAAAACATTAAATTGTCATCCACTCTTTGCTTTGCAGATATTGATACTTAATGAAACAGTTCTATTTTGCAGTAAAATGACTATACCTTTCAGTCAGTAGTGATCTGATTCCATAGATTTCTAGACTTGGTTGATGGAAAAATAGAAAGCTGTAATTGCAAGACAAGTTGAAATTTCAATGACATAACAACAACAACAATGACAAAATACTACATTGTATGTATCAAGTTTTTCTACAAAAACACAAGTTTTCGGGCAAGTGAGAGATTACTACCAATGCTCATCTTTACCTTTAAAGTTGAGCTGAATGGTTGGAACATACCTCAATGCATGCTAATTCTAGGCTGGTACTGTATGACAAACAGTGCCGCTTTTATACATGAAATCCTGGAATGTGACTAAAAGTTCGGCGATAGTCGTAGAGTGCTTTTGTATTAAGCGAAGGATATTTTTTATGCTCTATTTGCTTATCCACTCTGCTTACTTCTGTGTGGTCATGCATGCAGTTGATGGGGATACAATGTGCAATGCATCATAGTTTTGTTTGTTTGGGAGTTAGATGCTTTCGGATGTATGACCTGCATAGAAATAGTTGACAAAATGCACTTGGTTTGCCGGAAATTAAAAGAAATTGCAGTACAACACAAAAGTGAAATAATTTCCACAAGTTTTCATATGTCATTTCCCACATATTTTCTTGTGCAGAAAAGTTCTGCATTTGTGCATGGCTGCTCCCACAGAGATTTTTTTCCCCCTCTCTTTTTTTTTTATCCATAGATCTCTGTACAGGTCACGACAGAGCTACTTGAACAAGGTGTTGAAAAGTGTGTCGGAGGGCCGAGAAATTGGTACTCGCTTCTCGGGGGTTTTCAATACACTTTACAAATCCTCGCTGACAGGGAAGAACGATGCCGAGAAAATGAGACGTGTCAACCGCACAGTGTCAGCTATGTCTCCGTTGCGGACAAATTTGACAGGACGTCGTCTATCACCATCAAGTTATCTCTGACCGCGGAGGCGAATCCATCAAAATCGACGGATGGACAGCCGGGAGTCTATTTGCCGCGGCCGCATTTGGGCCCGCACTGAAGAGACTGGGAAAATTTGGGGAGTAGTATTGGATTTGGCCGAATTCCAGATCGCATCACGGCACGATTGAAACGCATCAATATTTGCTTTTGCAGAATTAGTTTATTCTCTATGGCAAAATACTCTTTACTGCCTGCAGTGTCTTACAGGTTAGCTTCTACTGTGAAAAAGTCACGCCTAATTCAAACAAAATGTTTCAAATGCCAGGAACCTCCTGTTCATATTTACATATCAGAATTGAATAGGAGTAGCATCATTCACTTTGAACTATTTCTGAAAAGGAATTTCACAAAAGTGTTTTTTTTCCAATTTGTAACCATCAACTTGACAGATTGAACTAGGCAATGCATTTTCACAGCAGAATACCACCAAATTTTTCTGGAAACAAAATTGAATGACTGTACAAGTGGTATGAGTGTTAGTGGTGCCTGTACTCTGGTTTTCTCTTTCACATGCACTTGATGTAGCAGTTTTGTATACAATGTATATTCTTATTCTTCTTTAAAGGACAAGTTCACCTTCACAGACATGTGGGTTGAGTGAATGCAGCAATATCATTAGTAAAACACATCAGTGAGAGTTTGAGGAATATCAGACAATCCGTTCTAGAGTTATGCACTTTTGACTGCTCACTGAAGGCTGGATGAGAAGACTACTATAGCTTGTGATGTCACATGAGTACAAATATTTAAAGAAAATATAAAGAAAATTCAACATATTTTCACTTTCCTCGACTGTACAAGTGGTATATTACCCTTAACATACGTCCGTGACAGTGGTGTACACTTTTTTCTGTAAAATTCTCTTTTTAATTTCTTTATGTCATTGTTTGACATCATACACTGTAGTAGTCATCCAGCAGCAGATACTTTAAAAATTCATAACTTTTGAACGGATTGTAGATTTTCCTCAGATTTTCTATTAATATTGTATACTCAGTCCACATGTACATGAAGGTGAACTTCTTTAACTGGCATACAAGAGCACTCACATTATACACATTGTATACACACAGGGTCTCTCTTTCCGTGTCTGTCCTTTCTCCCTATCTTTCTTTCTCCCTCAATTTCTGTAAATCAGTTTCTCCAGATGCATCAGAATCACTACCACTTCCACATTCATACCCTCTTCATGTCACACATTTCCACTGCACATCATACCTGATACATACAGTGCTTGCGTTGCCTCTTTCCCCTTCCTACTAATCGGGCACGCGAATAAGCTCCAGATTTCTGAATATGCGATTAATTTTCTGATTCAATTAGACCTAATGCTGTTCCCCGGATCAGCCAATCTGCGAGATAAAAAGGTCAAAGACGCAGTCGAAATCAAACTAATGTCTCGATCGTAATGTGGAGAACAGAACCACCATCATAGCAGGCTGCAGCCGAACCTAATGCAATTTTGGTTAACTTCGGCGCGCCCCGAGTAAGCAGATGGATCGTACCTGTGCAAGTGTCATTTTGAACATGCATGTTGTGTTCCAGCACTCAACATTGAGCAGTGTGTGCATCTGCTCACAGTTGTATTTCACAATAAACAGACTTAATCAAGTATTAAAGTACACATCAATCGATGCAGCTTATCTCTGAACTGTAGCAGTACATTTGTCATACAATGACCATGATCAGTCCCTGGGGTGACACGACCTTTATATCTCAACTGGCATTAGATTAAAAAGCATTCCATTTCAGTTTTTAATTTAAAATGCAGACATATGAGTTTTAAAACAGCAAAAGACAACAAAGGGCTGAACACAATATCAGAAACCTATTGTATTCATGAGAAATATGATTTTACTTCGCATTCAGATGGCAAGAATATCTCTGATTGGCAAGATGTGTGTTTACAATCATGTTTACAAACAAGTTCTTTGTTAGTGTACATTTTTAAAAAGCCTTCACAGGATGTTCACACCAACAACTTCCCCTTCAAAGAGTATGACACTGGATCGGTGTTACCCGAAGTCAAACATAATTTTTCTTTTTTTTTCTACTCTATACACAGTGCCGTGTATTGCTATCAACATAATGCCTTCACTGAGCTGTGAAGTAGTTGAATCGAAGAATGCAAGGTCCTAATTCTCTTTGAGATGAAAAACTATTGATTTCTGGGTTTGGTTGTTGTTGTTTTTTCTCCCCATGCAAGCAAATTTAATTTGAATGACACAGTGTATCAGGACAAGAAGTCACACTTGCGGATCTCACTTGAGCAGGTCAACTAACAAAAATGAATTTCTCTGCGACACATAGCAGGATTCTGACTCTAGTTCATACACTCACACACACACACACACACACACACACAAACACACATCTTCACTTCACACAAGTATGCAAAGAACATAATATGAAGTGCAACCGCAGCACTTTATTACTCAGTGTACAGTTCATGTGCACGGTTAACATGCTTTATTTTTGAGCTACATGGTGTTTTTTTTTTTCACTTTCTCTATGAGATCTAAAAAAATATGAAGAGACAGTACTGGGTGTCTTATTTAGCCTCCTTAGTCCTGTCAAAAGAATAACAATGTGTTGAATGAAGATTCCTCGAGTCGTTGCACTAATCTGTGGTTACAAAGTGTGCAGTGTGTTACAGATCATGCACCTGCTGTTGTGTGACTAATTGTTCCATAGGGGAACACTATAAGAGATGAATCAGACTGCAACAGAAGCACTCTGGGCTATTTAGCCATATCAAACACCTATTTTTTTTTTTCTGTTGTTAGCTGCTGTAGGAGTTTATACAATATGAGACAAAACAAATGCACATGAAATTAGTTTCTACATAGCACAGACATCAAACAATGTTTTGGGCAACGCTTTGTACAATGTGATTACTGCACATGTGTGATGTGAAAATTTATATCCTGGATAACAACCCGGAGTACATTTTCCGTAAGTGCATACTGTGTGTGAGTACACTATGTAAGACAAGAATGACACTAGGTTCAGTTATTACATCCTTTATACCATACTCTACATCAATGCATCTATATGCCATACATACTTCGCAGTGCTATTCAGTTCATGAATTCTAAAACATACAAAAATATCAACCCTGATCCCTATATGAATGTGACACACACACTGTATACGTGTACATTTCTCCATCCATTTCTTTACCCAACAATCACCAAAAAAACCACTTGCGAAATTGTCAGGAAGTCCCAATTCTAACAAAATTTTACTCACAAAATATTAGAAAGTAAGCCTTAAAGGACAAGTTCACCTTCATTAACATAAGGATTGAGAGAATGTAGCAATATTAGTAGAACACTCATTGAAAGTTTGAGGAAAATCGGACTATCCGTTCAAAAGTTATGAATTTTTCAAGCGTTTGTGCAGTCATCGCTGGATGAGAAGACTACTGCAGTGTATGATGTCACATGCGTACAACGATATAACGAAAATATAAAGAGAATTTCACAAAATTTCATCTTTTGAAAAAAGTACACATTCCCTTGATTCGTTACTGAAATATGTTATAGGAGCTAATCCTTGGTCTCTTGTATTATTCCCATTGCCTTTAGAAAGAGGCAAGTCAAGTGCCCTTTTATTATGCGAGCTAAAAAGTGAAAATATGTTGAATTTTCTTTACATTTTCTCCGTTATACTGTTGTACTCATCGGTAATTTAGTAATGATACCTGTACATCGCGTATTCCAGCTACTAGGTTGGCTGTTGGTAGCTTGGTATGACATCACGAGCCTTAGTAGTCTCCTCATCACAGCGGTTCCAACACAAAAATTTTTTAAAAATTCCTAACTTTTGCACCGACTGTCCAAATTTCCTCAAACTTTCACTGATGTGTTCTACTAATATTGTTGCATTCTCTCAATCCTTATGTTTATGAAGGTGAACTTGTCCTTTAAATACAAATACAGTACTTGGTCATTGACTTCAAGTTTCCTCTTGAATGCTTGTCTGCAACACGTTCTCAAAGTAACATAGGGCCTATATGATTCCAATATCAGTAGAACTGTTGTGTAGAAAGTGAAATGAAAGTGATGGTTTCAGTAAAATGGAACACATGGTGAGAAAGTTAATGGATAATAAAGTTTCGCATGTTTTTTTGCCAAATAGAAATACATTGTAGGCCTGCATGTACAAATGAAGTAATTACAGTACTGTATACACTGGCATATTTCGCATGGTTTTTATTTGCACATTCAACAAGACAAAAGAATATCGACTCTGATCTCAATGTGAATGCGATGTGCACACATACACTTCGCCATACAGTACTGTACTCCGTGATCACAAATTTAGCCACATGCGAAATTGTCGCTAAGTTCTGATTAAAAAAAAAAAAAATGGACTCGCTAAATATATGGTACCACGTATATAAGTATATCTCCCGACTCGCAATTCTCTCCTTGGTTTGCGTGCACAAAAGTAATTAGGGAATCTGATCAATAATTTAGCAAACTGAAACCTCCTCCCTCTTATAAATGCCACAATAATAGTTCAATGCAGTCATTAGTTCAATGCACCGACAATATAAAGCTCAATTGAAGAATCTGTTACACTTGCATTGCATACCGTTTGATGTCTGGCTACATGAGAAGCACTCCATTTTCTCATGCATAAAATTGGCCAATGAAAAAGAACACTAATTGGTAAGGTGATGGAGAGAAATATGGTTCTAACACACTATCTATTGTGTCCCTTATCAACTGACTACAGTTTTTTTTCTGATAGAAAACAGATCTTTTCCTATGTTTAACAGGCAGATAAAGTTGTGGAGTAAAGAAAGAAAGCTAAAGAGAGCTAGGGAAAGGAATCTTGTAAGCACACAGGACCATTCACCCTGGCTAGCAACAATTGTTGTGAGTGGTGTATTTGGGCTCGGCGTTTGAAATACCTCACCACAGATCCCATTCACGCTCAGTGACAGGGTGTAGGGTCTCATAACAAAGGACCGGCAGACGAAATCACTCTCGGCCCACAAAAGACGGCGGAATAGCTCACAAGACTGGGGATCAAACGGGCGTGGAATTGCACTTGAATTCTTTAAAGTTGCATCTTTAAAGTCCCCCGCCCCCCTCCCTTTCTCTCTCTCTTTCTTTCCCTCACTGAGTAAGGTGATTGTTCAGAGTTTTAGCATGGAGCTACTTCATGGTTTTAGACAGCAGTATGGCTTCCCACTAACAAAGTCAATTACTCATAGCTGCATGGTGGTTCTCTTTTTTCTTTTTTTTTATTCTCTTCTGTATTCTATTAAAATGATACAATACCTGGGGTTTCCTCTACAAATTTAATACTACAAAGCTATTTTGAAGTAATTTATGACGATCCATCACCAGTGTAATCCGTTGATAAAATTATCGCTGAAATTAGACACCATAGTATTTCTGGAAGTAATTCAAACTTCACACACACACACACGCAAAAAAAAAAGCAAGATTTGAACATAACTCGTGTCATGAAATAGCACTGATAATCGAAAAGAAGTGTATTTCTCACATGGCCTGACACACTTTATATCTCTTTCCACTGGAAAAATGCACATGCATCCTGTTTACTAGCGACTGTCGCGACTTCTGTACAGCGACAGGGCTGTGTATAGTTTACCTTTTTACCAGATTTACCATGTCAGCATTTCATGAATGAGCATGGTACCAAGTAAATTATCGTGGCATTCTGCCCATGAGAATAGAGCCAACAAATTATTGTGGTATTTAAATTACAATGGCAACTCTGATGTGAATGCCCCATTTTACAAAGGTTTCACAAGAAGTATCTTGAAACTTGGAACAAGTTTTTCCTTGTCATCCAAAAAGAACGAGAGCAAATTTATGAAGCACCTGTTACTGTCCCAAATGAATGGGTAGTGGTTGGTGGCCTATTACTGTCAGCCATGGACAAGGTACAAGGTTGTATCAAGAGGTCAAGCAAAGAAGGATGCAAGATGATTGAAGGTTTGTATTTGTTATGAATATCACATTGAACTTTTTGTTTGATCATTGTTAATGAAAACACACTAACAAGCAGGCTCAAAACCACAATACCACAAGAGCACGCGCGATTCATTCATGATTACACAAACTGACACGTTCGACTTCATGGGTTACAATGCTGCAGAACATACAGTGCAGCATAGAGAAGGTGAAGTCAAGCCTACGTCCTGCCTTTTTCCAACCTGAATTCTGGGTCATATGTCAAAGAGATTACTACTCCATTTTCATGGCAACACAGCTCAAATGAAGGGCAATTGTCCTAGATATGGAATGTTGCTTTGCATTTTTGTTTGCATACTGCAACAACAAAAAAAAGGGTATCAACTACAAAGTAGTCCCTTTCGCTAACTCTGGCTATGGTTTCTGATAAAGAAGTTTATTAACCTTCCTTGTGCCAGTTGGGGTGGGGGTTTGTGGGAACAAAGTCACTGAGGGAAAAGGAAACCATTGCTGTATCTTGGCAGAATGTATAAAAGGCTGCACGAAAAGAAGGGAAGAGAACATACCAGACAGCATTAAGACTCTATTCATTGACCTGTCCAATTGATTTAAAAGTTTAGTTTTCAGATCAAGAACCTCCTGTGTATGCACCGGAGGAGAGGGAGGGGGAGGGGGCAAGATTAGCCGCTATTGTTGAGCAGGCAAGAGCCGACATGTCCTGAATCAAGATCTTCTATTGGTCTAGCCAGTTCGGGAATGTAATGGGGACAGTTCAGTCAACTTGATAGTTGCTCTATTCATTTCATTGCAGCCCCTGTTATTCATTGCACAAAGGTGCAGAATTGGCATCAATATGCTAAACTTGCACTTTACCGTACTCAATGCAGTTCACACTGCAGTTAAAAGACCTACATTGTAGGCCTATGTCATAAATGATGGCAACTTACATAGGTCTATGTCAGTTAGTTTGGTCAGCATACATCGATCTAACCACTAATACAATCGATGGAAGTCAATAGTACGACTGTAGCAGAGCAATGTTTATTTGGCTGGCAGCAGTCTCTCAGCTTCCAGATTGGGGACACATTGCGCAATACTAGGACGCAATTCTGGCCTGGTATCATTACAGGCATAAAACATGTCTTTCAACAAAATGTACGACTGAAATAAATTCCATGATATTCAAAACACTGGACGCTTTATTTATTGGTGTTTGTGACTTTTTGTGTCCACACAGCTGGTATGTATATCTGCAGTTCTTCACAGTACAATTGTAGCACATTCAACTGGAAACTGGCTTGTACAATTGCAGATGGATGTCAAAATGATACTGATATGGCATTCTAGCATTAAACGTTTAAAGATGTTTCTTCATGTTCTAAAAAGACATTTGATAATCACTCATTATTTGGATGATGAATGATTGTATAACAGTACACACTACAGATGATACCACTCACGGCTAGCTGTGTCCGTGAATTTACATCGTGAAGAAAAGTATCCCGCAGAAATACGAGACAAACCAGAATCCGTGGAAAAGTTATTTATTTTGTAGATACACCCATTTAATAATTCTACATTTGCTGGAAAAGCGCATTCATTTTCTCTTCAAAATAGAATGTATCGCCGTGACAGACCAGGGGATGGGGACCCTGGACAGCTACAAAACACGCACACTTTGCCGATATACGGTGCGGCACGGCCACTGGCACATCGCACCAGGGAGGTGGGGACCTCCCTGCTGGCACCGTACCTTCCGACACTGCACACACATGCACATAGTCACAATGACATGAAAATGTATACAAACTCGATGCCGTACAATCTTCACAAGCATTTGTACAGTACAATCCGCTTAAAATATCAGAAACGGGGAAAACTACGAACAACGCGCGAAATATGTGTGGAATATCAGCGATTGTTCGCAAAAATGTTGCCGCTATCGCGTTCACGACGTACTGAGTTGCGCTGTACATCACAGCCAAACAGCCCAGTAGGCCGGCCCGCCGCGCCGCCCATTCAACTACAGTGCAGTTCGACTGCTTTGTGGGTCATTCCTTCTTGCCGATCGGCCGAGCTCGCAGTGTGAAATGCATACGTTATTACATACGCACTACACACAGAAGCACTGCAAAACTCAATTACTCCCATGCACTTGAGGATGAAGTGCAGTATGAACAAGTGCATTATGCTTTTATGTCTTTACCTTTCGGTAATATACTACATTGTATATTGGTAGTTGGACATCATAATGTGATAAGTGTAAAGTATATGGAGTGAAAATTTTCAGTAAATCATACATATGTTTCGTGACCTGCATTCTGATATTTAAAGAATGTTTAAAAGATCTTTAAAGTCAGGATTGAATGAATACATACTATAAATGTACTAAGTATTTCAAACAAACTACAAACACACATACATTGTATGTATGATTTTTTTGTAAACTAGCAGTAGTTTAAAGGGATGATACAGAATTGGTGGAGATGAGTATTGGGTTTTTAACTTTTTGCGAGATCCCAAGAAAACACTTATGGAATAGTACATAGCACACCATTTTAAGAGGAAATTTCAAAGTTTATTTGATGAAAATCGGGTTTGTAATGACTGAAACATCCAAAAACAAAGTAAAACAAAGCAATCGTAATAGAAGGTGGGTTCCACACTTTATTAGAATCGCTCTGTTTTGGATATCTCAGCCATTTCAAAACCAATTTTCATCAAATAAACATTAAATTCCTCATGGAATTACATGCTCTTACATATTTCATAAGAGGTTTCTCATTATCTCACCAAAAAATGTTAGAAACCTGAAATTAGGTCTCAACCAAAACTAAACGATCCCTTTAACCTAGCTTTGTTCTCTGTTTGGGTCTCCACGGTTTAAAAAATCATAAGCTAAGGAACGTATTGACCCCCCAATACTCTGCTTGCTTCACACTGCTACACTAGAAGGAGTATATTACTCATCCTTTCTTAACAGCTGTCGTTTTTTCAAACAACAATGTGAATCTTGGAACACACACTGCCATGCTCATGAATGCAACCATCCATCCATCTCCCATGCTCCCTCCCTCCACCCCCCCCCCCCCAAAAAAATGACACTCAAGACTACAGCTCAGGAAGCGTGAAAACAAGCAAGCTGATTATCCGCCTGTAAAGTCACAAACCATAAAATGAGCACCAGGCGTGGAAAGAGGGCCAAGGAACCACTAGCACTAATTATGGCTGAACAGTAAGCACGATAATGATGCCCACGTACATCCAGGCTGCGTCAGACATGCTTTAGGAGTTGGGCTGACATAGACAAAAGCTCAAACAGCTACATTGAAGGCATTCTCAATTCCTCCATCTATAGGACCACTTTGTGCTATACCACTCAATCTCTAAGTGAGTGCATACTGATTCATACGTGATATGGATAACATTATAGGAGTTGGAACATTTTTTTTTCTTTTTTAAAAAAACTGCTGCTCTTGGTATATATCTCATGATTTCATTAATCAATTATTGTTAAACTTGTAACATTTCACATACATGCTACCACATTGGCCTGTACCTAGATCTCCACATTGTAATATTCTGGGGAAATTGTCATACTTGTTTTTGCTCCTTTTGTTTTTGACAGTGACAGAGCTCACTTTCAAGATTCCTCATTACACTTGTGTCGTGACTTGTTTTACCTGAAATCACAATAGAGCTCTATGTAGGCAGACATTATCAGGCAGATGACAGATTTTAAAAAAAACCTACCTATGGATACCTATGGAAGATTCTGAACGCAGGCTGAGCCTCTGTATTCAGATCCAGGTTTAGTCCTTGAGATGAGCTGGGTCATGGCCAGGTGGCGTGGCGTCGAACTTAAATTTTATGGGTTCATTGTCCCAGAATTTATCCAAACCAACTTCAAAACTGAAGACACTGGGTGCATCTATTAAATTTCTTGGTAAACTATTCCATGGTTTCCTCATACGCATGTAAAATGAGTTTCTTCTTGCAGTGGTATGTGATTGAAAAATATATAACTTTTTACTATGTCCTATTGTGCATTTTTGTATTAAACCCAAAGAGCCACTATGATAGTTTATTAACACAATTTTGATTGTTTATCAGAGAAACATAGACATCTGCCTTGAATACTCCAGGTTTGTAATATCTATATTTCTTTCCTCTCTTTTTTCTGCTTGCTGAGGATTTTCATTGGGGAGGGGTTTCACTCATAAAGGCAAATGTTTCACTAGTTCAGGGAGAATGTGAGCCACTCATACACACAAACTACTGTTTATTGCACAACAAAATATTTGCAAAATTTGCTCCCCCCCCCACCTTTCAATCTGTCTCACTTCAAATACCATTTACTGAGGTCTCCCACATCGACTCAATAGGACCTACTAATTTCAGTTACCTTTTCTTGGAGAGGTCACAAGTACAAATTGGTTATTTTGTTATGATTATTGAGAATCTCTTCTAGTTCGACCCAAAACAGTATGCATACGAGTATTTGACTTTTGCAATGATTATGTCAAAAATGTGGAAGCCATGGAAAAAGGGTCTAATTATTTTCCAGTACACGAAGAGTTGAGGAAAATGACTATACAAACACCATGTCTGCAATTCATTGATGGTCAAAACACATATTTTCTTACAATACAGCATATTGTGTATTTGTGCCTCGAAAAAAAAAAGCAAGGATAAAAATCACTCAAACTGAACACAATTATTGTGCTAATCTCGGGACTGGCTTGGCGTGGGATGGCTGTAATAAAAAAAAAAAAAAAAAAAAAAAAAAAGGCCGACGTTTCGGCGCATCGATGATCTTGGCTCCCAAAAGTTAATCGGCCGCGCGTGTCGGCCAGGCCACGGTTGCCCCGGGGGCAGGAGAGATGATTCGCGGGGAACAAAAATACTCCGTTGTGTCACAAAAATGCCGACATTTTGTCAGCTGCATAGCCGCAGCATGAAGGAGAGTAAACGCATTTTATAAAAATCATTGTGTTGGGGTCAAACACCTAAATCGATAGAAAGATAACGCCACAATATTCAGATTTTGGTACTTTTTTCGTGAACTCACCAGATTTGTCGACTTTGCGGACAGCTCGCTTGCCCGTTCTCGTTGTTTCTTCGGGATTCCCCATAAGGGAATAAATTCCAGGATTGGAAGTTTGTCTAATAAATAACAAATAATTCGTACCCTCAGTAAACGAACTTATGGGACCCGTACATGGGTTCTCAGAATCAAATCCAGTAAGCTGGATTTCTGATACCCTTTGGGAAAACTCTCCCTTCAGTGTTTTTCTGGACACCGTCGCATTGGCTCCTATCAGGGTTCCTTCCACCACGATCGGGGATCTGTAGGCCTTCAGGTCCGTAGACTCCGACAGTGGGTCGCAGCTCCATGAACACGGCATGAATAATCCTGTAAAAGTCACCAGGCATGCGGTGAATACCTTCCAAGAGAAACAAGTCCTCGCCATCATTATTGAGTCTGTAATCCTGAGTATGTCCAACAGAGCTCTGTACACAAAGATATTCCAACAGATAAATATTAGGCCCTAGATATAGATACACTTCCAGAGTAGCTCGCTCCGCGGCGTGTTACCAGTTTCCAATGCCAGCCGGTCGATGGGAGCGCAGAAAGAATGCAAAACGTGTATGACACATGATCCTATATTTACCGTGACGGGCGGGAGGCAAGCACACACGTAGCTTCGCGAGCTCGCTGCTGGCAGATGAAGGGAGAACAGCTCGGTCGCCGATTGGCACGCTTCTTTCGCCACGGGTAGTTTCCCTATTTCACTGCTTTTACACACAAGCGAATACTAGTATGTGTACTCAGACCATACTGCATGCAAATCGCACACAAGTCTTGCGAAAGTTCCGCTAGCAGACACCCGGAAGTATCAATGACGTCATAGAATAGTGGACCATTCCGCAGCAAAAAAGTTGTCTGCTTTTCGTTAATTTAACAAATTTTCATTAAATTGCACAAGCTAGTAGATTATCTTTCCACTTTATTTAAATTATGGCTCGAAATTATCTATATAAGGAACATGAGAACAAAATTTTTACTCAGAGAATAACTGGATGCACGATTAACACCCCTTTTCATGAATGAACTCACCTGACTTTCACTTCCAATCAAATTCGCGTACTCAAACTTTCTTGCAATCGCAGTGACGCTGACTTCATAATCAAGGTCGAGGTGCAATGAAATGTCGGTCAAAGTCAGAAATTTCATTATATTTTTTAACTGTACAGGGCTTATAGTTTCTATATTGTCATTTGTGTCTATGTTTCGTTATATTGAAGAGAGCACCTAATGAATGGGTTATTCATGATACCATTATGTGAACTGAGTTATTCATGAGTAAGTTGCGAAGAGCTACAGGTTTAGGAATGTCTATAAATAAACATCGCGCGGTCGAAATTCTTTTACTTCCGAATAAACATTGTAACCGCGATTCAAGTGGTGAGACGAAACGGGAAGCTATGATAAAGAGGGGTGCAATACGTAGTGACGTAGCAGAATGGAAAAACCTTCCACACCTTGGGCAGTTTATATACGTTTCACCTTTTATTTCAACCAATTATTAATTCTTTCTTTCTTTCTTTTCGGGGGGGGGGTGGAAGTACAGATGCTGGTTGGCAAAGACGTAGATAGAAATACAGAACGAAAAGGCACTTTTACTTTACTTTCTTTGCCTCGTTTTATCAGATTTGTAACTACAGTTTTCTATGAGAGGACTGCAGACTACAAGCTCTGCTTTTTAGCAGTTCCCTCCATTTCCAACCATTTTTTTTTCTGTACTTGTCTTGAAATTACACAAATGTATTGTTGTTCATAGTTTGTCTTCCATTGCATTGTTGTATCATTAGTAGGCTATAATGTGTATTCAAATGTTGTAATCATAAAGGCAGAGAAGACCGATTGTGGAAGAAGTAGATGTCATAGTAGAAAAGAGAGGAATGAGTCTCTTCTTTTTTCCCCCTTTTTTTTTCTTTTTCTTCCTTCGTAATTTGATTTTAATTTCTCCGTTTATTTGATGGAAATGACAATAAATTTGAACGAAGAGAGAATACATAAAAAGAGAATGGATGAAAATATAATGTCGATAAGAAGATAACAGAAACAAAGACAGGCAAAAGCGTGAATAAGGAAAGATATACATGCATGCTTCTTACATATTACCTACCTACCTATCTAACAACATACAGTCACAGAAGAAAACACAAAGAACAAGGCCAGAAAGCAGGGAAGGGGGAAGATAGTTGAAATAAGTTCTTTAACCCTTTGCGGTCGCATTCATTTCCTGTCCATAGGAATGCGTGTGAAATTTGTACACATTTGACTCATTAGCAAAGAAAGGGTTAAATAATATTTGGTGATAATGATAATAGACATCCACGTAGAAAGACTGAGGGATAGAGCTTAATCATGAAATTGTGTGTTTAGACGTTATGGTATGACGTCATAATGGCTGAGGATGGACGCTCTGCCGCGATGCGGCTCATGAAACAAACCGCGATGTTTAATCAAAAGATGATTGATGCCTGGTTTGGTACCGCCGAAGTCATCGCAAAACTATTTGTTCTGTGTGATGTCTAAATTGATACGCACACGTGGTCAAGAAGCAAGCATATTTGAGCTGTATATTGACCCATGTGCATGGCACGCTTGAAGATATATGAACAAAGGGCAACGGAAGATGGGGAAAAAGGAGAGGCAGCGATAAGCTGTGGCGAAGATCACCTGCTAATAAGGTGATAGTTGTGGTGGCTGTGGTAAGGTGGTAGTAGCCTCGAAGGTGGTCGGAAGAAGTGGTGCCTCTAAGGTGTGAAAGTGATGATGGTGGTGATGTTGGCGGTTGGCCTGTACAAAGATGACCTTGTGAAAATATGATTTATACTCGTAGAGTACACATGTATGTATACCAATTCTGACAAAGCATCAAGAATTAGTACTACCGGCACTTTTGGTATAAAGACAGAAGTAAGTGGTGGTGGTGGAAATATTCAAATATGTATCAAAAATAAAATAATGATATATGTATGATAATGAGGTATTGTAGTTAAGGGAAGAGATGATGGTGGTGATGATTATGGAATGACGATAATGATGACAATTGGTGGTGGTATTTGTGGTTAGGATGGTGCTGTGGAGAAAATGGTGGTGCATGTGGTCGCTGAACTGCTGGTGCTACTGCACGATGATGATGACGATGATGACGATGATGATGATGATGATGACGATGATGACGATGATGACGATGGTGATGATGATGATGATGACGATGATGATGATGATGGTTGTGGTGGTGGTGGTGGTGGTGATGATGATGATAATGGTGATGATGTTGATGATGATGCTGCTGCTGCTGATGATGATGTTGACGACTGTGGTGGATGAGCGGTATAGTGACAAAAATGGTCATGGTGGTGAGCAGATTATTTCACTGGTGCTGGTGATGGTGATGGTTGTGGTGGTGGTGGTGGTGGTGGTGGTGGTCTTTGTGTTATCCTGGTGCTTCTTGAAGTGGTCTTGTCAAGATTTTGACACTGGTGCTGATGACGGTGATGATCATTTCAAACAGAAACGAACATTTTTAAGAATTAATACCAGCGTGAGTAATAATAGTAACTGCACTAAAGTAACAATTAAGGACAACAAGGCCTTACAATGTGTGACAACGATACATAACGATCATCACATCATGTTGTGAGACCACATTGGTGAAATTATGTTTATAAAGTTGTGGCAAGGAGCATCTCGTCCAAACAATTCATGTAAAACAATGATGACGATGCAGACAGTCTGACGTATGATAATAGTGACGATAACTACACAATGTTTGGTTTTTTTATATTCTTTTATTTGTATAGAGTGTTTGACTTTCGATGATGATATACAGTCCTCCCTGAAGTGGTACCAGATATTTAGGTAAGGGTGCATCAATATCATAATAAAGGACATGCCCTATGTATACCTGCATAATTCAGTTACTCTTTTTATTCAAAGCGCATAAGATTCCTGACGAGAGAAAGAGACGTGGTATATATTGATGATGTACGTTGTATATGCGGAACCACCAACCTCGTATAGCGACCAAGAAGTTGTTGTGTATAGGGAAGAGTGGAGAGCCCGCTCAATACTACGGTGGGTCTAATTTTAGCTGCCTGCGTATGGTATCAGTGGGTAATGTGTTTGCCATATCAATTAGGAAATCGCTCCTTAATTTTTGAGCGTCGTACATTCTTTCCCGGTCAAGCCCTTAATCAATACGTTACTCGCAGATCTCAGGGTAATGTGTATCGATTCCGTATACACTCGACATTCTGCCCCGGTGTTTCGGCCTTTCGAGAAGTGAAGGGACAGAGAAGGAGAAAATGAAGGTGTACGTGTGTGGGGGTGGGGGAGACGGGAATAGACAGACAGACAGACAGACAAACGGGAGGGGTCGAGTGGGCTAGAATGTAGAACAGATGAGGGGAGGGATGAGAGAATTGAATTGTGGTGGAGTGAGAGACAATCATAAGATTAAAGAGAAAATCCACCCCAACAATAAAATGTCTAAAAGAAAGAGAAAAAAATCCCTTCAGAAGGCTTGAAAAATAACAAAAATCGATCAAGAAATAAGGAAGATAGCCGACATTTTAAAGTGTCATAATTTGGAAAACATTTCTTGATCAGTCCTTATGAATATTTAAGTGAGTGAATTGATGATGTCATGCCCTCACATATTGTTGTTTATGTTTCAATTCATATCTGTTTATGAAATGAATTTAAAAAGAATGTCATGGCATGACATCATCAACTTGCTGATATGAATACTATTCATAGCGACTGGTCAAAACAATGTTTTCCGAAAAATAATTGAAATCTCAGAATGTCATAACTTCTTAACCGATTCTGATCATTTTTGCATTTTTTGTTCTCTTTCTTATGAAATTGATAAAATTCTGAAGTGGATTTCTTCTTTAAGAATTCCATTCAGCTCAAGGCGGTGATTCGGCACAATCGATAGCGCGCGTCTGCCTCCAGATCCATGGGACCCGGGTTCGATTCTTGAGTCTAACTGAGCAATGCTGTGTAGTCAAGCAGGAGTCAAGCCTTGGTGTAAACATGCCTGGCAATATAGTAAAGGGCTTTTTACACTTGTGTTTCTTAACCCCGGACTTTCTCTGACCCAGGACTATCGTTAGTCCCGTACCAATTTTTTCAGCTTTTTACACTCGCCAATTAGTCCCGTACTATCTCTTGTCCGGGGCTAAGGAGAAAACTGACCTTTTTACACTCGTATTTCTTAGCCCCGGACTTTCCAAACCACATGAATATTCATAATTACGCTGTGTACTGTACACGTACACGCACGCACCGGCAGCAATTGATTGCCTCGTTTCTGATTGGTCAGTGAGGGTCGGACTTCGTCTCCGTCGCTTAGCCCAGGATTATTTTTTCGTTCTGTTTACACTCACTTGCTTGGCACCGCAATTGCGGTGCTAGCACCGCAATTGCGGTGCTAACCCCTGCTATTTTGCAGGGCCAGATAGTACCGTACTATCGGTGGGGCTAGCCCACTTTGGCAAAAACGAGTGTAAACAGAAAGTGGGCTAAGGATAGTCCCGTACCAACGGTGGGGCTAAGGCCCCCCCTTAGCCCCACCGATAGTCCGGGGCTAAGCAAAAATTTACAAGTGTAAAAAGCCCTTAAGACGCAAAATATTGTCTGTTAGGATAAATCATAAAATGGAGGTCCCGAGTGTGAGAGAGCCACAACTCATGAAAGTAAAAGATCCCGCTTCATTCATCTCAAAGAGTAAGGTGCATAACCCGACGAAGTGGTCCCGCCTCATATTCAACTGGACCCCATGGAAGACCAGCTAGTGCAGCTGAATGAGCTATTCAACAATCTTCTCAGATAGAAAATGAAGCAAACCAACAAACTATCCGCTGCACAAGCAACATTCTTTTTTTTTCTCATTGGTTAAAGCTTCAGGTCACTTCGATTCATGGCTGTTTGTCAGTGATAATGATAACTATTTTAACCAGGGAGGTCCCCGATTTAACTCATTCACCTGTCGCCACAGATAATAAGATGACAAGGAAGCCTCTTCAATGCCTATACCCCCATACTCTCCCCGATGGGCACACTTTCTATTTACCCCTCTGTTGCCATCAGGTCAATAGGGACAGAGCAGGGAGGTGACCTCCCTACCAACCCTGGACAGAGTGAGTGAAACAATCCTACGCAGGTGGTCAAGGAAAATGAAATGTGAGATAGAAACACTTTTTGAGAAGAACCTCCAGAAAATACTCACACAGGAAATATATATATATATATATATATATATATATATATATATATATATATTTCCCGGATTTCTCGAGTTGATTGATATTCATCAAAGTAACTAATTACAATAGGAATCTTTACTTTGTTTTTGGTCGATTTCTGCGTTTTCATAAATGAATAATACACATTAATCATGTTCTGACATATAATGTGAACCACAAATAGGCAGAAAGAACGAAAAACACTTTTTAGTATATAGTTGCATATTGCCACATTAAATGGTTGATATGAATGTGAATATGTAGCTATGACATCACTTTCAAGGAGAGTTGACAATTCAAGAAACCATCATTTTTAAGCGGGTATTTGATGTTGTTACAGGCGTAAAAGCATGTCGAAAGACATATATTGTAATAAATTCGAGGGAAAAGGGCAATCAGAGAAGAAAATTGAGGGGGGGGGGGTGAGAAGACGCGAATGAAATACGTTTTTTGAACACTCAGGAAGCGAAACCAACGTAACGACAATCGGCGTTGACTCAAAGGGGGAGATTGACCGAAGTCTCGTAACCTCTTTGATTATGTAGGCTATGTTGTTCGTACTGCTTGCTGCTTTGTGATGATTTTCTTAACACTGTATGCACTGTTTCGATGTTTGTCGGTAGCGCATTACTACTGTCACATGATCCACGAACATAACGCTGTTAACCCATCTAAGAGAGTGGTGACTGTGAAGGACGGGTCTGATTTCACGGCGTGATTCAGTTCCATTCGATGTGTTGTTGTTGTTGTTGTTATCCTTCTTCTTTTTCTTGTTGTTCTTGTTGTTGGTGGTGTTTGTGTTGGTGTTGATGTTGATGTTGGTGTTGGTATTGGTATTGGTGTTGGTGTTGGTGTTGGTGGTGGTGGTGGTGTTGGTGTTGTTTGGTGTTGGTGGTGTTGGTGGTGGTAAATCTGACGGAAACGAGGTCTACCATCATCAAAGTCAATCGCACAGGCACTGACAGGTGAAAGAAGAAGACAACGTTGCAAACGACGGGGAAAAAAAGTGAGGAAGAAGAAAAAGTAGACGAAGAATCAACTATTTTTTTATTCAACGATAATAATAGCAATATAATTTATTAGAATTATGGTTGATTCCTATTGCTTTTGATAAGAGAGTATCGCGCTTACATAGTTAACGTCATATTCTACTTTGACAGAAAAATGATAGAGAGAAAAGAAAATATTTCTCCTCACGTTAGGAATGCTATTCTTATGTTCTCCACGACCACCATAAAGGCTTTCACCTTCATTACGGTGTGATGGGGCTTCATCATCAAGGAGCGCCGGGAAACCAAACAGGTCCCTCCCCCATTCTCTTCGCTGTATCCATCGGACTGATGAAATCGCCTTTCTCCCCAGTCATTCGATACCAGTTGACATTGCTGAGAACAAACATGGTCTCCTTGTACAATGCGGTTGCTATGTGTACATACTCCAATCAAAAGTCATGCCGACACGCAGGAAGATCGGCGGCGAGTCTCCGCTTACTTTCCGACTATGTAGTCTATCATTGCAGTCCCAAGTATAGTAGCCCAAGAAGGTTTAGTTCAGTTTGCTCACATGTCATATGGTTCTCTTCAGTCTCAAGGTATAGTTTTATCATTGAGCTGTAGTAGCTCCATGGTTTTATGATAGAGGAGGTTGTATTAACAGAAAATGGCTATGCCGTCTTCATGCATTGATGCTTGCCGAACTAGACAAGCCTCCTGTGTGACCTCGTGCAGGGTCATGGAGCTATAGTGTCAAGGTTGAACTTCTCGGAAAAAAAAAATAAGACAACCTCCATAAAAATATTATATTGCAGAATATATCGTCTATCATTGATTTCAAAATGGCACCATGTCTATGATAGTAGCAGGAGCTCAAAATACTTGTTTCTATAGTTGCTGCGATAAATGTGGAGATGAATAATTTCAAAAAGAGTCTCCTGCTGTAAGACTATACCAAGTCAAGGACAAAGGGAATGATGACGTAACGGCACAGCTGATTCTCAGGATGAGGGTATGACGAAATGCGACGAATGAAAGAGAAATACGCGTTTCTTCCATGACTTGCACAATTTACTTATCTCGTATTTTTGTTTTGCACGTGTTTGATTTAAAAGTCGAACCATGAGGCGGGGATCGATATAATTCATTCGTGATGCGGCTTGACATGCCAACATTAATCATCTCGATGGCTACTTTTGCCAACACCTGAATGTCAGGAATTCGCGAGGCAGACTACTAGCCGTGCACGTTGCAAAGGGTTCACTGGGACAGCGGAAGTCCATTCACTGTATCAATAAATTGGACAAAGACGTTTCCGCTGCTTCGCGACGAACACATACAAGATGTCAAAAGTGGTATACGCGCGTGGGCACAAATGTACACAATAATTTTCTCAGTAGAAAAAAAAATGTAAAGCATTCTTTCTTAAATATATCCAAAAGTATTGAATGTTTCATCTGATATGATATTTTTTCTCCTTTTTGTACTTTCAGCAGTTTACTAGGTGCAGTTGTGACCCAATCATTTCTCACAACTTATATTGCCATTCTAATTTCAGCTCTATGTATAATCTATGTTTCCTCTACGTAAGGGGAAAGTGAAGTTTTGCCCATCAGCCCCGGGGCCCCACTCCCCCCCCCCCCCCTCTCTCTCTCTCTCTCTCTCTCTCTCTCTCTCTCTCTCTCTCATTGTCAACCTCTTCGTTACCAGGGTGATGTTTGTGTTTCACGTGACCAGTCATCCCACCAATAACGATGCTCATTATGATCAGCGTCATTAAGTGACGGGGGGGGGGGGTTCGAAAACAAATACTAAGTATGCCTCCTGCATTGCTTGAAAACACTATTGGCTCATTTTCCAATTGAAACATGATGACACGCATGCTATCAAACGTAACGTTTGAAGATCGAGATATCAAGAAGTACGTTCAGTTCTAGTTCATTTAGCCTACCCATCACTAAAAAGAATATGAAACTCTTTCTCAGTTCAATGGATGATCTTGATACGAGTGCCAATATTTTCTTCTCCAGTGGGCACCGCCATTTTACACATGTGTGATCGAGAGAAACATTTTATTCAAGGATATTCGCACTGATGGGCGGGATTCGAACTTCTTCCGTTGAGAGTCTCAAGCTTTACCCAGGGAGGTGGACACCTCCCTGCTTTAATACCCACTATATGCCATGCATGGATAGGTGATGATTTCACAATGGAATTCATGCTCTTCTCTTTTTAAATACAAATTTGGTGGAAACTGGGAGAGAGCTATGTGGATTGAGTGAAAGCAGCAACATTAGTAGAACACATCAGTGAAAGTTTGAGGAAAATCGGACTATCAATGCGAAAGTTATGAATTTTTAAAGTTTTGGTATTGGAACCGCTGGATGAGGAGACTACTAGAGGTTATGACGTAGGAGTGGACAACAATATAAAGGGAATTCCACCAACAACAAAAAATCACTTTTCTAGCATAATGAAAGAGCAGTTGACTAATTGCTTTCAGAAAGCAGGGGGAATAATTGCTACCCTTAACATTTGTCAGTATCAAGTTGATGGAATGTGTAATTTTCATGAAAATGAATTTTTGTGGAATTCTCTTTACATTTTCCTTATATTGTTGTCCACGCGGAAAATCTCTTTGTTGTCCACACATACGTCACAACCTCTAGTAGTCTCCTCATCCAGCAGTTCCAACACCAGAATTTTTTTAAAATTCATAACTTTTGCATCGATTGTCCGATTTTCCTCAAACTTTCACTGATGTGTTCTACTAATGTTTCTGCTTTCACTCAATCCACATTGCTCTTGGGGTTTGGGTTCCCTTTAAGTTCAAACAAACAGAGCACAATCCTAGAAGAAGATTTATCACCATCACAGAGAAACACTAATATGCGAGAATGTTTTAGTTTCTCAGTGCCATGGCACGACATTCGCAGCGTGTGCAGCCTTGCACGCCTATATAGAACAAAAAGTTATTTGTTCAAGAATGTTATGAAATACATTTTTTCTTTGTTATAGAACTTTTCTTTTCGTGAATTCTTGATAATTTTTTAATACACTACAGCCCTTAATGCTTTGTCATAATGGTCACAATAGCTAAGTTAAAGTTGTCACAACTGCACACGCAATGGACCATGATTCATTTCTATTGATTTAATCAGGGGGAAAAGTGTGCAACTCAAAAACGGTCCTATAAAGCAATGACATCATACCATTATTGATTTGCATTTTGGTGACCAACATCACGGCGGCTGCCGGGGATTGGGGGGGGGGGGGGGTGGTTAGCCGTCACACATGGATCTTCGACAGATTTGCTTAACACTTTTGTTTTTCTGGACCGACTTCTTAAAAATGTAACATTTCTAAGTCAACTAAACAACTTCTATGCTTGTCATTTTTAAGCTCCATTGGTGGGAATGTTGTAAGCACAAGGTAAACTTGTCTTGGTATGCGTGCTAACTAATTAATGTACAATTCGTTACAATTTACTATTACAAACACATGCGTATGCACGCCCACACATATACAATATGTGCACACGCACATACACATACACACATTCATAATATTTTATATACATAATAATGATAAACATACTAGTTACTACTTTATCTTTCGGAAAGTAGTATATTTCTTATTCAGATTTCATGACGAAACTTTCACTTTTTGTCTAATTACACTTACGCCTGCTCGAATAAAGGCCTACATGAACGATTCACAATCTTGGAATCAATTATGAGAATGAAATCAAGCAAACTTATCATAGACCATTCTTCTGATGTAGCAACAGCTTATAGGCCTACCCTATATTCATGTTGTTGATGACCTTGTAAATGGTTCAATCGGTCTCTCGCATGGAATTAGAACTTTACATGTTTGTTCGTTGTAGGCTGCTGCCAATTTGGTGATGTAATATTTTAAGAATGTTCCCTGTCATCGGAAGTCTTCAACATCAGTGACACTGAAAATTTCTTCACCTAAAATGACTCAAAACGAGTCAGAATATGGAATTCATGGTTTAACACTTGGGAACCCGTGGTTTGTCTCGCCAAGATGCAGTTCAACCGAACTAATAAAGCGAAAATATGTCCATATCGATATTCTTGACTGATTAAACCTACAGACGCACGCACCATTAATAACCGCATTGGGCCACGCGCGTCATACATGGCTGGAGAACTACGTCATAATGCGCATGCGGTATTGTGATGCCCTAATATTTTTACATTAGTGTTCAAGCCCGACGCAGTGGTATTCCGTTTACTCGAATCGTAAGCACGCTGGGACCAGACGACCAGGTGTGTGAGAAAAGAAACCCGGTCGTACCGCTGGCACACGTATACACCCCAAATAAATGTTTTCTGAGACACACGGGACAGCATAACGAGATGGATGATAAATATTGTCGAAATTCCACACTTGACAGGAATATTGTCTTTGAACTAGCGAAAGTATTTCAAATTCCGCATTGTTTTGACAAGACTCAACAGGATATTATCTTAAAACCTCAGAAAATGTCATGTTAATTTGTCAGAACGAGGAAAGTGAATAAAAATTTTCTGATAAAGAAAATAATATAAGTTCTTCGGAGTTTATGTAGATTCGTTTGGCATAACATACGCGAATCCAGCAGACAAAGAAAAAGCTAGTGTTGATTTTAAGGTGGTTTTCGACAATTTTATTCTAAATAACCCCCATTCACACTGTTGTGCTTTTAAGAACCATTTAAAAACACGATTGGGATAGCTAAAGCATTTTAATTCTTCCAATATATTTTTTACATGTTAAATTATTTCTAAGAAATATTCTTTGTTGCAACACCATGTTAGAAGTACCTCAACAAAGAATTCGGAATGTCCTTTATTTAAACCACAGGCTTATGTTTGTGTGTTTGTTTGTTCATTTGCTTGTTTGTTTTGTGTATGTGCATGCGCTCGAAGTTTAGTTATGATTATCCGTTCCTAAAAATAGAATAAAGGATTTAATTCAATAAGAACATTTGTCGTTGAATGTTGCAAGGACTCGCATGTATACTGAGATCTTCTTACTCTTTTAGCGAAGTTCGTTCTGATCGCCATTAACGTTTGAGATGACAACAAGGGAAAAACAAAAGATGCTAGTTTGTATGTGCTCTGTTGAGCTTGAATTAGTAACCCGTTGTCACCGAAACATGACAATATTCCTAATGCTTCCAGTGAGTAGTTGGGTAACACCATTGTTATTTTGTAATTCAAAAGAGATGCGTCAGGCTAGAATTTCTTGGGGGTTTTCGGCGATATAGTGCCTGAAATTCTTTTTAATACAACAACGAATTTGTCTCTGCACGAGGCGTTCACCCCCCCCCCCCCCAAAAAAAAATGACAAAGACATATTCTATGTCGTTTACAAACAATTCTGTCGAAGAGAAAGGTCTGGTCCAACATTATTGTGCCTGACAAAACAAACAAACAAACAAACAAACAACAATTTAAAGTAATACTACGTGATTTCTCTTACAGTAAAAAGCCACCCAAATTTTAAATTGACATTTAACAAATATGGTGAAGTTAAGAAAAAAAAAGAATTGTGGAAGGTTCATTTTAATCGGTCATAAGATGAAATGAGAACTTATGTGCCATTTTAAAAAACTTACATGCATGTTTTCACGAAACAGCAATATCGATTTCATCCATGTGTATGTGATAATAATTCTTAGATAAAACAATGATGTCACCGCCTCACAACTGTATCATTTTAAAAGATCAGTTTGAAGCCGATAAGTTGCTACTTACAACCCACTCACGATGTCATCCCCTCTCGAGTTTCCTATACAGTATGTCCCCCAAAAAAATTACAATCGGATTTTCGCATTGATAACACCCAATTTGATTAAACTGTCCAAACGCTACTTCAGGGTCTTAAAATATAATATCTTAGCTCTATTTTGCAGAAAGCCCCATTCAATTTGGTAGAGCGGTCACGGAGAAATGTGGATTGTTGTAAAGCATGTCATGAGTCTGATTCTTCTAAGTTCAGCACTTGAATGATCTTAGAACTGCACATTAATGTGTAAACACAATAGACAGAACTTGGAGGGAAGAGATTCCTGACATGCTCTACAAAATTCCTCATTTCTCTTTGACCACTGAAGCAAATCAAATGGGGTTTTCATTAAGATGTTAGCAATGAGTTATAGTTTCATATCCTGATATCGTATACGGATTGATTTACTATTTTTTAAAGTTATCATTGCAGAGGGTCCCGTTGTATCTTTCTTTTTTTTTTTTTTGGGGGGGGGGGACATACGGTATAGCATGTGCATATAGTGACCTGCTCGTAATTCATTGTTAAAGATTTCTTTTCAAAATCAGAATGTCAAATTAAATTGACTCAACTATAAAAAGACTTAGCATCATTCAATGGAAATAACGAAAACGTTACTTCAATAATAAATCTTGAAAAAAAAAAGACTTAGTGTACACAAATCAATAGGAGAGTTGTGAGGCGATGACGTCAGCATTTGTCTAATTTGCATAAGGGTTGGGACCAATACCTCTGTTTTTGGAATTTTCCCGTGTCATATCTAACATCATGAAACGTCAATTGTTCCCTTTGATAGAATTTACCCTGTCTTTAGCGTTAATAAAAACATTGCAGTTACGTTTTAAAAGCGGACATCACATGAAGAGCTGCACTGCACTGGACAACTTTGCATCCATACGAATGTAATGCCTCCATGTCCAGGCCTAGTGTGGTGAAGCTAGATCAATTAGGTTTACCATACGTGAAAAACATCAATTCGCGCTTGTGTCCTGTCGTGAAATACAAATTAATTACGCGGCGATAACTATCGATAAGTTAATTTTCCAGTTCAGTTAATGCATTCACCTCCACGCACATCACATTATGAATTCGAGCAGTTAATTTGATTTAGCTCACCGTATGATATGCCGGGATGCCATGGCGGGGGAAGGGTTACAGTCAATTTCATTCAGGAATGGCAACCGTTGCTTGTGATCTTCTTAGCAACAAATACTAAGTCTATTTATAGGCCTTAGATTATGGATTAAATGCAGTTTTCGTTCAATGATTTTCGGATCGCCACACGCTTACACTGTACGGGAGCTAATGGTATCAATGTAACAACTTCAATGAACAAACGAAGTCGCGATCCAATAGACTGGTTAATTTACCAAAGTATACAATAATTCACTAATACACTAACGTTCGTTGTAAAACCGTTATTTTGTATATTGTTCAGGCACTAACTTCACTGTTATTGTAGGTCCTACTGCTTTCTGCTGAATATATGGTTTGTAATAGATATAAACGTCCTGCAGCACCACCGTATATAGCTTGCAGTTGGTGGTTATTGTTTTAGGATTTTTGTTTTTATTTCTTTTGTTTGGTTGGTTGTTTGTTTGGTTGGTTGGTTGGTTGGTTGGTTGGTTGGTCGGTTGGTTGCTGGGTAAATTATCAAGGGCTATCGCAAGTTATTACTAACATCAAAAGGATATTTCATCAACACACAAATCATATACAAAGAAATAATAATAATGATAATGATAATAATAGTAATAATAATGATAATGATAATAATAATAATAATGATAATAATAATGATAATTATAATAATGATAATAATAATAATAATAATAATAATGACAATAATGATAATAATAATAATAATAATAACAATGATGATAATAATGATAATTCCTGAGCAGAACAGGGTATTCAGGAGATTTATTCTTTAGTGTAATTTCAACATTTCTTTTTTCATTTCCATCAAATAAACAGGGAAAATTATATGCAATACATTAACAGAACATATTTGTAATAATTTCAAAAACGTTAAATTAACAAAATACATGTGATCATGAGTAACAATATAATTGCATTTTTAAGGTATATACATGCATAGTACAAGGATGGGACTGGAAATGGAGGGTCCCACTAAAAAGCCAATTCACCTCAATGTCAGCCCACATGCCGAGAAATGGCTTAACCTTGACGAACAGAAAGATACACACTGTATATTTAACGAAACTATTGTTTGATTACAAGAAAGCATAATTTCAAATTCCATTTCAGTGCCTAAAAAATTATTTTAAAAACAAATATCTGAAGAGCTTGCAGGTTTTTTTTTCGAAGACAGATGTTTTAAATCTGTTTATCAGTGTGCAAGTGCGTGGGTTTGTATTGGCTGTGCGTCTCTTGAATTATTTGAGATCAAGGACATTTGTTGAGGAATATTGCTTGGCTCATTTCTCCCATATTATGCGGATGTTGTACACGCGATTTATAGGCACAGACGCGTATGAATTTTTGCGGTTACCTCTTCGTCTGGAATGTAATCTGGGTGGGAAAATATGAACTCATATTAAGCCCTTTTTAATGTCGATATCATCAGCATCCCCTTCCCTTTATCATAAAAGAGTTTTATAATAATAACAAAATAAAGAAATGAAAATTGTTTATGCATACTCCTTGGAATTTCCAGGGGAAGTATTCCTGTTATTTTAACCAAATTCTTCCTCGTCTCGTATTCGTCGTCCGGTGGTGTCTGGATGTCTCAAATACCTTTCCCCTCCTGAGTGCTTGTGTTTATCGTCTTCCGTTACAGCGCCATCCCGGACCAATCCATATAAACAAAGATTCAAAATGAACTGATATGTTTCCTTTTATTTCGGGGGCTTCATTTCTTTTCCGGGCCATCAAAGTAAGAAGAAGAAAGAAAAAAAAAACCGTTAGTGTCGAGCTCAGGGGACATTTTCATGAAGCGTTTTGTCAGATATTTTTTTCTGACAAATTTACTCTCAACCAATTAGATACAAGAAATGATTTTAGTAGCTTATAACAGTTTATCAGACAAAATATCTGACAAAATGCTTAATGAAATGTCCCTTTGAACATAATGTCATTTTAATAATCAGAATAATTATTATTCTGTTATCATCATCGTTATGACAATCGTCATCATCTTATATAGCAGGCATTTACTTGTTACACACGAGTCAATTAGTCTATTCCACATTGTGTAGGGTTTAGGGAAAGATCAGGTAAATATATATATTATATGGAAGTGTCTGATGTGCACTGAAAAATAATAAGAGAAAACCAGTGATTAGTAGAAAGATTAAAGAATTGTTTAAAAAATACTAACAAGAAATTGACTTTCATAGAATAATTATTGTACATTTTGGTTAGAAGGCGTTGTGGACTGATATCAATTCATTGATCTGACAGAAAGCACCTACTCTGACGGGCACACTATCTCTAAACTGCACCAAGGAAAAAGCGACACTCGATGCGATCGAAAACTTGTCGTGTCACCTGTATCTTACTGGTATCACTTGTGTGCGCATATCTTTAATTAGAGTCATGGCTATTTATAGAAAAGCTACCGCGATCGTTTCGTAGCCGACGGCCGTGGTGGAAAGCGAAAACGAGGATCGAAACAAAGAAACCTAAAAAGTATTTTAGACTTCCAAGCATTCCACGAGACAATAGCTGAGGTGTCGCTTGACGAAAGTGCCGACGAGCTCTCTGGATATTTGACAGCGGGGATTTTGCGGTGTTTCTCTGCTGTCAAAAAGTTGGAATTAGTGGTCAACTCTGAAATTGACTGATCCTCAGGAATGTCGTATACAGACGCCTCGTGTCGCGCTTTTGTTCTCGACTGTGTGCGTGATCACCGCCAACAATAGACCAAAGTAGCGAATTAGTCGCGCCCGATTTCCTCACTATCACCGCTACAAGAGGCCACAGAATAGGCGCCATTTGGTGGACAAGAAAGACGCTTTGTTGTTACTATCAGGGTTGCTACCGACGGACGGTGACTCTTGCAGCTGTCACTTTCGTTTTGACCTCAAAGTTTTTGTTGTCTGTATATTGCATTGTGTGTCTGTTGATAACTCTCTATATAGGGCTTGGTCAATATCCACTTCACTTTGTTCATACATCGTTTGATATGATCTACTTACTACTTATCATCATATTAATTCAACCACTTCATTGACCTCTTGAGCATCATTACCGACGAAGACAGGTTTAGATTACCACACTTCGAGGTGTTCGATGATGTAATGATAAGTTACGTTACCATGGTAATTGAATTGGGAAGTCTTCTGGTATGGGCTTCGTTCCATCCTGTCTAGGTGCACTTTTCTCATTAGTGTTATCTTCTTCTTCTCCTTTTTTGTCTCGTTCTTTCATTCATTCATCCATTCATCCATCCGTTCATTCACTCATTCATTCATTATTTCATTATTCAACTGACATATTAAACAATGACTCACAGGATATGAGGTAAAGTAACTTTTCATTTTAAAATGCATGCAGAGCAGGTGTTTTTTGTTTGTTTGTTTGTTTGTTTGTTTGTTTGTTTGTTTGTTTGTTCTCAATGGTTGAGTGCAGTATAATGTGCAGAAATGAAATATCAAAGGAAGTTTCGAAAGACTGAACACCGGAAAGTCACCTTGTGTGGCGACATGTCGTGTCAATCCAATTTGATTTCATTGCCATTGGGAATCTGTTTGTTTTTATTTGTATATAGAATATATACTATAGGCCCTACATCCATAGACATTGCAAATATGGGCATCATTAATTGGAATAGTTTACGTCATATCTATAAAGATCATCATTATCGTGAACGCCACATTTCTAAAACGACATTATAGATAACTGCGATCATTTATAAACTTTTCTCAAGGAACGGGAGTGTATGAGAAATCGGACTCACACAACCGAAAAACCCAATTTGAATTGTCAGATGAAAGTGATATAAGATGATTATATCGAAATTATGATAAATATGTAAATGTATTAAAGAGTTTTGGTTGAGACCTAATTTCAGGTTTCTAACATTTTTGGGTGAGATAATCAGAAACCTCATATGAAATATGAAAGAGCATGTAATTCTATGAGGAATTCAACGTTTATTTGATGAAAATTGGTTTTGAAATGTCTGAGATATCAAAAAAGAGCGATTCTACTAAAGTGTGGGACCCACACTTTATCACGATCGCTTTGTTTTACTTTGTTTTTGGATGTTTCAGTCGTTCCAAACCCGATTTTCATCAAATAAACTTTGAATTCCTCTTAAAATGGTATGCTCTGTACTATATAATAAGTGTTTTCTTGGTATCTCGCAAAAATGTAAAAGCCCAATTCTCATCTCCACCAATAGGGCCTACTGTACTATCCCTTTAAATATTTCCGTAATTATGATATCACTATAACTATCAACATTATACTATTTTCATTGCCTGTGATCGATAGCAGGGTTGTCGTTATTGCTATCAACAAAGTTTCAATCATTGTTGTATTATCCATATAATATTGTATTGACTTATATTGACACCCATGCCTTGTTATTAGGTTTCATTTGATTTCAGGATATATGAACATTTTTATTTTGTTTTGTTTTGCGTCACTGCATGTGTGTCTTTGTATGTTGTTGTTTTTTGTCATCGTACATCCTGGTCGCAGCACGGCTCAATGAATATTGTATAAAAATTATTATACTTATTATCATTTACTAGCATATTTTCTTCTACGTTAAAACAAATACTGTCCACAATATGCTTTATTTCATTACCATCATAATGAATTATCCATTGCTTTAACTGTATTAAGATTAATTTTTGATAATGTTATTGGGAGGCTTATCTCGTGTTTGTTTGGTTTTCGTGTGTGTGTGTGTGTGTGTGTGTGTGTGTGTGTGTTGTGATCCACTTCTCACAAGCTGCGCTTTTTAGTATATCACTCTTTCCATCTTTTTTTATTCTTTGTTTGCCATTGCAAAGTGTAAGTTGTTTTTTCGTTGTATGATTATCGGTACGTGTATATTTTGGATTATCGTTATGACTTTATGACTTCTTTTAGATAACAACAATACAAATTAACAAATGCTTACATTGTACTTTTTGTTTTGTTTGATGGGAATAAAGTAAATATTTTGGGGGAAATGAAATTGAAAATTATATCTTCCACCAAAATCAGTGTACTCCAATTTCCAGCAGGCAACTAAGAAATAGAGAAATGATCTGAAATGAAATTGGAGGGGAGTTCATTGGTAAGGAAAGGATGGAGGCAAGTTCATCCAGGCAGGAAATCGGGGTCTCTTACGGAAGTAGCCGTGGATCGGAAGTCTTTGGGTATAGTTGGCCGATATTCAAGAAACAGTTTGTTAGGCCAATGTACGTTTATCATTGTTGGTGTTATTTTTCAGACCACGCCAGATGATTGACTTTATGGATGAGTGTCAGTGTGGTATTCTTTTTAGTTGTTTTTCTTTCTTCTTTTTTCTTCTTTTTTTTTTGGGGGGGGGAGGGTGGGGGACGGGGAATCTTTCACGATCCAGCCAATAAAACCACCGTGACATCCGATCGGAGACGTGATGTTATCTCGTGCCACTGCACGCGTCATTTCAAGGAGTGGTTGGAAACGCTGAACAGCAGCACCACAGAAACATATTTCCATATATGATATGATTTAAAGAGAGTTCAACATTTTTTTTTAAAATCAAAAGTACACTCGGACTTTTAAATGACATACGTAAAGGGTAATATCATTCCTTTACCTCCTGAAAGAGGCAAGTTAAGTGCTCTTTCAAAATGAAAATGTGTTGAATTCTCGTTCATATCTCCTCTATATTCCACTATTGTGATGTCACACATTAATTGTTGTAGCGTTTTATCCAGCGGTGACAACACATGCATTCAACAAAATTTTAAAAATGCACAACTTTTGAAATTATTGTCCGATATTCCTCAACCTTCACTGTTTATACTGCACATCTTTCCACACTAAAATAGCTTTTTTAAGCAGAATGATACAGCACATGGGGTACAAGGCATGTGCACTAAAATTATTATTTTTTAAAGTCTGTTTGTTTGTTTTTAGGACAAATCAAAAGCAGAGCTTTTATTACGAAGAATAAATGAGTATTTCATTCTTAAGACATAATTATTTACGTAAATGTATATTTCCATTATCTTTATGCTTTTTGACAGCATGCACGGAGCAAACGATGACCATGGTGAATGATGACATATTTAAACTCTTCTTGAATAACTGCTGGAAGACCGGACAGAGAGGTCAATGTGAAGACGAATACTCATGATTTTAAAGCCACTAGTTCCCCGAAGTTGGGTGTGAAGCTTTTCAGGGGAATATGACGAGTTTGTCTTGACATGCGTGCATGTTTCTAGGCCATTCCGCGCACGCAATTCACCAGTTCTCCGGGGGAGAAAAATAAGATGCCCGTATTTGTGTTTCTTCGAAGGCAAATCTTTCAAATATGCCAACCGAATTCCACTCCAGCTCAACCCATCTATCAACGTCGAACCAAACTTTTCTAACCGTTTTCTTACGGGTTCACCTCTTAAAAAAGGGAAAAAATATTTGCACGTCGCATCCGATATTGGCAAATGAGAAACGATTTCTCACTTTGACGTGCTTAGGTGGAAGTTGTTGTGGCGCGAGCGGAGCGACTCGAAGAAATAAGTGCCACAGCCTCAAAGTAGTTCGTGATGTGAAGTTGATCTAAATTGAAAAAAGAAAATAGCTCAGTCTTACATGCTCGTCAGACAACGTGAGAATTAATGTCCGATAGAATACTTTTTTTTTCACGGTTGCAAGTTCAGTACGATACAACGAAAAGCCATTGCACGGATATTACCTCCAAATTCACCATAACCATGTATTAACAAACCTCAACATGCTTCTCTACGTTTTCTTTCAAGTTTAAAAGTGTGATAATAAGAGATTTGGGGAAAAAATATGTATAGAATGATGATGAACACATAACAGGACTCTGAAATGTTCCCCAACCACACGGACAACAATATGATGGTTGTCACATAAATTGTTCTAGCAACATAACTTACCATAACTATATCTCCTATACTTTTTTTTAGATTATCAAAAGCCATTAAGGTTCTCAAATCGTCAGAATAGCTAACCAAACTCGCGTGGATACATGGTATATGAGAGCTTGATGGTTCAATTCGACATTTTCAACATCAAATGGAGATGATTTTTGGTTCGTGCGGCGCGGACTGTCTTGTCTCCCCACGCAATAGCCTTTTGTCAAGGCCCTCTCGCTGTATAAATGGGCGAGCGAAGCGAGCCCAGCCGAGCGCGCCAGCGCGAGCGAGAGGGCCTTGACAAAAGGCTACCCACGCAAGGGATCGCCATCATAACTTGTGATTGACAAACATTGTAATACATGTTACTCAAAACCTAAGACTGGGTCAGTGATTGTAGAAATAGTAGTAAAACACAACAGTGAACTCTGAGAAAAATTACACAATTGCACTGTTTGAAGCTATAAATCTTAAACAAAAACCACCATGGTTAAATACATAATATGCCACCATCGCTTGATGGGAAGGCGACTATACAACCGTTAGTGACGTCACAATATTGCAACAAGAGAAAAAATGTATCAAGATGTTAATTCTACATTTTCCCAGCATAATGAAAGAGCTCTTGACTTACCTCCTTCAGAAGGCAGGGAGAAGGATACATTCAGTATTCTTCAGTGGGTGTGTTTATACCTTCTCATTGAAAACGTATTAACGTTGTGACCATTTTCTCGCCTCCCTTTCTCTTCAGTCTTGCGAGACTCTAATTGGCCGCACTTCCGATAAATTATTATACACGGTCTGAAGTTCCTATCAAAATGAAACACTAATTCCTGCCATATGTATATAAGCGGATATTCCTGTTTGTTAGGTTACTAACATATGATTTCAATGATATTCAATCATTAAGGGCGTTGCAAGAGAAAAAAAAAATCTTCATGTGAAGGCTGACATTTTTTACCTCACCATAGTTGTCTATCATCTCTCTCCTATATATTTTCGACGCTGTAAGCCTTGTACTGTAAACTAGGCCCATTCTTCTGTGAAAAACATTTCACCTGCGATCACATCGACTGTCCACCCACGTGTATATTTTCGTTGAAATCCGCGATGGGAATTTTTCATTCATCTTCTTGTTATTTCCTTGTCTTTTGATGCGTATAATATTACGGAAATATTTCTTCTAGTATCCCAGTGCGGTTTGTTACTAATTCCCTCGATTCATCGATTAAGACGTTATAGCTTCCTCATAGATGAAAATCACCTGTAACGCATTAGGGTTTTTATTCATCTATTTGTTTTCTTACCTCCGTGTCATTTTAGGGTATGTTAAATTTGACACACTGGAGGGAAGTATTTGTTTTCTTATTTTGGAAGCCTATGTGATATAGCTCTTTCCTCTTCTGCATTCAGTCAGGTTTGGAGGAGGTTGGAAAGATTCGCTGCTCGCAAACATAAAATCATGAGCGAGAAGACAACATGTTGCAGTCTTATCGAGGAACCTGCGAATGATGTTGCCATGGTAATCAGAGTATAGAGTGATTGTAGAACAGTCATAGAACACGAATAAACGGGAACATCTTAAAAAGAAAATCGAAAAATTGCTCCGACGGAGGAAGAGATATTCCGCTCAAAATGAGTCCATCAGTTCTTCAATATCATTTTTGAAGGTGTAATTTAAAGGACATTCCTGACCAGTTAAAGATTCGTCATACAAGAAATAGTACAATTTTACAAGCGTAAATATAAACATTTGATGAAATTAGGATTAAAGATAAAGGAAGTTATAGAATTTGGAAAATTCACTATTCATTCTGGAACAGTTCTTGCGCAGTTGGTTTGAATATGCAAATGAGTGAGCTGATGATGACATCACCTCACTAGTTTCCATTTTACAAACAAGTGTGAAATGGTGAAAATTCAATTCTTCTGCCATAAGAGTAAAACATAATGTTATTTTAGGCATGAATAACTTCTAAATAATGATCAATGAGATCATTATTTTGGACTTGGTCATAATAACGTTTAATCGGCAAAAACAAACAAACAAACAAAACACACGCACGCACACACACACACACACACACACACACAACCTGGATATTGTAAGATTCAAACATATGCCAAGTTGTGTTATGATGACATTATCAACTCACTATTTGTATATTCATATTGACTGTTCGAGAACTGTTTTGTGAAACTTATAGTAAAACTTCACAATTGCATAACTTCCCTAATATCTATTCGTGGTTTTTTTTTAAATGATATCTTCACTGTTTTAATGGTAAAATTTTATTCTTTCTTACGAGACTATACTTTTAACTCGTCCAGAATTCCTCTTTCATGTCATCACCATCAACTGTGCTACCGATATAGTTTTCTTTATCATCATTTATCATTATCATCAACTCACTATTTGTATATTCATATTGACTGTTCAACAACTGTTTTGTGAAACTTAGTAAAACTTCACAATTGCATAACTTCCCTAAAATCTATTCGTTTTTTAAATAATATTTTCACTGTTTTAATGGTAAAATTTTATTCTTTCTTACGAAACTATACTCGCCTAGAATTCCTCTTTCATGTCATCACCATCAACTTTGTTATCGATATTGTTTTCTTTGTCATCATTTATCATTATCATGCTTACCGTTTCTGATACTTAGTTGTGGTTACAGGTTTTGCTTTGAAAACTTTTCCATGATTTTGGTGCTTTCGTACATCCAATATCCTCTCGTCCTCGCATCCTCCCGTCCCCGAGAGGAAAACATAACAAACAGACAGAAAACAAAACCCGCAAAACATCCCAACAAATTGACACGGATGTTGGCGTTAATAAATCTAATGGAGGAAGTGGTAACAGGAGTAACATCAGCAGGAGTTCGTTAACTGTTATCATAATCCTTTCAACGCTGATCATATTTCGGCATCAGATACCAGCGAAGGAAAAGTAGAAGGAGTTTTGGCAAAGTAAAAAAAAAAAGAATTATAATTCTCTGAACAATTAGCTCGCTCCATCGCAGTCTTTCTTATTATTGTATGTGGGTGGGTAAGTGCGTGTTTGTTTTTTTTTTTTTTTTTTTGTGTGTGTGTGTGTGTTTTATGAACTTTCTTACTAAAAACGTAGTGACGTTCTTATCACGTGGTACTCTATTTTAGTGATATTTAATGGTATACCCAAGCTGGACATTATGTATATCAATTATATCGTTATATTTTAGGCATTTTTTTTTTATTGAGAAATGCGAAAATATATTGAAATTCAAATATAAATACATTAATATTCAAATATAAACTCAACATAGTTATTCACATATATCGGTATTTTTCTGGAGGAAATTTCTATAGATTTTGTTAGTATGCACGGAATGAAAAAAAAAACAAAATTAATGATCTCTTTTCTGTCGTACATGAACAGCATCTTACATGAATCTAACCCTGTGAAATTAACTCACTTCTGAATTACCTGAATTACCTATGATGACACCCAGTATAAGTCAAAAACTTATAAGAATTCAACAGGTGTAATCCTGAGCTTGGAAAGTTCAATAAGATGTATCCAAGGTATGGTCAGTTTATATGAAGACTGGATTATACTCATTATACTTCTGTTTCCAGTGGTCATTGAGTTTAGACCTGAAGATGTTAACTGATGATGCTTCGACAATATCAGAAGAAAGACTGTTTCAGGAATTCACCGATCTCTGATGGCTGAAAGAGTATAATCTCTTACTATGTACGACATATTCCCTTACACAACTTAAACCTTCATATAAATTAGACAAAAGTATACACGCACAACTAACGTTGTCGATACGTATATAACGACACAAAAGATCAACAAATTCAAGCCATTCTACTGACAAATTAAAAAGATAAAGAGATGTGACTTGAATGCAGGGAGAGTTTCTAGAGTCAGTTTCTCTAATATCATCTCAGTGTGGCGCATGAGTATTATAGTCTCTGAAATGAAATTCGGATAAGGTCACTTCGTCGTCAAAATATCTTGTTTATGTTTGTTTACCGTGACGTGGCAACCTGTGACATGATAAAACAACATGAAACGACGGTGGCGCCCTCTCAATACTGCCGATTCATCTCATCTTCGTTATCTGTGTCCCAAATTTAATCTGAGAAATAAAACATGAGAGGATGCGGCTTTGATCCTGACCCGATCGCGTCGTGAGTTATCAAGATGTCGCCTAACCCTTGCTCGTCATAGCTGACAAGTTATAGCTATATTTTATCTATGTATTATACTGTGAGTGTACTACGCTGTGCCTACCAGACTTGCTGATGTTGTTTTGTGATGTTCCCCGGGCGACGATAGTAACATGTTTGTTTAGAGGGTGGGATGGGACTTATAACGTCTGCATGCCTGCCTCACACCCGATCCCAGCCGCCTGAGCCCAGACACGGTCCCGGGTGATGGCACGTTACGTGAGACACTGACAATCTTCTGTCCTGACTAGCCTTCAATAAAATCACTGTCGAAAAGTTAACATGCAAAACATCAAAACAAACAAACAAACAAACAAAAACATTAACTCTGACAAGATGCAAAAGACAATTGATGTAATTTAATGGAACAATCGCAAATACATAATGATAATATGGAAGGTGATATGGTGGTGACGTCACGATCTTACAGCTCCTACATGGCTTGCCTTATGCAGAATTACGAGAGAGAGATCGAGGGGGGTGGGAAGGGTGGGATCTGGAAAAAATATCGACAGAGCGTGTATAGTTTGTCATGGTGACTCATTAGATCATCATGCTATATAAACCCAACGAAGGTGATTGTGTTCAAGATCTATGATTGACTGACATATAAATCTGATGATATCATCCTATCTTGAAAGGAACTGGTATAAATTCATGAATAGAAAATGGGTTCATGGTTTTTTGCATGACAGATTGCATGATAACAGTGGTTTCCGAACGGTTCCTGGAAGACACTGCATGAGTCACATACGGAAAATGCAACTGTTACTTGTCAAATAACATTTATATTCCTCACTACCGGCACAGACTATACGCCAATGATTTACATCTTTTATTATTATTATCATCATCATTCGATTGCTTATATCGTCTCAAGGTGAAAGTTTGTGGGACTTTCAGTGCTCACTACACCATGAAACGACTTTACAACGTCTAGAAAAGTTGATTTGGACTATCTTAATTGCGTCAGTTCAGCTATTGATATTATAAAGTTAGCACAAAACCTCCATCTTCACAGCATCTTTATAGATGACGTCATCCCCTTCACATCGCTACTTATACTCGTTGATAGAATTGATACTGAGATGATTACAATAAGTATGAGAGCTTCAGATTGTCCCACTTATTGTCCTTTTGTATTTTGTAGTAACGAAAACTTTTTTTATAATTTTGTTTTTATTCAAACAAATCAATCCTGGGGATTATGTTGTTCATGTCATCTTGTGCAGTGCGCGTCGCCCCTGCTCGCAGCACTATGTAACGTAGCGTAAATCGATCATTGTATTACTTCCCAGCGGATAGTCACGTGTCCAATAGGCTGAGTAGATAAAACCATGTGGAGCTAAAACTGCTCGGTATCATAATTAGGAAGTGGCTGTGGGGAGTTTATTTGTGTGATGTGATGTCCTTTCCACAAAGGAAAATAAAAACATCGTCGAATAGCTAGATACCGTAGTTCATTCACACGAAATGACCTTTGATATGTCTGATGTCCATGTTAGAATGAATGAATCTTTTTACAAGTATGATAATACGGCAACGGTCGTTGACCAGTAAATGTTTTAGATTTGTAGAGTCTAGCTCTAGTTCAGGGGAGTTATGGTAAGCATTATTGTATCCATATTTGTTTTATGAATGTCTTTAACAAATGGAACTTATATTTCAGTAATGTCATAGTTAAAGGAGAAATGCGAAACTTTTGTGAATAGCATACCAACTAAGTTTACAATCCAGCATTTTTTTTTTGAAGATTCATTCGAAAATGGAATATGCTGTGATATGGGGAAGGAAGGAAAGCAGGCTCGTGGTTTTTAATCTGCGTACGATTTAGGATTTATGGGTTTTCTCGCGTGACATTGATGTTTGTATTTTGTCGGGCCAGAGCTTAAGAAGAACGGATTGAGACTAACGCGGGTGCTGATATGAAATGAACTTAGAATTGAAACACTGAAGAAAAGAGATGTAAAAAAAAAAAAAAAAAACACCGGTCGAGCGGGAGGTATAAAGAAATTGGACACATACCTGAAGACGACACGCGTGGACAAGACCACGGATGGCGGATGGGAAGGAAATGAAAGTAGATCAGAGAGCAGATCACGCTTTATGACCTAAAAAGATCGGAAAAGATGAGACAATGCTTTACGAAAACGTTCTAGTTTTTCCTTTTGATAGGCAGAACGATGCTTATAATATCCTTTATTTTTTATATTTATGCTGATGTCGCATTTTGTCCACTTCCCTCACATCTTTGTCTTTCCAAAGTTGATCTAGTGGCAGGCACCAACGTCATGAGTTTTTATAGTGTTCGATCATTCAAATCGGATATGTTCACATAGCAAGATGGTTAGGTATTTTGCAACTGTAATCGTCCTTTGAATAGACGCCGACATTTAGCTGTTACAACAATGCCAATATCCAAGTCACATGCCAGTTCCACGCCATTTGTACTAAATTCACGATTTTTTAATGATTATATTCTTGAGGATTATGTCTTCAAAATTTTGTGGTAAGTCCAGCTCGAGTATACATTAAATCACTAACATTCAATAAACCTACTAACCCCGAGGACCGGAAGATTTGTCGCTATGTTGGCCGTGATGTAAAGTCAACTATCTTGACGAAAATATCAAGGCTAGATACACGGTCTTTTACTCTCATAATTTCCAACAACATAACACATGTTTTTTCATGTATATAGTCGTGCTCAGATAGCGCTGTAAGCATTCATCATTTTTTTTCTGCAAAATTCATTATATCATTTTTGATATTTATGGATTCTTAATATTCAAAAGCGCACCAACTCGTCATTAATGGTGAATCTGACGACTTGATAAAGAGTTGTTTCCATTCGTTGGACATCGGCGTCAACATGGCGGAGTATTATTATAAGGCCAAGAAGATCCTTGGAGCACGCCATTGACCATATATGGCAATATTATTGAACTTGGAATCAGTTTAGTCCAGGAATAGACCAACCTAGGTATAAGGTAGTAATGTACATACAGGACAGACGGACTGATTCACTGGACTCGAGTCAAAACTTTTAGTTTGCAAAAGTTTTCTTCTTTTTTTTCGCAGTCTGTCTATATATTAATCGTCTTATGCGGTTTGTTCCACTTCCTTCCCATACCCATTATCCTCTTCTTCTCCTCCTCCCCTGCGATGACCCACCTTCCTAGTTCTCACAGTTTTTCAGACATGTCAAAAATGAGATCGCCGAACCCACGTCCTCGACTCAAGGCCTTATCGTTCATCCGGACACTGCCTTTCTCAGTCTGAAAAGTGCTTCCGGATTACGCTTGACGTATGGTGCACAGGATAAGTAGGCCCTTCTTGGCAAGTTACGAGCGATGTTATGTCATCCAACATTATTTTAATTCACATTTTTAGTTAAAAGAATAAAACGACAAAAATACTACAGTATGGAAAATGATTTTGTGAAGAAGCACACGACACGAAATCAATTCATTGCTAAATATCCCTGGTCGTGGTGGTGTAAGATTTGCTATGCAGTCTTGTCGAATCCCAGGCAACGGAAGAGTATCGCATAATGCGCTTCCCAACGTGAGAGGGCGATGTTTAGAGTTGATTACAACGCCATGTGATAGAAATTCAGCGTGCATCGCGGCGGCGGACTAGACGATGTCATATAGGCGGTAACAGCAGTACATGTACCTGGCTATATACGCCATCCTAATGCTTATTCCACCCAGGAAACAATTCGCACACAACTCTTCAACTCTAAATCTTCATTTTAGAACCAACTAATGGAAAAAAATAAATAGAGATTCGTTTCTTCGAAAGAGATGACCGTCGAGAACGGAAAGTCGTGTGACTCGTGTCATCATCGAGGAAATGGATTAAAGTGATTCACTGGTTTATTGGGTATTCCTCCTGTCTAGATTATGTTTCTACCATACATTTAATAGCATTGATAAATCAAAGAATTAATAGAAGAAGAAATTGATCGATTACATTACATCAAACAGATGAGAGGAGTACCCCAGTGGAGAATGGATATATCCTAGGGGTTATATACTCGAACCACCTTATATACTCGTATGTATAATCTCATTGGTTCCTATAGACAGATAGTGAATACGATACGTATTATGCACACATACACACCTAAAGATGTACTTACATTGAAACAAATATAGACAGGCATAATCCACAGGCATATACACATATTGTGCACAATACAGGACTAACAGGAGTATTCTTTTGCCCCATTTGTTTCCTTTTTCAAAGTGCGTTCACCTTTCAAGTTTTCATCCACATCATATACTAATATTCAACGAGTTTCATCTATCTCTCTATTCCAACACTTTCGCTTCTTCCCCCCCCCCCTCCCGTTTTTAGATCGGCAGCAAGAAAACAAAACAAGAGTGTCATATATTCTCGGATTTCCTCAGGTCCTAAAAAAGGCTTATCATTGTCTTGAAAACGAAACGTTGAACGGATACTATTTAAAGTAATCTCGCGATAAACTATAAACGATTATAGTTCTGACACGAGTCGCCTCGCTCCGTTTATCGAGCAATGTGATAGCAGCAGCAGTGATGATTAACAGCTGCTGTAGATACGAAAACGCGATTAGCTCGTCTTCCCGCATTACTGCCTGAACTTCGAAAGCGATTTTTTTTGTGTGTATCTCAAATGGACAAGAATTGAGTCAACTCTATAAGCGATGATATATATTAATATATATATATATATATATATATATATATATATATATATATATATACATATATATATATTTATATATATATATATATATATAGACATATATATATATTTTATATATATATATATATATATATATATATATATATATATATATATATATATATATCAAAGCCATCAAAGCATCAACAGATGCCTACGTCCTCCCATCAAGAAAGGTTCTATTGCTATTATGAAGCATAAACCAAAATTTGTTAGTGTCTCTCGAATATCTTATGTAGGCCAAAAAAAAAAAAAAAAAAAATCAAATCTTTATTCCGAGGGTGATTAAGCTCGAAATAACTCAGAATGGTAGCACAGAAACCTATCAGTATTATAGTGTCAACAGTAGGAAATAAAGAAATCATGACAACATAATATCGAGAATATACACTCGTGCGTATACTAACAAAGGTGTAGGTACGTGGGACTAGCTGATATAGCGGTGCCAAACAGCATAAAAAGGGCATGCTTTGCTAAAAACATGGTTGGACACGGAAATATAAAAAGAAATCGATTACATAATGATTTATATGCTTTTGTTCATACGCTTTTTGGAGGGGGTAGGATATAGCAGAGGCACTTAGCCTGATGAATGATTTACTGCTCCTTGGGATCGCCACCGGGATCTCCACTCGGACATTGTAGTGAGTATTCGTGTCATTACTGAAACAATTTCAGGCAGTTGTAATTTGTTGGGCTGGCAACATTCATGTATTTTCATTGCCGTTGAATGGATAGTAACTATCATTGTCGCATGGAATGATAACAACCACACGTTCACACACAAGCCGCGCTACTGTAGTGCACAGACTTACGTGTATTTTGACAATACTCCTGGCTGTAGTCTTACTTTCCGTACCTCAATAACCACAGTGCATGTGTTTGCTTTGTTGTTCGCGTACTTTGTCATGCTCTGATGTACACTGACAGGCGACAATCGCTTCAGAGAGATCGGACTCTGAACGCTGTTGACACTGCCATAGTCAATACTACACTGTTGCTTGTTGAGTTTTACCTAATTATATAGTTTGTAAAGCACAACACTCTCGCATATATAATTTGTGTAATTGATTTCTCACGAGTTCATTTACAATATTGCAATGAACCTTGAACGAGAGAAAGAACAAAGAAATGTATGATAGACTAAAGCACTTCATCAAATTTTGTTCTGCTAAGCCCGCTATACAAGTGTTTGCTGCACGAAAAAATGCGGCTTCCTCCGTAAGACTACTGACATCAAACGGCATGCACGTGGTCGTACAGCGCTGCACGTCTCGTACAGTTGCATGCTCGCACACAAAACGTACGAACGAACTCTGCATATTTCGTGAAGAAACTCCTGGTTAACAAGACTATATCTCATGTATATTCATATTATGTTCTGCTACCTCTCGATACCGGCTCGAGTTACATAAAATTCCACTTTACCCCTTCCCTGGTGGCCCCTTTCACAATCCAACACTACCCCCTTCACATAATTTCAGTGCATCAAGGATTCACGTGGAAAAAAAACTGTGACCTGTTGTATAAACACATTTTAGAAGCGATAGTTTGCGGGTTGAGATAACTTTATAACCTCGCCATGAAGTGAAATGAATAAATATATCACTTGCATAACGCGCAATAATCATTTAAGATCATACTTTTAGGGATCATTTCTATAGTATGCATCTCTCTTTTTTACCATAAAAAGAGTCCCACTGAAATGCCACGATGAGGAGCAGAAGCGTTTCCCTCTGAGCGCGAAGCGGACATCGAGTGATATCATTCCGATATCCTGCTCGTTGTCATTGATGACCGTTCCTCCTCTCCTTCGGGGGAAGAGGAGGAGGGAAACGCAATCTGAGTGGTATATTTTTATTACTAAATGCAAAGAAAGAAATATAATCGTAGCAACACAAGTCTGGCTACCACATTATTTATATTTTTTTAATACTAGAATTTATTTTACTCATTTATTAAAGAAGCGTAATTGTAGCAAGACACATCTGGCTACCTCATAGTCTGAGAGCTGGCTGCTGGTCAATTTACCCCATCAAGCCCATAAGGTTTGACCCCTGAGAGTTGCTGGGGCCACCCTCCTCATTAAAAAAATGCCCGTCAGCCTGGTCCCTGAGGGCGGGTTCGGCCCCCAGGGACCCCCCGAAAAGGCCCTCCGGCGGGTGTAATTTACCCCATGGAGCCCATGGACCAAACTTGGCTTATATGAATGTCCTATGGGTGTACATAATCAAAATATAAAAACTGACAAAATATCTGGTCGGGAAAGGGGTTGCCAGACCGCTTGTTTGCAGGCATAAAACCTTGTTTTTGGTCAAGGAGTCTGCGCCAAGACTACACTGTCCCATAGGCCCTGTACTGTAGCGTCTCCCAACAGACTGACGGACAGTGCCAGTTAGTGCATGTAGTAGTCTTGGCGCAGACTCCTTTACGCCCAACAAGGGTTTGTGCCTGCAAACTACCCGTTATACCCTGGGACCCAGGGTAGTTTGCATGCACAAATTGACCACACACACACCCACACCCACACACACACCCACACACACACCCACCCACACACACACACACACACACACACACATTCACACATGACTCTATGTATACTAAGAATACCGTAACACAAAACATGACCAGTGGTTTCTCCATACAGCCATGATACCTTGCACGTACATACCTATAATTATTATGTTCATAACTTTTGAATGTTTTACATCGATACTATCAGTGAACCTTCAAGCAGGAACACTGAAGAGATTTTGAAATTTGTGTGAAATTGTATTCTGTTTTACTGGCCACACAACCTGCTTACCCTTTATTATGTATCCACCATATAAGACAAATATATATATATACATATATATATATTTGGAAAATGCTGAAATAAACCCTTTGTTGTGAGTAGACTTCAGTTTCTCAAATCATGCATTATACTGTATGATAGACTAAAATGTGAAATTATGTTTTATATTATATGAAATAAATTCATGCCAAATACTGGTCAGTTCAGGAATCATAAGACTGCAACTGAAACATGTGCAATGCCTAGGCCTACATTATACGTAATTTATGTAAGCTTTAGTCTTCCATAGAGTGTGATGCATGGTTTGATGTGTAATTGCCATGGTTTTGAATGACAACTAAATCATAAATATGAACTAGGACCTGCATTGTAACTGTATATGGTATGTGACACCCTGGAAGTATTATCTTTTTTTTTTGGGGGGGGGGGAGGGGGATAGACAAAGTATCTCAATGAGGAGTTGACAAAAATTCTAATATAAAAGAGAACACAACATGTAAATGCTCTCAACGTGCATGCTATTGTTAAAGAAAAGAAATTAAGCTAACATTTCATTTAGCTGGTAATTTTATGTTTCACGTTGTGTGTATATGTCCCGGGTTAGATGCGCTCTTTGCAGTGTGTGACACCGTAGGTTGAGTTTTGTTTGTGTGGGGCTGGGGAACTGAAGATGAAGTACAGTGTATCTCCAGAAATAAGGAGTTGACAAAACTGCTGATATAAAGAGACCACAAGACCAAGTTAATACTTTCAGCCTATATGCTATATAAAAAGAGAGCTATCATGTTTCAACTTGGTGTGTACTGGTCACGGTCATTGGCAGTGTTTGCAGTATGTGACACCATTTGTGTGGGGCTGGGAACTATTATAAATAAAGTATATCTCCAGAAATAAGAAGATGACCCCCCCAAAAAAAAAGCGCTGAAGAGATGAAGAGAACACAAGATCAAAGTAAATGCTCTTGGCCTGTTTATTTCCATTACAGAAAGTTAGCATTCTATTGTGAAGCTTGTTATTTGAGGTTCCAATGAAGAAATACATGTATATAGAACACCGTAATTACATGTTCATTAGTATTATAGATATGCAGATATTTGTCCAAAACTATGAGGTGACATGCACTACTGAGTATGAAAATTGATCAATATCATTTCCAAAACCATTAAGCTCCTTCCTTATGTTATGCAGTTTATTGTGATTTGGAATTTATTAGAGTCAAATAAAGGAAATGTTGGCATGGATGCTGTAATCCTTGCCTATTTTATACATCAAAGGGTGGTTTTTATCAGCCAAAAACACAAAAAGTTATTAGTTTGAGGTTTTCAAAGGAATCTTATATTAGGATTGAGACTTGTTATTTGTATCTAAAAGAGGATATCAAGCAGGAGAAAAAGAAGTAATCCAAGCTACATCCCACTTGTTGACATAAACTTTATTAGAGTTATGTTTAATGCACGGTTGATGAAAATGTTTACTTAACTGTGTTATACAACTGGCCTTTAGCGCTGTTGTGGTTGGTCTTAAACTGAAGTTTACTCACAACAAAGGTTTTTCAGCATTTTCTGAAAAGCTCTATTTGAGTCTCATAAGGTGAATACATCATACAGAAAGAGTAGGCTGTGTGGCCAATAAAACCTAATACAACTTCACACAAATTTCAAATTTCTTCAGTGTTCCTTAAAGGTGTATTGATAGTATCCATGTAAAACATTCAAAAGGTATGAACATCTTATAGGTTTGACATTTATTATGTGCAAGGTATTATGGCTGCATTAATGAGAAACCTATTAATTGTAACATGTTTGGTGTTATGGTATATACAGTTGTACATAGAGTCATGTGTAAACATAATTGTGTGTGTATGTGTGTGTGTGCGTGTGTGTGTGTGTGTGTGTGTGTGTGTGTGTGTGTGTGTATGTGTGTGTGTGGGGGGTGGGTGTGTGTGTGGTCAATTTATGCATGCAAACTACCCTGGGTCCCAGGGTATAATGGGTAGTTTTCAGGCAATAACCCTTGTTGGGCGTAAAGGAGTCTGCGCCAAGACTACTACATGCACTAACTGGCACTGTCTGTCAGCCTGTTGGGAGACGCTACAGTACAGGGCCTATGGGACAGTGTAGTCTTGGCGCAGACTCCTTGACCAAAAACAAGGTTTTATGCCTGCAAACAAGCGGTCTGGCAACCCCTTTCCCGACCAGATATTTTGTCAGTTTTTATATTTTGATTATGTACACCCATAGGACATTCATATAGGCCAAGTTTGGTCCATGGGCTCCATGGGGTAAATTACACCCGCCGGAGGGCCTTTTCGGGGGGTCCCTGGGGGCCGAACCCGCCCTCAGGGACCAGGCTGACGGGCATTTTTTTAATGAGGAGGGTGGCCCCAGCAACTCTCAGGGGTCAAACCTTTTGGGCTTGATGGGGTGAATTGACCAGCAGCCAGCTCTCAGACTATCATTATTTTGTATTTATTTATCTATTTGTTCATTTATTTATTTATTTATTTATTTATTCATTTACTTATTTATTTATCTATCTATTTATTCATTCGTTTATTTATTATTTCTATTCATGTATCACTCACAAAGTTTAAGACCCCAGTATTTGGTTTGAATGCTGAATTTATAGATTAATTATATGAAAATATTAATGTGGGATATCCATGCTTCTTCCAAATGCAACTTCCTCAAATTGTTACTAGTGAATATCATGGACTCAATTCAAATGTTCGTTCATGGGGGGGGGGGGCAAATATTGCATTATGCATAAAGCTAAACCCATTTATTTTTTAAAATCTTGTGAGTGGGGTATGCACCTATATTCCTGGGCATACTTTTAAATTAAGTATGGATCTTCTTCTCCTTCCTATCTGTAAAGAATTCAAAAGATTTGAATGTTCTATATGTATACTAGTATGTATATTATTTGTAGAAAGCTAGAATTGTTTCTGTATTGTATCATACTGTTTCGATAATTATGAATATGTGTTTATTGTCCATGCAGGGCCTCCACAAACAACAGTATTAAACTCACTGATGGAGCGAACCTGTGTAAACAAGACTAATAAATAAATAAAGATCAAATAAATAGGTAGGTAGATAAATAGATGAATGAAAATATGAACGAATGAATACATAAACAAATAAGATGATTAATTAAATCAAAAAATTGTTACAAATAATCATCTCTGACAAATATCATGTATCACAATAACTATTGTAATTATATTAAATAAATAAATAAATAAATAAGATGATTAATTAATCAAAAATTGATACATATGTATAATCATCTCAGACAAATATCATGTATCATGATAACTAGTGTAATTCCATAGTGGGGAAAATGTCCCTTGTACAGTCTTTGTAATCTTTGGATCTTGATGGATTGGAGAAAACTGACAAGGTGATAGAAACAAAAACAAGCTCCCATTAATAGCACCGAGACTGCAAGCAGTTGCTAAATATCATTCTTATATGCATGTGTAATGCATATTTAATGAGTTAAATTTTCTTGGTGTTCTTGTGTCCATCCCTTTTTGCACAATCTGATCTTTGGCCCTTCTATTCACTGTGGCCCTTAACCTGAGTCATCAAAATGAGTTGGACTTTCTCTGTACATTCAGTGCTCTTTCAGGTAATTGCCTACAATGTATTTAACATTTCAAAGGAACGACACTGCATTATAGCATGGACCCTACCAGTAGGGTCCATGATTATAGAAATATCATTCAGAGGTGTCTGTTGTGCTCAGAAAGAAATTAGATGCTTCAGGATAACTTGTCAAAAAAAAAATTTTTTTTTCACTTATCTGTGAGTGACTTGCTGCAAGTCATTGGTAGGTGGAAATTATAGAGTGCCTTGAATACAGGCTAGCACAGAGATGGCTATGGATGCTGACAGACTGTGACAGCACACTTATGATTTTACATTAATTACTCTCGCACAATTTCCCACATCAAAGTACTACCAAAAATTTGTGATAATTCTTTCCAAGCATGTACATGACATGTATACATGTACTGTAAAACCAGGAATGTTTGAGTGCATTTCAATATCATGAGAGCCAAGATTTGCGAAATTAAAATGCACACAAAAGTTCTTGTCGACACTATACGCACTGAATGCCTGCGGCAATTCACGAAAAAATTCAGTTTGCAAAAAAGGCCTCTGGCTCTAATTCACGAAAATTTCACACTGCGAAAATATCTTGCTTTACATTATAAGGTAATAATGCACACGTCAATGAAAACAAAATTGCTGTGTACTTTGAATATATATTTGGCACCACATTGATAAACAAGAAGAAATCATTGGAAATCTTAAAGCCAAACATAGGTGAAGAAACAAATTATGTTGTACACAAGTAATCCACATCTGAATCAACTTTGTTATTACAAGCAGCACACAGTTTCCTGATACACTGTAGACAATACCAGTACTGTCTAGGGAAAGTTCACTGATTCATCCAAGTATGTATATATTTTGTATTTTCAAGTTGCATCCATAAACAAAATTCAAGCAACATTGGCTTACAGGTAATGCATCTGTTATCCTTTTTTCCACATCCCTCCTGACTCAACAAAATTCTATCCATAAACAACAACTGACATGAATTCACGTGCAGTAATAGTCACATGCTTCAATACAGTTCACCTTGCTGCATTATACCATTAACCGGTTGCCATTGACATACATTGTACAACTGTCCTTTTAAAAGGTATTTGAATTTATTTTCAACCTGCACTGAACAGGAACTTCTCCACCATCCTATTCCAGATATGAAAGACTGATGTTGAATACAATTTTTTATTTATTTCTCTCTTTTTTTAAAGGAGAGGAAGTCATAGAAAAACATCACAGTAATCAACATTTTCAGAACCAAGTTATGGTGCACCACCTAATGATGGTATGGGACCCCATTTGATGAAGCAACATTGGCATGTCATATTGGACCACACACACCAGCCTCCTGCTGGACTTTTTCTAGAACTGAGCAAAATGTGCACCATCCTTCCCTCTCAAATGCAACATACAACATACATTTGTATATGTGAAAAGATGAGATCACGAAGAATTGGAATTTTCCAAGCACATGATGAAAAATTGTTTTATATGACATAATGGAATACCATACAAATCGGAGTTTGTTAACTACTGTAAAACCCAAAATGTTCACATGCAGTTAAAATTTAGCAAATTCTGCAAGAGCCATGCTTCGCAAAATTAAAATGCACCTGAAAGTTCTTGTCTACACTATATGCATTGAATGCCAGTGGCAATTTGCAAAACTGTCAAGCCACAAAAAAGGCCATCTGCTCCACATCGCAAAAATGTCATGCCACAAAGGGCGGTCTGCTCTAATTTGTGACAAATATCATGCCATGAAAATATCTTGGTTTACGGGAATTTCACGAGAGAAACATCATGGGTACACATACTCTAGGCCAATGCATTCATTGTGAATAGGATGCTGAGCAATTTAAAGGACAAGTTCACCTTTATAAACATAAGGATTGAGAGAATGTAGCAATATTAGTAGAACACATCATTGAAAGTTTGAGGAAAATCAGACAATCCGTTCAAAAGTTATGAATTTTTAAAATTTTTGTGCAGCAACCGCTGGATGAGAAGACTACTGCAGAGTATGAATAACTTGCGTACAACAAAGATTTACAATATAAGGAAAATATAAAGAGAATTTCACAAAATTCCATCTTTTGAAAAAAGTACACATTCCCCTGAATCGTTACCGACAAATGTTATGGGCAATATTATTTCCCCTGCCTTTAGAAAGAGGCAAATCAAGAGCTCTTTTATTATGCGAAAAAAGTGAAAATATGTTGAATTTTCTTTTACATTTTCTTTATACTGTTGTACGCATATGACTCACAAGCTGTAGTAGTCTCCTCATCCAGCGGTTCCAACACAAAAATTTTAAAAATTCATAACTTTTGCATCGATTGTCCAATTTTCCTCAAACTTTCACTGATGTGTTCTACTAATATTGTTGCATTCTCTCAATCCTTATGTTTATGAAGGTGAACTTGTCCTTTAAGGTTCTTCCAAGTTTAAAAAAAAAGGAACAAAAAAGAACATAAAAAGTTTCTATCTCATGGGTGTTACAGTGGAAGCGTAAGAGTGGTGCCATGATATATTTCAAGATTTTACACTGTAGTACTTTCACTGATATATTCTATCACAATAATCTATGAATAAATAAGAGCAATCATACACATCTATTTACAATTTTAAGACAGATCACATTAGGAACAATAACTATCTATAATCTTGACTACAATATGGCAAGAATATCTCAGTTACAGTCTTCATAGAGTATCTTTTTCACATAATCGTACAAACTGGGAACAAACTGGGAGATACAGCAGGTTATGCAGAGCCTTTCCTTTTTTCTTTTTTTTCAAACCAAGTTCAAAGAAAGCAAATTAGAAATCATGGTTATACAAACAAGAGGCAGCATAATCATAAGTCGTATCGAAGACTGTGACAATTTGTCATTACAAGACACAGAATTGTTTCACTAGGCAGTTGAAAGAGCATGATCTACAGATTAAAGGTAATACTGTACATGCTTTATCTTTAACAAGTCCTTGTTGTTTCCACACACGTTTGCTTGACAGTCGGTGTACCCAGAACACTTACGTGCACTGATTTAGTCCAGTCAAAGTGCCCTTGGGTGTTCCAAGAGGTCATAAAAGAATGACCTGTCAATGCCTCTTCTTTCTATGTGTGCTTTAATTACAGACACATGAAAGTCACTCTATAGAGATAGTTAACCTCATTTGCATTCTTTTAAATCTAATGTCAACAAAATGTCCAAAAACTGCATTTGGCATTAGAATAATTCTACATGTAGCTCTATCTACTTCAAGGTATGACAGTTAGAAGAAATGAATGCATTTCACTAAATTCTTTCACCTTCCCATGGAATGTCTGAAGTTTCTTCCAGTTGTGGTAAAATGGCAGAATGTTGGTCAGTTATGTACAGTACATGCCATATATTTTGCGAGTATAATTTTTTTGCAAATTGGGATGTGCAATTACATCGCAATTGAGAACGACACTGATGAAAAGAGAAGGAAACGTCCATTTTCAAGAGATACAATATACAAGACACCTGTCTAATACAAAAGGTAATATTTTCACGAGTTGTTGATTTTGCTAATATCAGTTCGTCGTGCGCATGGCAGATTGTCGTTAGCGCGCTTCCATGCGCATGACAGATTGTTGTTAGCACACTTCCGTGCGCATGGCAGAATGTTGTTAACCCTATGCGCACTCCCACACCCTAACGACAATCTGCCATGCGCACTCCCACACTGTAACGATAATCTGCCAGGCGCAAGGAAGCGCGCTAACGACAATCTGCCATGCGCACGACGAGTTGACATATGAAATTTGCAAAATGTAAACATCCCAAAACTTACCGCAAACATGCTAATATTTATCTCAACATGTCTAAATATAACAGTTGCATCGAAAGACCTCTTTAAAAAAAAAAAAAAAAATCACAATCAAAAGTCCTGGGGCCTGACTTTGTCAGACATTTCTTGTAAAGGTTTAGGAATGAGAGTTGCTGCTTAGCGCATAATCAAGTATGTTGCTATTTCAGGAATGTGAAAAGTATTCCTTCTTTTTTTCACAAAAAAGAATGGACTAAAAATACAACATGAGCACTGGAATACCATCTCCACAGTGTGATGTTGGTTAGTTGTACACTCTATATATGCCTCATCATTTCCCATTACAATAGTGACTTGTTAATGACTCCACTGATCAAAACAGAGTTACCTTTCAATATTTTCCAATTAAAGAATGCATCCAAGCAAAGGATTTGCTTTCCTTTTGGTAATCATAACATTTGCTGAATCTTGCTGTCATGATCATACAGACCGTTATAAGGTCGCAGGCCTTTGTTCAAAAATCCTGATCACTACCACATGGCATAAAGATATTGGCATGCTGCATTCAGGCAGCATCATTTAGAATCTCCACTCCTCTATGAAAAACCACCTCATTTTCCTACCACCTCCCCCTCTCCCAAAGTCCTCTCCAGCTGCCTAGAGAGTCCAGCAGTTGGTCAACAAATTAACGAAGTCCTCGTCACTCTTGGTAGTGATGCTGACGCCCTCGTAGTAATCCTCAAACTCCCCATATGACAGCTCCTTGACACGGGATCCAAACACCTCCAGGAAGTCGGAGAGGACCTGCTCCTCAGTGCACTTGCCTGTTAGAAGATAAAAGGCATCAGTTGACATGAGTGAGGGTGGTGGTGGTGGTGATGGTGATGATGGTGGTGGTGGTGATGGTGATGATGGTGGTGGTGGTGATGGTGTCATAATGTCTTGGTGTATCAGTGGGAGACAAGCTTCGGGAGGCAATATAACTGAGAAGTGCAGGCATTGATAGTCGAGAGGATGTCCCTTTATTCCTGACTCATTCTGATATATGTACATATACTGTAATTACACACTGTATACGCTGTTATTTTCACATACTGATATTTTTGCTAATGAGGAGGTATTAGACGTTTTCGCGAGATGTTGTTTTCACGAATTTACACCAACGCTAATGTAAATGTACTATTACTCTAGCGCCTGACAAATTTTAACGCGTTGTTAAATCTGCGATCCAACAGTGATTTGCAAAATTTGCGAAAATTAAACCCTCACAAAAATAACAGCTTATACAGTAGAGATTAGATTGTGTTATACATGTAGGATGAGGAGGCAAGGTATGCGTGCTGGTGTGGAAATGATGAAGAGTGAGATACATAGGAGGGGTGATGATGATAGAATCATACTATTCAGTGGTTTGTGGATACTAAAAATGTCAGTACCTTCAGCATTGTGCATATCAATGGTAGCAGTCAAATATCATCAGCTGACTGCTGTACCCCCGAAGGGCGTTCACACATAATAACTTATAAGTTAATGGCATTCAGGCCCTTCTAGCTCTCAACAAATGACATTTTAGATTGTATTATATGCCTTTACAGATTGATGACCCTCTTTGCTGAGCTCAATTGCAAAGCTGTTAGGATGTGTCATTTGAAAGTACAGTGACCTGACAGTTCAGTGACCCCTGTCAGCCATCCTCCCCTCCCCCACCTTCAAACTTAAATTCTGCGAAAACCTTGAACAAAAGTATGCAGATGAATTTTAATGATCCTACAATAGCGCGTGGGAAATTACATGGGTATTTATACTGTAGTGCTGTTTTGCTTCTTTGAGTTTTGCTTTTGTTTTTGTTGGTTTGTTTGTTTTTAGCTAAAAAGATGGATACATGCTTGTAGAGCATTACTACATTCCTCCTTTTAAGAATAAGGGAGAATGACATGTCATACCTTACAAAGGTTTTAAAAAACGATTTATTTTTTTTCTGGTATATACATCACCACACTCATGATGACCCTGGTCATTGGATGCAATCTCAGTGCACATCTACAATATGCATCATCCACCCCCTCCTTACCCCCCCCCCCCCCCCCCCCCCCTACAGATCATTCATTACCCAGCTGCCTATAATGCCAGTGTGGGTCAAACCATGCCTAAGTAATTACTAAGGACCTACAGGGTCCCCAGGCTCAGGCTCCTAGGAGGAGAGATGAACTGAAGATCATTTGCCTGGGTGATGGACAGAGCTGGCTGGCAGTAATGAGATTAAAAGGCACACTATTCTATTAACTCGTTGAGGACGAGTCCCTAGTATACTCGGGCAGGTGTCTACGGGAAATGCGTGCTGTATCAAAATCAGTCCGTCCTCAACGGGTTAAAGTGACTTTTGACCACTCAAACCAACAACCCATCCCATGGTCACAGAGAGAGCAGACAAAGCAGTCCTGGTCAGATTATTGTCATACAACCTTATGTGATTTCATCTGCAATGTTGGATAACTCGATAAAGGGGGGGGGGGTGGTATTTGCACACCCTGAGAACAAACTATTTTCCTTAGCAACCATCAGCCCTGCTCACATTTGTCTTCCTTGTGACTACTAGTAAATGCCAACAGGACCAGACTCAAGATATAACATTTATAGACGGTAGAAAGCAGGCGCAAGAACTGTCATCAACTCAGACTACTGGATTTAAACAAACAAAAAAATCATGAACTCAATAGATATGGAAATGTGTATTACAAAAATTCCAGTAATGGATTGTTTGAGATAGGGAAAGACTACATTATGAATTCAAATTGATTTTTTTTTTTAAACATAAATGTAGACATTAAAATGTTCCCTAATCCATTACTTCTGCCTTTCTTTGCCTACTAAAAACTGTAGATAATATAGAATGTGTGACTGGGAGACTCACACAAGTGCAGCTACCTCCTCTCAAGAACACATAGTGAGTCCTCTACTCCACAACTCTTACATGCATATCAGCTGCAACCTCTATTTGAATGCATGCTACCTAAATCAATCCTTGTCTACATATTCAATTACCTACTAATCAATACACCGCTTTAAGAGGAAGGACATCAAAAATCCGGTTTAACCTTTTCTGTCCAAGGGACTTTGGACAGTGCGTATAATGCTATAGGATTTTCTGTGCTAATAAGTGCATGGGGCAAACAAAGGATTACAACAGCCAAACTTTGCAGACTGAGCTATTAAATGTTGATCAAATTGGATGAAGAAATGCTCATGAATTACAAAATCATTGAAACTTAGGTGCTCACTATCAAGATACCCATGAACACATGACACCATGCTGATGAACCACGTCAAAAATGCTTATTTCAAACCGTCTATGGCTGAAACAAGAGTAAGGTAACTCCATTCACATACAGTTGAACCTTTTTAAAGTAATAACCACAGGAAAACATATTTATTTTTGCAATGATAAGGCTCATGGCCATCAGTGTTTCTCAGTGTCAGCTTAATCTTAATTTTTTATTGTTTACTTACCTGTCCCATTTTCACCTTACTTCCTTTACTTGTATTGTTTCATTCTTAAAGTGCATTATAGAGACTTCTCCCTGAATGTGATATGCGCTATACAAGCACAGTTTGTTATTATTATTATTACTATTTTCAATCACAATTTTGTGTTCATAGCTTCATAAGTTAGAGCTTGATATATGATTATTACACAGTAACAGAGACATAGGTAGCATGTGAAACAGGCCCATGGAGCGCAAGGTTTTCCACCTGGAAACATTGTTAATAAATGCCTTTAAAGGGGGTGGGGGTTAGAAGGTCTAACATATTCAGTGGGCACCCATATTAAGAGCATGGGACGGCACGTGCGACCTTAATTAGGCATGATAGACACAATCCCGTATCTGGCGGAGAACTCTTATCATTGGTTGTGACAGAAAAAAAAAAAAACAACAACAACAATAGTACAGCTGACTTGATGCATGTTGACCACTGACATTTAATTGGTAGGAAATAATATTGACCTTTCTGGGGTGGTGACTCGCATCTTGCAGGGTTATAGAAAGGTTTGACAAATGAATAAATGAATATATGAATAAATCAATTAATGTTTGGATCAATTTAAGTTAGTACACCACCAAGGTTTTGATGCATTTAAGAGAAGCTAATACCATGATGACATAATGACAGTTATACAAACTGTCGGGGCAAGAAGAAGTACTAATAACGGTTAATTTTTTTTTTTCTCTGGCCGTTGCCATGACAGTTAGTTAATGAGACAGGAAATCTTTCATGTCAAATGCTATCTGAAAGGGGGAAGGTCGTTTTCTACTCGGAAGGCTTTGCTGATCTATGAAAACACGACTCTGGATAGAAAGACGACTCCAAATAGAGTCCTATGCACTGAGGGTGAGTACCATGGTAATACAACAGTGGTACAAGTCCTATCTATAATATGCATTGTTGATCCTATGCCACAACAAAGTAGTATTTGATTTTTTTTTTTAATAAATCTACTTGTTATGCAATTCCAGTTCTGAAACAGTGACTGAGTCCTCATCCTCCTTTTTCCCATGTGACTACATGTTCAATACACTGTGACTGCTATGTACAGATTTTGACATAGTTGATGGGGTATGGGGTAGAAGATCTGCAGGTCATGGTAATTAAGTTTACCTTTTCTTGCCCCTGGCAGTCCTGTTTGTTATGTCACAATCTAGGCAGGCTTTTTATTTCTGCTTTGTTGATATGTTATGATTTATTCTATTCTCAGTCATGTTGAATCAAACTTGTTTCGTGTTCATCTATGAAGATACATATGATATGCCAAATAAATAATAATAATAATGATTGTAAAATCTGCTGAGAGAATATAACATGCTTACTTTCCATACAATTTTTTAAACAGGTGTTCAAGTCTGTTTAAACACATGTGATTATCACATATCGTGATTGGCAATCCTCTGTACATGTTTCACTAACCTGCCGTGACCAACGGATGCTTGTGAGCCCTGAAGAATTTCTTGACCTCATCAATGCCTGCTGTGCCCGACTTGTTGGCATCAATTTTTCTGAAGGCCTGAAAAATGTGGTGGAATGCAACTTTACGACAGCACAAGAAACTCACCAGCACTATAGACGCAGCATAAGGTTGCAAACAATGCTTTGGTTTTGAATTGGTAATGCTAAACAATTTATGTTTAATGCTTACGGCATATCAGCTAAAAAGTGACATTCATGTACAATTTTCAAAGAATGAAAGAATGCTACATATTGCTAATATCTAAACACTAAGAAATTTGCCCTCTCCAGCAAAAAGCGAGTCATTTGCATAAAAGCGGGTTTAATGCTAATTCTCCAGGCTCATCAAACACTTAGAAATCTACTCACCAATGCTCTCGGAAGTTGCAGTGAATTGTAAGATTTCTGCAACACCCTGGGATATTGATGATTGCTATAAAAGATGCAAGATTTCACTATCAAACCATTTCTATTTTTGTTTTAATATCTCTCCATCTATAATGTGATATGAGATTTAAAGGGATAGTACAGTATTGGTGGAGATGAGAATTGGGCTTTTAACTTTTTGCGAGATACCATGCAAGAAAACACTTATGATATAGTACAGAGCATACCATTTTAAGAAGAATTCAAAGTTTATTTGATGAAAATCGGGTTTGGAATGAATGAAACATCCAAAAACAAAGTAAAGCAAAGCGATCGTAATAAAGTGTGGGTCCCACACTTTATTAGAATCGCTCTTTTTTGGATATCTCAGCCATTTCAAAACCAATTTTCATCAAATAAACGTTGAATTCCTCATAGAATTACATGCTCTTTCATATTCATAAGAGGTTTCTCATTATCTCACCAAAAAATGTTAGAAACCTGAAATGAGGTCTCAACCAAAACTGTACGATCCCTTTAAAGAGAAAAGTCAAATGATAAAAATGAAGCAAGAAACAAACTTGAAAAGTTAACAAGTATTATCTGGTTCCTACCTTGATGACAAAATGCTTGCGGAATTCACTCATCTCCCCAATGAAAGCCCTGCAAAACTCGCTGTAGTCGATGGCGTTATCCCCGTTCTGGTCTATGATAAGCCACAGCTGGTCAAACAACTAAAAAGGCACAGACAACATTGTGAGATACACTTAATAGCAAGGTGCATAAATCATGACAAACACAAAGAAATAATGAATATGCATGTATTCATGATGGGGTCATGAATATGCATAGATTGAGAGAATGTCCACTTTGTGCAGTAGTGGCTAGAATCAAACTCCTCATACATCATGCAGATGAATACAACAGCATGTATCTCTCTTCCCTGTTCTTTTAAAGGTAATACAGTGAAAACCTCAGATCTTCATGTACACATTACCATAAAGCAATACAGTGCAATCCCGCTATAACGAACACGGTTATAACGAAATTCCGGTTACAACGAAGTAAAAATTACGACCGTAACATTATCAGCTCTATGTTTTTTTTATTGTTTATTTGTTCGGTTATGACAAAATTTCAATATAATGAAAGTAAAGTGCTGGTCCCGCGGACTTCATTAAAACAGGAGTCCACTGTACGACGTATATCACTTTACTTTGCAGTTTGGTAGCAGTGAGCTGAGGAAGCACAAAAACGGGGCTCCACATTACCAGCAGTCTGGTGGCCTCGGGCCACCAGACATTGATGTCAAGTCACCACTTTTTAAGAAAAGATATGCTTTGGTGGCCCAATTGGGCCATTCAAAAATTGTGAGTGTGTAGATTGTTTTTATGTCTTTTTTTTTCAACCTGAAAAGGGGAAAATAAGTTGTGGCTCGATGCTTCATAACTGCATGTGTAGTGGTGCGAATTTGTGAAGTAACTGAGCTCCAGTATCATAGACTAAAGAAGACTATGCTTTTACTCTAACATTGTTACATGAACTGCTCACTCTGCTACCATCGACCAGGACAATGAGAGTGAAAGTTCTATTGAACTTGACCAAGAAACCACAGTGGAGATGAAGCAGCACATAAAGGATGTGATCTCTTCTGAACCATTCCCGAATAGAATGGTAGACTCAATTGCCAACGGCATCTTGGACAGGGTATCGCAAAGTGTCTACGCAGCCCTGAAGTTCCACAACGACGCCAAAGACAAGGAAATCAAGCAGGTGAAGAAGCTGGGGAAAAAGCTGGGGAAAGCGAATACCGAGCTGGATGAGCCCGAACAATATACGAGACAAAATTGTCGGAACAAGCTGAAAGGGCTACCCTGCTTAAAGAAAACGGAATAAATAAATGAATAAATAAATTGATAAACAAATTAATTGATTCACTTTTGTAAATTCCTATGCACAGCCTTGCTGAAAAGTAGCTTCAAAGCTGACAGCAGGCTTTTTACTGCGTTGAAATAAATAAAACTCAAATCAAATCAAATCAAATCAAATCAAATATCCCTAATTGTTAGATAATAATTTCAGGAATATGTGGTATTTAAAGAAAATTTATTTATATTGATAAGTTTATGGCTGACATCAATATTAGTGAAGTTAGTTATAGTAAATGGTATTTAAATTCCTTTATCATCTGGTTTTACCTCTCATTCTTATTCCTCTCATCTGGTTTTACCATACATCCACCTGACCATCCACCTGACCACAACTGCGATCCAAGTGACATCCTCTACTGCTTTCTCTGCTCAAAATGCCTCAACATGGCTTACATTGGGGATACCAGCACTAAATTCAGAGCAAGATTCAACAACCATAGGTACACAATTAGACAACATCACACTGGTTTCCCTGTAGCTGAACACTTCAACGAAGCAGACCACTCTCTGCGGGACCTCAAGATCTGCCTCTTTGGAGGTTGATACAAAACAGCAGACGAAAGAAAACTCGTTGAATTATGTGTTATAATGCTTGGTAAAAGCATTCAGGTTGGACTCAATAGCGAACTCTCGTGGCTTAAAAGTAACAATTCAGAAGTATTCAACCCTAAACAATAACGTTACAAGGTTATTTAAGACCTTTTCTCAACAATCTGTCCGGTACATATACCAATTAGACTGCCCATATGCAGCTTTAAGCCTTACACAAGTATTGGGCACCTGCTAACACTTTCACTTACAGTGTACATGCTTTGATGATCTACTTGGTTACTCATACATATTCATGTCGTTGCGACCTTAATTATTATTATTACGTCATAATCATACAAGTTGACCACAACTGCAAGTGCACATGCTAATACATGTAACATGCACACAATGCTTCTACATAGATACCACACGCGCGTTGCCGGAAACATTCCTTTGACCACCACTTGTGTATATAGAGAATAGAGTCATCTTGTTTATTTTCATAATTGTTCATGTCGACTCTGAAGAAGACATGTGTATGCGTCAAAAATTCGGTTTGAATATTCAAATAGCACTGTTGGACTAAAATGCATTACTACCCTACTTGGTCATTCACACTACCATCACGGTTAACTGTAGTTGTTTACAATTTCCGTAAATTATTTTATTCTTTATGTTTTCTTTATAATTTGGGGATGCCACATTTCATTGTCCAGCCTCTAAATAATAAAATTTGAAGATTTTAGTGGCTAGAATGGCCCACCAGAAAAAAAAGTTAGTGTTGAACCTTGACTATGAGAATTAAACCACAATGGCATTATGGCTGAAAAGGAAATTATTATATTATTATTATTATCATCATTATTATTATTATTATTATTATTATTATTATTATTATTATTATTATTATTATTATTATTATTATTATTATCATTATTATCATCATTATCATTATCATTATTATTATCATTATTATTATTATTATTATCATTATCATCATCTTCATCATCATCCTCATCATCATCATCATTATTATTATCATTATTATTACCATTATTATTATCATTATTATTATCATTATTATTATTATTATTATCATTATTATTATAATTATTATTATTATTATTACTATTATTATTATTATTATTATTATTATTATTATTATTATTACTATTACTATTATTATTATTATTATTATTATTATTATTATCATCATTATTATTATCATCATTATAGATGTTATGCTATCTGCAACTGCATTTTATTTTCTCTAATTTCTCTAACAATATCACATTTGGCAAATGAGAGTTACTGCAATGTAAAAGAGTACTGCTGCTGATATATACGCTCTGGCACCTGGGAGACATCAGAACAAGGACAAAGTTCTGACATATCACCCATCAACGGAAAAGCTCGCTTCCACCATTATTGACATCACTCATATCTTACAAGAAGATGCCACCACCAAGGAAATCTTCAAATATCCTCCTCTTGTAGCATACAAGAAGGACCGGAGTCTGCCAGATCTGCTGGTCCACACAAAAATGAAGGCCCAGGCACCGTCGGAAGCAGATTTGGGATACGGTACCCAGCTCTGTAGAAGGAGAAGGTGTAACACGTGCAGCCACGTGGATGGGGCAACAAACATCAAAGGACCAAAATACACCTGGTTTGTCTGTGATCATTTCTTATGCACTACCAAAAATGTGATTTATGCGATCACATGCACAGCCTGCAACAAAATGTACATAGGCGAAACTAAACAGAGACTGGCCAATCGCACAACGAACATCTTCGCTCCATCAGGCTGAGAATACTGGGACTTTCAGTAGCCCACCATTTCAAGCTGCTGGGACACACCATCAATCACCTCAAGATCTGCGTGATGATGACCTGCCATGGTGGCAATGACGAAGTCCGCAAACTACGCGAGGAACAGCTTATCCATCGCCTTGGCTGCTTTGGCTGACCAATGGACTGAATGTTTCTTTCCATTTTTCCCCATAAAAGAATAAGTCATCTGGTCCCTCTTCTTCTTTTTTTTTCTATTTTCCCTTTTCTCAGCCTCTGTGTATTTCTGTTGTTATCTTTGTTCATATACTCCTTCTCCTCCCTTATCTGAGATCTTTCACTAGCTTCCACTGTGACCTGTTTTTCCCCTGCTTTCTTAGTGTTCTTGGTGGCATCTTATTTTGTGCACTTCTTGTATTTTCAGTGTTTCCAGTATTGTCCAGTGGCCTTGGGCCACCACTTTCTAAGGAAGGATATGTATTGGCAGCCTAATTGGGCCACCCAAACTTTGTGAGTGTGTACATTGTTTTCATGTGGTTTTGCCTATCCAGAAAAGGGGAGAATAACTTGTGGCTCAGGGCTTCATAACTGTATGCATTACACCTAGCCGCCATGAAAAGGGTTGCAAGATAATCTTCACTGCTGTCTATCTTTGTAAGTCTTTTTTCTATTCTTCTTCTAAATCTTATCTATCCAATATAGCAGAAGGTTTATACTTTATGTTAAACAAAATTATTTTATGATTATTTGGTGTCATGGAAAATTATGCCTATCCCTTAATTTGATATAAAATGTTAGAATTAGTTAGATTTGGCAATTGAAGCCCTTTATCATTCCTGCTATTTGTATACATTAATCAAGATTTTTAATCAATTTAATGTTTTATTAAATCAGTTCATATTTTTATGTTTTACTTCCTTACTTCTTAGTCATAGTGCTATTTGATGCACTTTGTCATACCTGCAAATTTTCACACAATTATCATGGTTTATTGTATTATTTATTTGTTTTATCAAATACAACATTTTTTTAATGCTTTTCTTTATTTTTCTGGCCACCAAAGAAAAACTTGGTGTCAAGCCATGCATATGATAATACATGCTGCTGTAAAAATGGGAAATTGCGCATACCATGCATGCTAAATCAAATTTCAGTATTTAAAAAAAAAATATGGTAAAAAAAAAAAACATGTTCCTATTATTGACCAAGAAAGAACATGCTACATATCATTTAAATATACTTAATTGGCAGCTCTGTTAATGACACAGAAAAAGATTTTTTTTTTTCTTTTGGAAAAAGCAGCATGAGAGACAGTCATTCATGTATGTAAAAATCCTGCACTGAATTTCCTGTTATATTTCTATTTGACAATTAAACCGAATTGAATTGAATTGAATGGAATTGACTTGAACTGAATTGCATTGAATTGAATTGAATTGAATTGAACTGAATGGAATGGAATGGAATGGAATTGATTTGAAATGAATTGAATTGAATTGAACTGAATTGAATTGAATTGAACTGAACTGAACTGAACTGAACTGAACTGAACTGAGTTGAGTTGAATTGAATTGAATTGAATTGATAATGTCCACACCTTTGGATCTAGCTTGATGTGATATGTCCTCAGGGCTTCCATGAGTTCCTCTCGGTCCAAAGTCCCATCCCCTGAACGGTCCATCTTTTTGAAGTGCTTTCCCAGTCCAGTCAGTGTACGGCTTGCCCGACTCAGGATCTGCTTATGTATTTCCTCTGGGAATGTGAAAAATGCATAATTAGTTTGATAACCTCATCTGAACTTGGGAAAAAATATGGGGAGATTTTTCAAAAAAAGGAAGAAAAAAGAAATTAGTGCAGATCTTTGCTTTCCTTGTGTTACATCAATCAACATCTCATACAATACCTGTGGAAAAGAGTTAAAAACAAGACATTTGGTAGTTAATGAATATTTTGACAATGAGTGCATATCATAACATTTTTATAACTACCTTATCTACAGATTGTACTGTGCATACTTTTGCTACTAACATCACAATAATGAAAACACCTGAAAACTTTTTAAAAATCAATCTAAACTCTCGTTTAGAACCCACTGAGATGGAACCTCTCCCACCTATCTGTTTGATTTTACTCTATAATACTGCAGCCAACTTGAGCATGATTTGACATTGCTCTGTAAAGGGGCAACTGTAATATCATATACACTGTAGGCCTGCCATGATAAGATATTGACCATCAACCGAGATAGGATTTGATTTGAAGACCCCATACACATATAAAGAATATTTGGAATGATGATGTTGTGGGTAATCTAGTCAAACACTTCTTTGAATCTCTCACTTAGTGTTTTTCTACGACTAAAAAAAAAACAAAAAACAAAAAAACAAAGTAAACTGAGGTTGGTGATTGAGTAAAGGGTCTTTAGTTATGCCTAAAGCTATCTCGTCTTCATACTCCATCTAAGAAGATGCATTCTGTCCTACCAGACCACCACATTCGGTGGTTTGAAAAACGTTCCTGCTAAATGCAACCCTACATGGTATCATTGGAGGGCTTTCATCCATGATATTTGCCCTTAGACTGTATTCATCGGTTGGATGAGGTCACAGCGATACTTACTCTGGACACCCGAGATGATCTTCCAATCTTCCGCCTCCTGCTTACTCTTCTGGGGATTCATCTTCTTCCGGACCTCTGTGGGGTTCAGCGGGACGTTGTCACCAAACCTGTTGACGAGGAGATGGGCAGAGAAAATCATGAACAATGAGTATATGGAAGGAGAAGAGTGACTACTCTGTTCCAATTTGTGTCTTGATTAGTGGTTAGATTTTTGTTCAACTTAAAAGAAAATATACATTCAAAAAGTATAAAAGATTACATTCAAAAGCTATAAAAGATCACTAGCCTAAGCCATGTTACATCATACTGGTGAGCACGAAATACTACCAACGTCATATTTTATAGGCTGAGCAACAAGCAAAAACATACTAAGAGCAAGACATGGACAGTGATACTATTCTGATAAACTTGGCTCGGCTTCTGTTCTCACAGAAAACAGATACTGTAAATTCAGAAGGGAAATAGCACAATCCAGCCAGCACTCAAACAGAAGTGTATTTCAGTGTATAAATTTGGAAGAAATATTGAGGTCTTCAGGAACAAAAATCTTCAAAAGAGCTAAATGAAAACATGTACGGCTATCATGCAAGACATATTCATGACAACATCATCTGTCAACAAGAAGAAAAAGGTTCTTGTACCATACAGGTGACTTCCGTTACAAGAAAGTCATCTGGACATGTGGTTTTCTTTCATTACACTGAAATTTTGTTATAGACGAACAAGAAAGGACAGTATATTAAGATATCTATTAAGATTTATTTGGGAACCTGAATTTTTTTCTTTGTTGCAATGAAAATTTCGTGATAACCATGTTCAGGAGGGGACTGTATGATAATCCTGATTGAAAATGTGGAGCGATGACCACAATTATTCTGTCATGCTTTTATACATGACAGAAATAGAACACTCACAAAAACTCTTTTTTCACTTCTTCGTCCACGTCCGTGACCCGTAGTGTGACGATGGGTTTCTTCTGCAGAGTCTCAGGTAGAGATGGCTGATCGTCTGCTTCAAAACTTAAATCCTCTCCCTGAAAAAAAAAAATTCACCACAAAGAAGATAAAGAAAAACAAATCTCCAGCAAAGCACTGTCAGGAATTTCAATATCTCATAATTGGTCAACTTGTCCACAAAAAGCATAATCTACTCTTTCTCTTTTATTCGCAATGGTCTCAACGTCATAAGAGAGTTGATGCGATGCATATATCTATTTTTTTTTTTTTGGGGGGGGGTATGTAACTTTTCCTCAGTGAAAAATTGTCCGATATCTTTTTCATGAAAAGAATCTTTTACATGATATTGTAATCTTATGTGAATCAAATTGTGTTTTATAAGGACATAATGTATCATATGCTTCAAGACTTATCAAGCAGAGCATATCAAAAGCAGTACTTTGTGAAATAAATAACATGTTTCCAAATCATTGATTAGTCCTAGGCCATGAAGATACATGTTGACACGCACAAAACACAAGCTGACTGAAATATCAAATGTGCCCATTTATTTTTCCACACAATTCACTTGAGGAAAGTGGGCGGGTCATGATTTATACCATCTCTGACTCATTTATGGATAAATAAGAACCATTTTTCACACCCTTGTGATGTCCGCTGGGGTGTAGACTAGCCCCTTTCTCCGTCCAGCCACCCTCCTGTATGACCCTCTCTTGATGAATGGTAGGGCAGATGCTCTGCATTCAGAAACAAGAGGAGAGACCTTGTTTAGTACAGTATTCATCGCATAATCGGGACAGGTTGGGAGTAGCAAACAAGGCCCCTTTAAGCGAGGTGCCCGATTTCGCGATGAGCATTCACCATACACTAAAGGGCATACGACATGTACATGTAGTGCACACACACACACACACACACACATGCATACTGACGTACTGTACATGTGCATGAATACACTACCACGCTACCCCTCGGCACGACCCTCTAGCTCATTCACAACTGAGGAAGATTGTGACGTACGCACAGATCACAGTGTATTGAAAGTTGAAACACTCAGAGACGAGGAATTTAGACTTTGCCCTCAAAGTGTATGACTGAGATTAAACAACGTACACAGCCTGAGTTGTGTGAGCGAGGCATGTTTTTTATATACATGTATCAACAAAATCAAAGATCGCTTGAAGAAAAATTGGCCCGTTTATCAGAGGTCCCCGCCCGATTATCCAGTGAAAATAACGTGCATTGGAAATGTTTCTGGGAAGCGTATGTCATTTAAGCGAGGTTCCCGATTATCAGATGCCCGATTATGCGATGAATACTGTAATACCCTTCGGATCACTTCTTTTAATACTCTTGGCAAAATTTCATATTGCACTGACACTTTGATTGAATCTTAAAAATTTACCTCTTCAAATCCTAGCTGTTATAACAAGAGATTACCAATTCTTTTGACTGACATTTTTACAAATATCCTGTGATATATCATATATGCCACACATCTAGAGAGTTTATTTCTTTATTTATTCATTTTTTTTTTTTTTTCAGATCCGGACTTTCTGACAATTTTGCAAGTGGTTATAAAATTTGTGATCATGAAGTACAGTAATGAATGGAGAAATGTGCATGTCTAAATCACACTGTTGGGATCAGAGTAACTACTTTCTAATGTTGTTCAATTTGCATGCAAGTAGCAACCAATTTGCAAAATTTGTGAAAATTAAAACCCCCCAGAAGTTGTATGGCCATAGAGTATCGAACATCTAAAATCAGAGGTTGAGAGCTAAGTTTTGGACGAAGGCCTATACACAATGAACAGTAAGTTGATCCTTTCAACACCATGGAAGTCAAGACAGAAATGCATCAAAGCTTGAACAGAAAAGTACCAGTAAATATACTTTCTCAGCAATTTCTTCGCATTAATATATTTCCAAGTGATGCGCTTGGTAATGCCTTCATTGCATGTACATTGAATGATATTTTAATTTACTGAACATGTGAACTGATAACAATTTTATCATAAAGAAAGCAGAGTGGGCTGCAATGTTGTTAAACTCACTTCTTCCCAAACTGCCTGAACTCGTAAACGGTCATCGTCTTGTCCAGGGCAAAATAGAAGCCGCACAGTTCCTTGAGCGCCATATTGCCGTTCCTGGACACCACTCGGCAACTGAAGTTCAGCCGCTTGGCAAGTAACTTTTCAGTGGCTGTACCCGACGTCTTCACTCTACACAAGAAAAAGAATAAAAATGAAAAGATGATAACATCTACTCCATAATCTAGCAGACCTAGTATGTAACATATCACTATGAATTCTGAATAAAATAAGTTGACATAAATTTTCTGATTTGGTTCAATAAGATGGTCTAGACTAAAGTTTTCAATTGTTTTATTTTTTATTTGTCCTACTTTATTTCCATGAACTTACTACAAGAACACAAACAAGGGGTCACTAGATAAACACAGTTCTAGAAAAAGCAGCTTTTTAGTTTAGCTGAAATCAAGCATGCAGAAGATTACATATTTAAACACAATGAGGCAATTCAAAACAGTATAGTAACATCATTCAATCAATCAATCAATCAATCAATCAATCAATCAATCAATCAATCAATCAATCAATCAGTCAGTCAGTCAGTCAGTCAGTCAGTCAGTCAGTCAGTCAGTCAGTCCATCCATCCATCCATCAATCAATAAGAATTGAAAGCATCTTGGAATTAGAAATTTGAATAGTGTGTGGTATTAAGTTATCAAACTTTCAGTTCTTAAATATACATCAACTTTCTTTCATTAAGTCAAATCACGCTGATTTGCACTTTTTGTAATCTTTGTGTCTGTGATGTTATCAGACCTGCAAAAAAAAGCTGCAAACTATTGAAGTTGCCATGGCAGCTGAAAGAAAGCAACCAATTAGCTCTGGGCATTTACGACATTACAATTCAAGTAACTGCAATTATTGCAACGTACAACAATTGCAAAATCCATTATGAAATGAGGCCTCTGAAGTCATATGTATCGATATCCAGCCGTCTCCATTCTCATGTTCATCACAGGTATCTCCACAGGATAGAAAGGGGAGAGGGGTGAGGGGGGAAACTCACTTGGTCTCATGGAGATTGCGTGGTCTCCATGATGTAGCTCCATAGCGACCATAGTTTGATGTTGGCGTTGATACCTGGTTTTGTTCTGGGTCGCTGATTGGTGCTCTACATCAGTTTTTTAAAAAAAGCAAGACACATATCATTTGAGACAATCACACAAAACGAATTACACCAGTATGAATGGACATAAATTCTATCATCTGTCAGTCAGATATCTCAATATGACCAAACTATTCTTGGGGTCTTAACGCATTGAGGATCAGCTGATTTTACTATAACACCTGCTTCCCATAGATACCTGCCAGAATATACTCAGGACTAGTCTTCAATGGGTTAAAATGCGTGCAAAACATAATACCGCTTTACAAACATGAGAAACCTTGCAGTAAAGTGGGGGATGGTCATGGATTAAACATGATCAGAGATCAATGTCTTACTGACTTTATATATTTCAGACATTGGTCTTAATTTGTGAGACTTTGTGAAGAGCACAAAATGTTATCGTGATGGAATAACATAAATTTACGCTTATTGTCATGTTTAATAGCATTGTTAGAAAGCAACGGTCATTGAATAAATATGAAGATTTAGCTTTATTTTTAAAATCATTACTGCATCCACAGAATTTAATATCAAGCCAATTCAAGACTGCATTTTACAGAGAAACAGTAGTTACTTGATGAACTCTCTTTAAAGTAAAAATGAGGAGGCTATCAGTAAATGTCTCTGTTTGAACTGATTATTCACCAACCTATTTGAAACATGTGAAACATCATTCTTCTCAGATCATAAACTGGAGCATCATGTTGCAAACTATATAAACATAAATCTATCTAATATCTAAAGTGTTGGTAAAGATCCTACTCAAATGATTGGCTGAGAGCTGTCATGTGACCAGTCTTTTATTTTGCACGAAGGAGAAACTTCACTTTTGACCAGGCGTTGAAATACTAATGACTGGTACTATGACTGCTTGTCTGTGCTCAGCTGTAGAGCTGATGAATAATGAATACATTGCAACTGTTCGTGCGCGTGGCTCAGTTAGCTTGGAGCTGGAGCTGGCCGGGGGATCATGTGAAAATGGCCACCATGGAATTTAAATCATGTCACCATTATATAAAACAAATAATGCCCATTAATTGGTCGGGTATTGGTAAAAATAATTATCCGCTCTGTGTATTACTTTTGAAGAGTCCAAAATACAAGATACTTGGCTTTGCCTCATGTGTTTCTGACTGTTCCTAAATTACTATTGGGTGACTAATCCTTACTAATGCCCTGTGTAATGTCTTATTTGTACATTAGTCCACTTTTCCCGAAATACCAACAAAGTCAATGTACCTTGAGAGCTGATCAACTAGTACTGTTTCCATAATGTGCTGCTTCATACGTTCTGCCACTACATGCTCCTGCATACATTGAGATCATTGAAAAGAAAGAGAGGGGAAGTAATAAAAGTAATTAAAAAAAGAAATTGTGTAAGAGGAACTTCCAACAATGAAAGCCTTGTCAATATCCATACATAATTGAGACAAATACATGTCATTTGACTATTACATTAAAAGAGTGTATCCTTTTCTTTTTCTGGTGCATGAGTTGGGAAGAGAATGATATTTTCTTTAATATACTATATCACTGTATATGTACATATAAAATAACAGATAGGGGATAGATGTATCTGCTTAGCTCTGTAGCAAGTTCAAGAATCATGTTTGTCAAAGTCATGATTCAGTTGTGTGAATGAATAAATGTACATGTACTGGTAAAAGATTCAGCATTTAAAGCATGAAAGATAATTTGGATTGATGTCCACTAAAAGTGCTGCAAGGCTTGGAGTGCCTGAGATTATTCCAAAGTCACTAACAGGGTAGTTCTCTTCAAGGGAACTATGTAATGCCCAAAAACAAAAACAAAAACAAACAATCAAACAAACAGTATGTAAAATATATGGCACATATTTAGATATTTTTTTGGCCATACACAGGCGATGATTAGGTATTATGAATCAATACAAGTCAACATGTTTTTGCATTGAATGGTTCCTTTAACAAGCCAGTCAAAATCAAGTCAGAATCTAGGAAATATTATGAAGTCAGATGACAAACAGTTTGGGCTAAGAGAGATCCAAGGTATGCACAAGGACACCAACACAGGATACCGATGTTTTTTGTTTGCATTTTCTATTTAAACGTTAGACAGAAATGTCAAACTCACGGCTGCTATCTTCTTGTTGACTTCTTGTCTATGGCTGAGTGAGGAATTGTTCCAGCTGGTGTTCAGGGGCTCATCCGCATCCTCCTCCTCATCCACAAAGCTGAAAAGATGTTTGGCAAACACGACAGAGACAACAAAACACAGAAATGTCAAAAGATACTGTTTATGTCTCTGAAAACGACACTATATTTTCCCCCCTCTTTTCCTTTGTTTTGATATTAGAAGATGTTTACTCACAAGAACGATAAGCTTCATACATCTTTTCACTGTCTCAGTCAGTCAGCTAGACACAGCATGGAAAGAGATGTTTACAAACTTTAATGATGTCCAGCCCTGGCGTATAACTTAACGCTATCATACAGTTTTTGTCTGCCTGATAACGGAGTCTCAACAGGCTAGAATGTGTCATTGTGATGACACAATATTTTTAATTGAAGATTGAATAAGTGACATCTCAGCAGGTCCTTGGGGTGGGGTACAGGAATAGAGGACCAATATGCTTTGAAGACATAGCCAACACTTATACAATACGTGATCATAGTTAAGTGAAATGGAACCCTAACACCGTTATTTTCAGCTTTTTCAGCTAAGGTCAGCTTTTACAACAAATATATTTCATTATTTAAATGCACATTTCACAGCTATTAAAGACCTAATAAAATGCTTGCAAAATGTTTTAATATGCAAAAGAAATGTAAAATATATGTCATGATTATCAAAGTAAATATGTTGTCAGTGTCGTTCCGGTTTTTATTGCTTCTAGAAACTCCCCCAAATACCACATTTTTGGAGGACCCCATTGCAGCTTTTGCGAAAAAGATAGTCACGTGACCAACACCCCTGAACCGATTGATGACGTATAAGCACGGAGTTGTGCTCAGTTAGCAGACGCCGCTCAGCACAAGCACTCAGATTACTAGCTTGGTACACGCGCGTACACGATAGCTAGCCCGGCCAGGCCCGGGCGCGTTTTTTTAAAAGACGGCACAGATTGGGGCATGGCGCGTGTTAAACCTATGGGAAAAACGTTGGGTTAGGGTTTTTGGTTATGGTTAGGGTTAGGGTTAGGGTTGGAGTTAGGGTTAGGGTTAGGGTTAGGGTTAGGGTTAGGGTTAGGGTTAGGGTTAGGGTTTGATGGTTAGGGTTAGGATTAGGATTAGGGTTAGGTTTAGGGATAGGGTCCCCGATAAATTTTTAGTTTCCCCAATCTGTGCCGTCTAAAAAAAACACGCGGCCCGGGCCCCGCGGGATGTGCGCTCCCGGTCGACCCACTGACTGTCGACATGTACGCACCACGCACGTACATTATCACTAAGTTAGCTTGCACAGATACCTGGTACTTCGAGCATAATGTCTTCCCTTATATGGGTAAACTTCGACATTGATGATGATGATGATGAAGACTGCAGCTCTGACGATAGCGGAGAAGAAGAGGAGGCACATGAAGTTGAAGGGGAAGATAGGGAGGGAGAGGCAGCCGATGAACCAGAACGTTATCGTGGGGCTGCACCTTACCGATATTGAACCAGCTGCATCTCCCCCGCTGCCAGTGCAAGAGCGTATGAACATGGCACCAAGCCCGAGAATAGACCTCACGGAAACGATCGCCTGGGAAATACAGTGGTATGTCTGGTACGCCCCCATATAGTTTAACGTTAGAAAGGATATACTGTATTCTACATGATTGACATTGTAAGTTGTAACTGTTTGTCTAGTAAGTAGATTAGAAGAACAGGCCCAGCTCGCTCACAAAGTGAGCGGCTACTCCGGCCGCAGCAAGCAAGCGGGAGCGTCCCGGCAGTGGCCTGGCCCGTCGGCCGGCGCTTACAAGTTAAACTACCAGTAGTAGTCTAGCAGTAGATCTAGTAGCAATCTACTAGTAGTTATAGTAGTCTACTATTAGTAGAAGTCTACTAGTACTAGGCCTACTACTAGTAGTAGTACTATTACCACTACGGCACTAGGTCTAGCAGACTAGTAAGTAGTAATAGCAGAATCTTTGGCAGTACTACAGAGGCTTCACTCTAACGCCTAACGGTTAGGGGGATATGTTGTTACGGGGTGGGTCGTGGCTCAAAAAAAAAAGAAAAAAAAAAGAAAAAAGGCCTAACCAGTTTCCCATAGTCAGTTTCTGCAACATTTGTTATCAGTAATTAAGATGCGCCATTTTCTAAGAAAAACGATACCAAGAATTATCGTCAATTTTGGTCGAGTAGTTTTTGTTTTATGCTAAAAATCATACTGTGGAAGGAAGCCCAAACGCCGTGCTTATCTACCGATGAATGCTACGGTGGGGCTGGATTCACGAGTAGGTCTAGGCCTATAAAGCAGGCGAGTCGCCGTAGTATTAGTACAGACACGCAGTGGTGGTGGGGCTATCGTGAAATAGGCCCCACCGCAGTGCGCGTGCACCGTACCCGTGCGTTTATAGCAAGCAAGGGTAGGTCCTCCTAGGGTTTAGGGTTAGGTACATGTAGGGTTGTATTTATGGTTAAATTGGCCGTTAAATTAGTCGAGGGCCATATTATGAAGTCATTTTCGCCGCATTCACGAGTATTCACTGTGGAAGGCAGCCCCACCGCCGTGCTTACCTACACCGAGATGAACGCCACACGGTGGGGCTGAAACAGGCGAGTCGCCGTATAGTATTACTATTACAGACACGCAGTGATGGGGCCTATTTCACGAGTTTGCCGAAAATAATGGATATCCAAGCGTACCACAGTTGTAATCTGTATTATTGGCAGTATTAAATCCGATACAGTTCATTAAATATTCTTTTGTCTAAAGGCTTAGCCAATGACAATAGTGCAGCGCAACACATGCTATGCGCTCGCTAGCTCGCTACCCCGCCAGCGCTAGCCAGCCAGTGCAGCCGCCGGCGCGGCCGGCTGTCGCTGCGCTGCGCTAGCATAGCCTTGCCAGCTCGCTGGCTACGGCTAGACTGGTCGTGAACGACTCCGTTCTTAGACGTCATCACAATTTAGAAGTGATAGTGCGCCGCATGCGGCGAAAGTATAGCAAGTTTTCCAAAACCGAGGAAATTGCATCCATTATGTTAACAAATATAGAACAAAATTCAGAACAGTAAAAAAACCCGCACAACCATAGAATTACTTAGAATTTAACATTTAATATTATTACATCATTGAGAAAAAAATGCCTAAACCATTTTATTAGGTCTTTAAAGTAAGACTAGACACAAGCACACAAAAATGTCCATTCATAAATGATGTCTACCCACGAAATGACCAAAAATGAAGGACGTGAGTTGCTTGAATGCTTGTTTTTGACAATCTTGGGTGGGCAGTATCAAAACTGAAACAGGTAAGCAAGTAAGATTGGAGTTGCATATTCGTCAGACAGAATTTTTCATGGCAATAACATGCACTCAACCTTACATCAGACTGACTTCTGACTTCAGTCACCTTATTTTGAAATTGCTGATTTACAGTAGTCATGGGCAATTCTTATCTCTTGTAACAAGTCACTACTACATGATGTACTGTGATATTTTTAAACAACATGCTATTTAGACATCATAATAAAATTGTGTGCATTTTGTCAAAGAAAACCATGTGCCAATAAGCGAGTCCAATTATTTTGAGCTTTTGCTATAAAATGATGGGAAGTGTAAAAGTTCAGACTGCTAGAAACATACTCTGTGTCTGCCTTCTGCTGCTGTGTCACTTGCTTTCCTTCCCCCTTCTTAGACTGCTCCTTGACCTGCTGCTGCATGTCATTCTGGTACTCCTTGTACAGTTGTTTGTGTCTTTCAGAGGGAGGTGGGACGTTGCTTGGCACAGCGGGCTCATCCCAGGCACTCTGCATGACAGAGGAGAGCATGAATCAGCGTTATCATCACACAAGTTTTCAGGCTTACAATGTTAATTCCATGATTCTGATATTTAGTAATTCTCCACAAAGTTGATGCACTGCACATCCCTTTTTTTTCTTCTTCTGTAATCGGTGGGTTAAATCACATATTTGAGTCGAGTTAAACTGGGTCAAAGTGGTTCTGGCAAAACCCAAACTTGGAAGCATTCTTGGGATGTGAACCAGAGTGCAAAGATAGGTATTAAAATCTTGCCAAAAATACAAAACAAGACAAGACGCTGGGACACAAACCAGTGATAAGTTCATCCTTCTATATGATGTCCACCCCTCCCCCCCCCCCCCCCCCCCCCCCCCCCCCCCCCCCCCCCCCCTTATACGTACACCTAGGGTAGGTATGATAAATAAATATTACCTTGGGCTTCTTCTTAGATTTGTCAGCAATGTCGAGTCGTGGAACATTTGCTGGTCTGGAAGAAACACTATGGTGAGAGAGAGGGCCCCCTGGGGTGTGGTGCAGAGCAAACGGGGCCTTGCTGGTGCTCTTTCGCCCAGATGGCTTGGGATGGTAGTCATGGTAACCCCAGCTGGAAGCAGTAAAGTGCAGTGATATGATTTCATTTTGCAATGCTCAAACCTAGAACATTTTATGGACTGTTTTCCTCTGTTTATCATAAGGTACCAGAAGTCATTGTTATGTGATGAATACATACTTCAGCAATGCCTATATTATTGTATATTGGTTGGCAACATCATATAACATGCATAACTAACATACACCAACTAATATTCAAACAAACTTCTCATTTGGAGGGTAAAAGACAGTTTACATGAGAGTCACATATACACTTTGCAACTGAACTTTCTTATAACTGATGTGAAGACTACATCTATAAAGAATGATAATAAACATTATGATTAATTAAGATTTATTTGTGGATAATACAGTGGAGGTTCATGAGTCCAACTTTTCGAGACACATGGATTTTGCTAAATCCTCTTTGTGATAAGCATTATCATTAAATCCAAATTGCAAGAGCCATGTTTCTTGAAATCATTTTTTTTTAAATATCACAGCAGTTACCAACCAAAAACATAGAGGTCAAATGTGATAGTGAATACTTTTTTGTTGCTTCAAAATGTCAGTGTTTGCTTTCAGATTTGTTTGTTGAGGTAAAACTTATGGCAGAAACAGCCCTCATCAAAATATAGAGATATGCTACAATTGTCCAGCTATAATCGAGACAAAACTGTACATGGGTTTATGAGGAAGTTGAAGCTCATGTTGGTTGACATGGTTTCTGTTTATTCAAAGTTTGTAAGGTATACAGTAGAAGAACACTACCTCCACCAAGCATATATACTCACAAACTCACACACATACAGTGTGTATACACATATGCAGACATACAAACAGACACCATCCACATACATATACCCACAGACATAGATGTAGACACAGACTCATACACAGACACAGACAAATACACAAAGACAGACCCTGACCTACATGTATCACAGACACAGACATAGATAGACACAAACACAGACACAGACCAGTTGTATCACAGACACTGACTCATCATAGACACATACAATGCACTCCCGTTATACGAAATGCTCGGGACCGGCAGTTTTCTTTCGTTGTAACGAAATTTCGTTATAACCGAACAAATACAATATATAACGAAAACAAGGAAACCACAATATATGTCATATCCTGTTTGCTGAATAGTCATCATACACTAGAAAGCTATGTGAAATGTGATGGGATTAACTGTATTACAATAATAAACGCAAGTTCCCCTCAGAAACTGTGCGTGACACAAGGAGCGAAACTCACAGTGTGGTGTGAAGCGTTCACCCCATTCAGAGACGCTATATCATGCTTGTTCCGCTATGTATTTTCGAAAGCAATTTGCATTTCATTATAACGGAGCGAATTTCCTTTGTCTTTCTTTGTCTGTGGCGCTCGGAAAAGACTTCGTTATAATGGAAATTTCGCTAGAACCGTGTTCGTTATAAGCGAATTTTGTACCATAGACTTTAATGGTGATAATTTTGGGACCAGAAGATTTACTTCATTATAATGAAATTTCGTTATAACCGTGTTCGTTGTAACGGGAGTGCACTGTACTTGAGTAAATAGACAAAGACACAGACCCTGACCCATTACAGACACAGACAATGCAGACACAGGCCCTGACCTTCCATAGACACAGACACAGACACAGATCTTCTGGTTACTAATTTCTGTGTCAAAATAACACTAACACCAATGTCTGAGATACCTGACAGTGCTTGCCGTGTCAGGAGGTGACATCTTCTCCTCGTAGTCTTCGACAGGTTTGGAGAGAGTGTCATCGTAGTCAGCTATCCGGCTCAGGTCTAGGTTTGGTATGCTGTTGACAACAAAAGGCATCAAAATAGATACAATAAAAACAGAAAGATGTAGATACATAGCTCCACAGTCAAGAATGATTAAGATCAAAAGAAAGCTATAAAAATCATAATAAGAATGATGATGGTGATTATGATGCTGCTCATGATCTGCTATGCTGCTGCTGTTATTGATGATGATGATGATGATGATAATAATCATAACCAGAAAAAGCACTCTGAGAGTGCAGACCCTCCACCAAGCAGCTCTTTCACACCACAAATCTTGTTCTTCCATAGAGACGAGTGATTTCCCCTCGTACCTGTATAATGCATGCTGAAAATCGCCCAATCCCAATTTTTACAAGCCTTTTGTTAGTTTTCAGTTGTGAGAAGCCTCATCCTAGCAGAGCACGCACCTTAGTGCGCGTATATGCAAACCTCAAATACGAGTAACTTGAACTCTTTAGTTCATTGACCCTATCTGCCAAAAGACGAAAAATCCTTGCCAAAAAAATCATAAAAATTTGTGGACTACTACCAAAATTTAATCATCTGTTCCTTGTGTCATTATCAGTGATTATTAACCTTTTCTGCAAGTTTTATCCAAATCATTGAGATATTTTGCACACAAACAAACAAACCAAGGCCGGCAAAAAACATAACCTACTTATACTTGGTGGAGGTAATGATAATAATAATAACAATGAAGCAAGAATGATGTCAATTCTACTATTACTACTTCCATCATTATAAGATAAAAATGAAACATCTAACACTAATAATAATGTCAAATACACTAAAGTCTTTTACTATGGGTAGCCCCTCAATGTCAAGTGCTCCATTTCCAAAAGCAAGGGAAACTGAGGAAGTTTTATGCATTTGTCAAACTAAATTTCTCAGATATAGGCAATGGAGCATACAAGTACAGGTACCTCACAAGATACCGTAAAACATGATATATTCGCAGCACGAAATTTTCGCGAATTGCAGCAGCCGACGGCCTTTTTCGTGGCATGAAATTTTCGCGATTTGCCACTGCCGTTCAATGCATATAGTGTAGACAAGAAATTTCGCGTGCATTTTAATTTCGCGAATCTTGGCGCTCGCGAAATTCGTGAAATTAAAATGCACGCGAATATTCCTCGTTTTACAGTACTGTATGGAAATAACGTGATCATCTTTTCCCTCCTACTATCTAAAAAACCATCAATCCAAGCTGTACTCACTTGCTTGGCTTGGGACCATGACTCTTGACACTTGTTGGTCTCCTGTATTCCTCTACCTGCGGCTGAGTGACTGGGCCTCCCTGTCAAAAGCAAGTCATATTTCTGATCATTCAGACCTAGCTCGTCAGGTTATTGTGGGGGGAGTGGGGGGGGGGAGAGAGGGGCCTGGGAAGGGTTGAGGCTGTACTGGCATGGCCTTCAATGTCCATGAAGCATGGCAACTGTACACAACCTTGTATCATTAGCTTTACTTACCCACACATGTCAGGATCATGAAACAAAATATTTGCTCCCATGATGCCCATATTTAGAGACATTTTGGACCTTCTTCAGATTTCAAGGCAAATGTCTGTTTATCACTGAGTTTTAGCAGCTTGCCCATAGCACACAGATAGATGTGATTTCAGAACCCTACACACACTTTAAAAAAAAGAATGCTTATTACGATTTCATTCAAATCATAATGAAATCATCCCAGAGAAATTCAGGTCATAAATGTTACAACCTTATGAAAATAGAGTTCATAGATACAAATGAACACACACAGTGCTAAAAAAAAAAACTACCATCATTGTGGGTGTAAAAAAGCAAAAAAAAAATGATAAAAACAGCACATACAACCTTATCTCATGATTCCTTTCCATAACAGTCATTTCAAATGATATTAATCACCTCTAATATCAGCACATTATAAAAACAGATGATGTGAATGAAAATCTTCACACACATGCACTTTTTATCTTTTTTATCTTTTTATGGTGATTCAACATAGTTTGAAATGCTCCTCCTCCTCTCCCCCCCCCCCCTTCAAACTCAAAGATTACTCCTCTTTGCTAAGAATGCAAATCTGACTCAATATACAGTCCAATGGGGCTCACAATCTGGTAAACATTAAAATGCAACTGTTGCTATCAAATATTTACATCATTAGTGTTACATTATCCTACTTAGGATGGTGCTCCGATATGCATGCTTTTGTGTACACTGTTTTTGCACAAGCTTACTGTTCCAAGCCATGTAGTAAGCAAATGTGTATATTGAGGAAGATTACCCATGACATCAAGTGGGTAAACACTGCATGGAAGACCTTCATGCAGGCTTCCAAGTGAAGTACTTATGAGTGTTTAAGACAGAACAAAACAAAAACCCTTTGAATTCTACATGTTTCTACTGTGTTACTATATCATGTGACCGTGCATCACAAAACCAACACAAAGTCACACCCCTTGATTTTACGTGAGGACTCAAAAAGGGTGAAACAGGTCAACCAAGTCAGTTTTTAGCTTTCCATATTTTCTGAAAGAGCTATTCTTCTACATTATTCTTAAGTTTTGAGTAAAATGAATGGGAAAGTGGGTTTTCAGCAATTTTTCTAAAAACTATTTTCTTTTTCTTTTTTTAGAGTAGTGTGATCAGGTATGTCTCAGAAGCCCTTTTCATTTCTTGAAAATTTTTTGCACACTCTTCACTTTCAACTCTAATAACTTTTGAAAGAATAATACTACTGTTTTGAAAATTCGCATTAACCATGGGCAGAATGTGTTGATAGATCATGCTTATTTTCAGCCTAATTTGATAATTTCTTCATTTTTGTTGTTCCGGAGGTTTACATCCTGTTTTTAGTCCCAGTCATCACACAGCAAGCATGGCTTGGCATAGATTAAGCACTTGAATAAACCCTGTACTTCAGAGCCTCTTTCACTTCACACTTTTCCAGAGTGGGTGCTTTCTTGCCAATATCTAGATAGGTTAGGAGAGTCCATTTGAATTGAGTTACAAGTCATTCTATAGCTTAGAGTCTACTCTTTCAGAATCTGCCCTTATCTAAAAATCCATGTCAAGGCAACTTTTTGTTGGATTTGCGATGGACGGTCACATACAGGGGCAAGCAAGAGTAGGAATGTGATGTCAACTTATTTCAACAACTTTTCATGACTTTTGCATTGTAAACCAATCGCAGAGTCAGAATGTTTACCTGCTCAGCTGTGAGGTCCCGTTGAGACTGTGCCAGCATCTCATAGCCAACCATGAACTTCTTCACCGTGGCAGATCTCAGCAGAGGGGGGTAGTACAG